>NC_069499.1:1000057792-1000380292 GCF_027579735.1 Bombina bombina
TTTTCTCAAGACCATGTGCAATGATACCATATTCCTACCCTATTTTATTGCCTGGTCTGTATATATCATTAGAACAATAACAGTTTTTACTAGATGCCTCCTTTTGTTAATGAAAATGAATGGCAAAATGCTTCTATTTGAAATGAAATGCATTTGTTCCTGTGCATTTAATAAAAAATAGTCTTATCTCTCTAAAAAAAATTCCTGAGGGGAGAAAAAAATAAATAAAATGCCCCAAACATAATATTATTGGCAACATGTGCAGCGGGAGAGTGTCACTTGTTCTGGTGAGATGCTCATTGGCATAAAAAATGGGTTTCATGTGGGTGCTTACACTTGGATGCAAACAGCTGGATTTTGTGTTGGGGCTGATGGGTTGCTCACTCTTGCTCCGCACTCCAGACATTTATGCACCTGTGCGCATTTTAGTTTTAAAGGGGCAGTATACTCCAATTTTCATATAACTGCATATAATAGACACTACTATAAAGAATAATATGCACATATGCTGATCTAAAAATCCAGTATAAAAGCTTAGAAGCTCCCAGTTTAGCACTTTTGATTAGGTTGACTAGAACACCCAGTGAAAGCAGACACTCCCCCCTTCCTCTGCATATGAACAGGCCCTTTACACAAACAGGAGCAGGCTGGAGTAGGTATACATAAGTATTCTCCTAAAACTTTGGGGCTTGGTTAGGAGTCTAAAAATCAGCGCAATGTTATTTAAAAATAAGCAAAACTATACATTTAAACAAAAAAAAAACGTATGGGCTGTATAAATGGATCATCAGCAAAACATTTATGCAAAAAAATCTAGTGTATAATGTCCCTTTAACCACCAAGTTCCTTGCTTATGTTATATGAAATAGTGATCCTTTATTAAAAACAAATATGCTAAATAATTAAAAAGAAATAGATTGTGTTAAAAAAACTACTTATTTTCTTGCAAAATGAGCACTTAGAAATTCTCAGTGAAGCCACAGCCCTCAGGGAAATGAGGGAGCAAAAGTGTTCGTAAATTGCATTCTGCCTCTTCTCAGCATGGGCAGAACCTGGCTTCCTATCTCTCTAGCTTTCGTTGAATAGTAAACCAGCTCATGTTACTCTAGAAGATATTTTACAGCAAACTAAATAAGCCTTCCTGTAGAGACCCCAGCCCTTTTAAAATGATGAATAATACATATTGCAATGATTTCTAATATGTATAACCCACTGTTTAGTGTTTTCTTTTATGACAATGTAACAGATTGTTTTATATCCCTTTCAGTGCTGCTCTTTTATCTGAGGGATAGAAACATGCAGTGCATATCATTGAATTGTAACATCAGTAGTCGAAAATTTATCCAACACAGACCTCTACAAAAAATGGAGGCACTGGGGTTGCAGCATATTCATACTGGCTACTAGAGAGGACTGAAGCACATTAACAACAAGTGGTTAATTTCAGGGCTTTAAGGGACATAAAACGCCTCTTGTGCTATAAAAATGTGCTTTATCCCACGCTCCCTAGAGAGGCCAAAAAGCAAAATTTGAAACCTATATTTTCATACTGCTTTATATTGCCTAAAGCAGCCGTTCCATTTGCAGGTTACAGAATTTGCTTTTTGGTCTCTCTAAAGAGCGCAGTGCAAACACAATTTTCACACAACTGCAAGAGATGTTTTGTATATACTTTAATTTCTCCCATTTATAATATTTTACGGTGCATATATTTTATATTTGTACAGATAAACTATTTTCTATTATAAGTAAGGGAACATACATACTGTGTTTTTGAAATAATATTTAGATAGATTGCATGATAATGCAGAGTGAATGTATTTATGATGCTCTCTATATTTATTGTGTGTTTTTTAAAGTCTCCCACTACAGGATTTTTCCAAAGGTGCTTGGCCAGGTCATCTCTAAATACTCTGTTCAGGAACTGCACTTGTCCTTTACTCAGGGTTTCTGGCGGACAAAGTACTGGGGGCAACCTCTTCTACAGGCACCAACTGGAGCAGAACTGTGGGTCTGGTTCGCGAATTCTGTTACAGAGTGAGTCATTTATCCAACTGTATTGCTGTAACATTTAGTTTATTTCCTCTTTTTAGAGGAATATTATGTGCAGGTTACCAAAAGTATGTCAGAGTATTTCTGTGTTAATATTTGGCTGGCAATTATGTTGGTTGGAATTTATTCATTTATTTCATATAGGTGGCGAACGTCCATGAGCTAGTTACTGATGGGATATACATTCCTACCAGGAGGGGGCAAAGTTTCCCAAACCTCAAATTCCTATAAATAAACCTCCCATCTCTTTCATACCTCAGCTTTGAAAACTTTGCCTCATTGGGAGGTGGTGAAGCAAGATGTGCTTGATTTCTTCAGTGAAAGGCGCTTCTAAGCATATTAAAGCCCAATTCCTCTCTGAGTGCAGTGTTTGTCTTGAGGGATGTGAAGGGAGTATTGCCTGATGACACCATGTTTTCGCCTATGGGAAAGCTTTTCATAAGGCTCTCTGTAAATCGGTCAGAGAGATTCATCTGCTACCTCCCTTTTATAAATCGACAATATACTCTTGTACCATTACCTCTGCTGATATGTTTCAGTACTGGTTTATATAAAAAGAAATTCCTGAGGAGGAAAAAACTTTAGAGGATGCGCTTGGAACACAGGTTATCAAAGTAGGACCTAACACTTTATGATTGGGTTTGTACCCGTATGCATAAATAAAAAAAATATTGTTATAAACAGCACAGTGTTTGGTATGTGTGAAAAATTAATAATAATGACGAAAATAAATTGTGTGTAAAACAAGTGCTCAGGACAATTTGTGTATAATATTAGTGATACATTGAAATAATCAGATATCACAGATAAACAATGATATTTGTGGCGATGAGTAAAATATATAAAAAAAAGTACTTATCAATGTCCCAAAAATTGCTGTGATGTAAAAAATAAGTGTCCAATCCTAATATGTGAACGGTGATGTGTTCAGGTGTTTGGCGTGCTCCTCTTGTGTCCCGCGGTGCGATGGGTCAGGGTGTCTAGAATGGAAGATAAACAAGGGGCGCCAACATAGTGTGAATCGTTCAAACAACAAATATAAAAGTGATGTGCAAAAAACTACTCACAAGGAAAGTGGCACCTTAAATGAATACGGTGCGATAAAGCAGGCTGACATTCAAATTCCAGCAGTCAGTACGCTGGAGGTCTCACCCAGAGGACCTGTGGAATCCAGATAGGCGTCTAGAAAGTAGCACCCACGTTTTTTAGGGCCAATGGCCGGACCAGGTGAGCTGCAAGCTGATAGGTGTTCTCCTGCTGCACTCACGCCACCGAGACTTTTCTCCAAAACTGACAGTGTCAGTGTATGAAAGGTTCCGTGGTAAAAGTCCTGTTTCAAAAACAAGTGGATCGTGGAAAGAAGCAAAAATACCGGGTCGTGGTATAAAACAAACAGTATTTATTTTGCAACGCGTTTCTCAGTCTATTCCAGACCGTTTCATCAGGCATAATCATAGTTAACAATAGAGATATATTTAAACCCACAGTGACCCGGAATTGAAACAAAAGGTCAACTCTATTAACAATGTTGCAATTGTAAAAACATTTAACTTTTGATACATTGTATAAATTGGTTTGAACAATTGTGACCACACAGATAACACTTAAATAAAAAGTATATAAAAAAATCCTATTCGCAATTACCAAATATATCTGGAAAAAAATAAAATATCTCATAGTAAACTGGACATATATTAACATGTGTGTATATGTATATCTCATCTCCTGGTTGGATTCGAACCCAGGACCTAATGTGTGCTAGGCAATGGAAAAATCAAAAGGCTACCTTTATGTCTTGTTTGAATTTCTTGCAAAAAGGATTAGTATTGATACAAGATATATAAATTGATCTACATATCAATTTATATATCTTGTATCAATACATGTTAATATATGTCCAGTTTACTATGAGAAACAGCTGTCTCAGTTTGTTTCTAGTGCCTATGATTTTAAGTTTTTGGAATTTTTAAGAAAACTTTGTTTTTGGGGGGATTACATTTCTCAGCGGCAATAGCCGTTTTTATTTTATCACTCCATCTATAGTTACTCATGGACTTCCACATCTTGAGTATTATATCCCATCAGTAACTAGCTCATGGACTCTCGCCACCTATATGAAAGACAACATAATTTATGTAAGAACTTATCTGATAAATTCATTTATTTCATGGTGGCGAGAGTCCACGAGACCCACCCATTTTTTTGGGGGGGGTTATGATTTTTTGTATAAAGCACATTATTTATCCTGTTCCCCTTTTTTTATGCTTATGCTTTTGCTCCTTATACACCTCACTAACTTGGCTATACGTTAAACTGAAGTATGAATGAGGTGGGAGGTGTATTTATAGGCATTTGAGGTTTTGGGAAACTTTGCCCCCTCCTGGTAGGAATGTATATCCCATCAGTAACTAGTTCATGGACGCTCACCACCATGAACGAAATTAATTTATCATGTAAGTTCTTACATAAATTATTCTTTTTATTCAGTGAGGTCTGTGTCTTTAGTTAGTTTTGCAAGAATATGTGTACTACGTGACTCATCTCAGTATTATATATTAAGTTTGGTTATGAAGTGAGTAAAGAATAAATTAAAGTAACACTGAAAGTCAGAATTAAATTTGTACAGTTCAGACACAGCATTCAATTTTAAGAGTTTTCAATGTATTTATTTTATAAGAATGTATTTGTTCTCTTTGTTGAAAAACATATCTAGATATGCTCAAGTGTAGCGGTTCAAAACTGGGAGCTAGCTGGTGCTTTTTGGACACACACATTACTTTTTTCCATTGGCTCACTAGGTGTATTCAGTTGGGTCTCAGTAGCGCATCACTTCTCTGGAGCTGATTAGAACTATTGGTTTTAAAGGGACATTAAACACTAAATAAATGTCAAATAGAATGATGCATTCATATAAAACTATTAGCCTGAGAATAACATGTAGATGTCATTTTTAAAGATTCATTAGCTGTTTAAATATTGACAAAATAAGTGTAAAATTTTAGTGTCTATAAAACAATAGAAGCTGCCATGTTGTAACTTATGTTACTTTCTCTGCTGTGGCCAATTAGGGACAGTTCTAAATAGGTCACTAGAGTGTGCAGCCAATGGCTGTGTGGAATATAACAGTGTTCTGCATATTATGCTTTTTTGTTGTAGATGTTTATTTGTACATATTTTTTTTTTTTTAACTAGTGTCAACAAAAACTGGAAAGATTTGAGTAACATCCTTTCAGGTATATTCTGCGCATCCCTGAATTTCATAGACTCAACGAACACTGTTTCTCCTTCAGCATCTTTTAACCCCCTGGGCCTGGCCAATGGTGAGTACAGTAAAACAGATTGCAAATTCTACATTTAATTCTCTCTGGAAGCCGTCTACAGCAATGTTTTATACGAAGATAATTTATCCTCTTGTGTTTTTCCTGGTATTAACCACATTCCCCTTCCATGCACCACGACAAAGCTTCTTTCTAGTGAAAACATATCTGGTAAACAGCTTCAAATATCTAATTTTCTTTTAATATTTTACATAAATAGATTTCACAGATTATTATTTTTAATGGTGAGTTGATAGTCCATTTAATTTACACTTGTATTTGGTTATTCTAAAACCTTAAGCCCTGTAATAATCACCTTTTTTATTTATTTCTCTTAACTTTTCTGCACATCTGTTGCTGATTTAAAGGACTATTAAACAGTCAAATTGTATAATTAACAAGTGCATAATAAAAAGGCAATGCAATAACACTAACTCTGAATTTCAAATAAGCAAGATTTTTTGTTTCATGTGGCAGCCATCATCCAATCACAGACTAGTATACATATACACTGTGCACATGCGCAGTAGGAGCTAGTGTCTCATATGTGTGCATATAAAAGACTGCAAAATTTCCCAATGGAAGTAAATTGGAAAGTCTATTAGAATCAACCACAACCCACATAGCCATAAATTTAGCTCTTTCTACTCTGTTACTGAGGAAGAAGTTTCTGCACTTATACTGCGCTCTCACCTCACTACCTGTTCCCTTGACCCTATCCCCTCACAGCTACTCTCCTCCCTCTCTTATACCCTTACCCCTATACTCTCACCCATTTTCAACCTCTTCCCTCAGCACCGGCATATTTTCCTCATCTCTGAAACATGCACTGGTCAAACCTATTCTCAAAAAAACCTTCTCTTGATCCAACCTCCCCATCCAACTATCGCCCTATTTCCCTACTCCCTCTTGCCTCAAAGCTTATCGAAAAGCTAGTATATGCATCCCATTTCCTTACATTAAATTCCCTCCTTGACCCACTGCAATCTTAATTTCGTCCCCATCACTCCACAGAGACAACAATCGTTAAGGTTACCAATGACCTACTTACACAAAATCAAAAGGCCACTTCTCTCTGCTTATCCTCCTTGATCTGTCCGCAGCCTTTGATACTGTTGACCACCCTTTTTTGCTCTAAACCCTCAAATCCTTCGGCATTTGTGACACAGCCTTCTCATGGTTCTCTTCCTACCTGTACCTTTAGTGTAGCCTTCTCTGGGGTCGCCTTTGCCCCGTCACCACTTTCAGTTGGGGTACCGCACAGCTCTGTCCTTGGTCCCCTTCTCTTCTCAATATACACGTCCTCATTAGGTTCCCTAATAAAGTCTCACAAGTTCCAATATCATTTGTATGCCGACGACACCCAAATCTACTTCTCTGCACCAGACCTATCTCCTTCCTTGCTAACCCGTGTCACTAACTGTCTTTCTCACATCTCTTCCTGGATGTCCTCTTACTACCTCAAGCTTAATCTCTCCAAAACTGAGCTCCTTATTTCCCCCCCTTCTTTAACAATCTCCACCCCCCCCCCCCAATCTCTCTAACAGTCGACAACTCCATTACCCCTACCCCGCATGGCATGCGCATGCCTACTGTCTCGGGGTCACACTTGACTCAGATCTTTCTTTAGCTCCTCACAGTCCTTGGCTAAATCCTGCCGCTTCCACCTTGAAAACATCTCTAAAATTAGACATTTCCTTACACAAGACAAAACTAAGATTTAAATCCACTCTCATCATTTCCCTCCTCGATTATTGCAACTCTGTCCTCTCTGGTCTCCCCAGTTACCGCCTAGCTCCTTTACAATTCATAATGAATGCCTCTGCCCGGCTAATCTTCCTTACACTTCGCTCTTCATCTGCTGCACCTCTCTGCCAATCCCTTCACTGGCTTCCTCTTGCCTCCAGGATTAAACACAAAATTCTTACTCTGACATACAAAGTCCTCATCTGCACTGCTCCCCCATATATCCCAGACCTTGTCTCCAGATACTCTCCCTCCCTCCCCCTTCGCTCTACTCATGACCTCCTCCTCTCTAGTTACTGCCTCACATTCCCGTATACAAGATTTCACCAGACTGCCTCCCATCTTGTGGAACTCTCTGCCTCGCTCCACAAGACTCTCCCCTAGTTTTGAAAGCTTCAAGTGCTCCTTAAAGATTCTACTGTTCAGGGATGCATACAACGTACACTAACCTTTCTTTATACCAGTTCCTCTCCTCCATTGCTATCCCCTTGAACCCCCTTAGTATGTAAGCCTAAGAGCCCAACTGTTTGTAGATCAACTTCTTTAGAGCTGACTACAACAGTGTGACTCTTGGCAGGGCCCTCTACCCGTCTGATCTCTATAAATGTTTTCATGTATTCTGCCTATGTTTATAGCGCTGCAGAATCTGTTGGCGCTCTTCAAATAACCGATAATAATAATGAAAGTGACATGAAACTCAACTTTTTTCTTTCATGATTCAGATAGATCATACAATTTTAACCCCTTAACGACTGACGCCGTACATCCTCAAAATAAATACAGTTAACGACCGAGGACGTACGGTGTACGTCCTCGGCTAAACAGCACTGGAAGCGATCGAGATCTAACAGTATTGCAGCGATGCCTCGATGTCGAGGCATCCTGCAATACTGTTCCCGAGTGCCGGGACTGGATTGATCACTCCCCCACGAGTGATCACTTCCGGTTTTGCTCCACGTGGAGCCCGGCAGTGTAGCAGAGCATCGGAAGCGATCAGGCAGGCTTCCGATGCTCTGCTTGTGTGCTAAGTGCCTCGGTAGGTCGAGGCACTTAGTTTGTAATAAAATTTAAAAAATGTGTTTTATATAAAATAAATAGCCCTATATAGCCCTCCGACCCCCATGAGGCTTCCAAGATGGCGATGCCCAGTGCATCATGAGCCTCTGGGGTTGTCCCTAGCCTGCCTCGTCATAGGGGCAAGCTAGGGTCACCCAATCTGAGCCTCCCACACACACTTTTTTTTTTTTTTAATCAAATATCCCATTTATCTGATCATGTCAATATTAGTAAATATTGACTCTGATCAGTGTGGATCTCCCTCCCTCTCCTCACTTGCGATTTTGTTGAAGAGAGAGAGATAGACCTGTGTTTAGGAGAGAGAAATTAATTTAATTTATTTGTTAAAAATTGAGAGACCCAAAGGCTCTTTTCAGAGCCATTAAACTCTAGCTTTCCAGTGATCACTATAAATCACTGGCAGTAGCATAGCTGCACTTTTTTGCTGTCTGCATTTTTTTAGGAGTTAATTTTTAATTTTAAGGGTTAATTTTTTGTTATTTTTTTTTTAAAACCCCAAAGGCTCTTTTTAGAGCCATTTAGTTAATTAATTTAATTTAAAAAAAAAAAAAAATATGTGACAGATACAATAATGTCACCGAAAACATATAGTGCTGAGGAGTCCTATGCCATCCTTGCGTCAGTCAGATGCCTTTATGTCTGACTCAGACCCCAATTTTGACCCTGCCATATGCTCCGATATATCATTAGATGCAGTTTTAACTGATAGTGATGTATCTGTAGCTGCTAGCCCTCCTGCTAGCGAGCCCAGCTAGCCCCCCTGCCAGAAGGAGGCGTGTTGCTGCCATTGCCGCTGAAGAGTGGGTAACGCCTCATCTCCAGAGGCCAGATATCCCACCCTTCACAGCAAATCCTGGCATAAATATAGATGTGGCAGGTTTTAGCCCCCAACAGTTTCTGGGGGGGTTTCTGAGCGATGATGTATTGGGGAACATTGTTGCCCAAACTAATTTATATGCCCATCAGTTCCGTACTGCAAAGCCTGGAACATATTTGGCAAAGCAGCAATGGGCCCCCATCAATGTGCCAGAATTGAAAAAATTATGGGCATTGACTATGCTGATGGGCATTATAAAGAAACCCTCCATTCGATCCTACTGGAGCAGTAGCCCCATCTGCTCTACCCCCATTTTCTCCCAGAGTATGTTGAGGAAGAGGTAAGAAATGATTCTGCATTTCATGCACTTCCTGTGCACCGCTATGGAGCATCCCCAATTTGACAGGCTGTATAAAATCCGCCCCCTGATTACCCACTTTTCTGCCAGGTTTGCAGAGGCTTATACACCTGGAAGGAATATATGCGTTGATGAATCCCTGATGAAGTATAAGGGAAGGCTGGGATTCAAGCAGTGTATTCCTTCCAAGTGCTCCAGGTATGGGGGTAAAGGTGTATAAGCTTTGTGAGAGCGAGACTGGGTATACTCAGGCCTTCTGGGTGTATGAGGGAAAGGATAGCCACCTTGACCCTCCAGGTTGCCCAGAACATATGGGAACCACTGGCAAGATTGTCTGGGACCTGATATTATCCCTAATGATTACAGGGTATCACTTGTACTTAGACAATTTTTATACAAGTGTCCTTTTGTTCAAGCTACTGTATTGCTTTGATACAGTAGCTTGCGGTAAAACTTGCACGTGCCCGGCTACGAAGGGGGGAAACCTCAGCTCTGCGCCAAGAGGAGCTGTTGGAACTTAAGTACAGAGACAAGAATGATGTATACCTTCTTACCACCATCCACACAGAGAGGATGGTGGAGGTCTCTGTATGTGGCAGAAGCCAGTGTGCATCGTCTTATAACCGACATATGGGTGGGGTTGATCTGGCAGATCAGCTGCTGCAGCCATAACTAATTATGCGGAAGACAAGGGCCTGGTACAAAAAGGTTGCAATTTGCCTAATGCAGATTGTAACCCATAACGCTTTTTTGTTGTTCAAAAAAGCAAACCACAGAATGAAACAGACTTTTTTTTACAGTTTCAGCTCCAGATCATTTCGGGGATTTTGTACCAAGATGCACCTGCTCCCCGGGCGGTGATGGGACAGAGCAGAGTTGGGGCTACCCTTTTTATTTTTAAAATCCCCCCCCCCCCCCTACTTCCGGAAAGCAGAAACCACAAAAAAAAAAGGCAGAGTCTGTACCAAGAGGGGGCAGAGAAGAGACACCATATATCACTGTCCTGATTGCCCTGGACAGCCTGGACTCTGCATTGGAGACTGTTTCAAGCAGTACCGTACAATGGTCCATTTTTAAAAAAGAAATACATTTTGCTGTTTTTTTGTTGCTGAACACATATTGAGGTGTTATTTGGTAGTAATCATTAACATTCTCAGTAAATGTATTCTTAAAGGGCCATAATACCCAAATGTTTAAACACTTTAAAGTGCTGCAGCATAGCTGTAAAAAGCCGACTAGAAAATATCACCTGAACATCTCTATGTAAAAAAGAAAGATATTTTACCTCAAAAGTTCCTCAGTAGCCACCTCCCATTGTAAAGGATTTCTAAGCAGCATATTAGTATGTCTGTCCTGGGACAGCTGAAAGGATGAGCCTCGTGAACTCTCATATTATTTCACCAATCAGGTAAAGGAAGCTTACTATGAAATCTCATGAGAGTTAAGTCAAATCTCATGAGATCACAGTAAGAGTTCATGACCTCAGCACTGCTGATGCTGATTGGCTGCTGTTCATTTCTTCATTTTTTTTTTTATTTTTTTTACCTACAGCTGGGAGCAGCTGAGTATAACTTTTTACACAGAACTTACTCTGCTGAGCTGAGGAAATTGTGAGGTAAAATATCTTCCTTTTTTACATAGAGATGCTCAGGTGATATTTTCCTGTCAGCTTTTTATAGTTATACTGCATCAGTTTCAAGTGATTTAGCATATGAGTATTATGTCCCTTTAAATTACTATTTTGTCAAAAAATAAAAAATTATTTTGAACTTTTGGCATAGATTGGTGGTAAAATGGTTGCATGAAAAGAGTCAAAATACCCCAAGTTTAATACCTTAGGTTGTCTTCTTTTAAAAAAATATATGCATGTGAAGGGTTAATCAGGGATTCCTGACAGATATCAGTGTTACAATGTAACTATCGCTAATTTTGAAAAAAAAATGGTTTTGAAATAGCAAAGTGCTACTTGTACTTATTGCCCTATAACTTGCAAAAAAGCAAAGACAAAAACATGTAAACATTGGGTATTTCTAAACTCAGGACAAAATTTAGAAACTATTTAGCGTGGGAGTTTTTTGGTGGTTGTAGATGTGTAACAGATTTTGGGGGTCAAAGTTAGAAAAAGTGTGTTAATTTTTTTTTTTTTTCCTCATATTTTATGATTTATTTATTTTTTATAGCAAATTATAAGATATGATAAAAATTATTATTTTATTATCGGTTATTTGTAGAGCGCCAACAGATTCCGCAGATAATGATATCTTTAGAAAGTCCATTTAATGGCGAGAAAAACGGTATATAAAATGTGTGGGTACAGTAAATGAGTAAGAGGAAAACACAAACACCGCAGAAATGTAAAAATGGCCTTGGTCCCAAACGGACAAAAAATGGAAAAGTGCTCTGGTCACTAAGGGGTTAAACAACTTTCCAATTTTCTTCTATTATCTAATTTGCTTCATTCTCTTAGTAAACTTTGCTGAAGAATACACTACTGGGAGCTAGCAGAACACTTGGGGTGAGCCAATAACATGAGGCATAAATGTGCAGCTGCCAATTAGCAGTTCCTGAGCCTACCTAGGTATCCTTTTTAACAAAGGATACCAAGAAAACAAATTAGTTAATAAAAGTACATTGGGAATTGTTTAAAATAGCATACTTTATCTGAATCATGAAAGAAAAAATGGGTTTGATGTACCTTTTTAATTTTGACTTTAGTGTCCCTTTAAACCACTGGTTTTTAAACCTGTCCTCAGTATTCCCTAAAAGGCCAGATTTGGAGGATTTCTGAATTGGAGCACAAGTGATATAATCAGCTGATTAGTAAACATACTTATTTTACTGCTCTCACCCAAGGTAATCCTGAAAATCTGGCCTGTTAGGGAGGCCTGAGGACAGGTTTCAAAACCAGTGCTTTTATACTAATGCATCTAAGGTGATGATTTTTCACACTTTTTTTTTTTTTTTTTTTATTACATTTCCCTGAAATGTACCTTGAGCCTGACATCTATTACTTCAGTTCTTAGACCGTTTTTCCTGTATTCCAAGTTGGATACAAATTTATATTCTATCTTGTTCAATCTCTTGGCATCCTTTGAAGGAACGGCAATGCACTACTGGGAGCTAGCTGAAAACATTAGATCAGTCAATGACAAGAGGTATATATGTGCATTCTCCAATCAGCAGCTAGCTCCCAGTAGTGCATTGCTGCTTTACATGTGTAAGCTTTTTAACAAAGGATTCAAAGACACAAAGCAAATTAGATAATAGAAGTAAAGTGGAAAATTGTTAAAATGGTAAATTCCATCTGAATCACAAACTTTGATTTTACTATCCCTTTAATCCCATTACTTCCCATTGTATGTACACAACCCCTTACTAAGTTTCAAGAAGCTCAATGAATAGAAGAATATTGTTTGGAGTGGAATAGATCTGCAAAAGGACCTAAGTGTGAGGAAGGAGGGGCAAGCAGTAAAATAAGTAAAACCTATAATGTTGTTGTTTTAGTAATATAAAACTATATAAATTGTTGTTATTATTAAGGTAATTATTATTATTTTTTTCTCCTTCCAATAAAGTACAGCTGAAAGGTTGATTAAATGTGAATAATTAACCTATTAAACTGGAGATAGTTCACCTCCCAATAATTTCATAATTATCGATGTATTTCTAATGGTATATAACTAAATCCGTATATTTCCGATATAACTGGAATGTAATCTGAAAGGTAATTAACAAAATAAACCTTTTATGTAGAAAACCATGATTTAGATCAAGTCTTGCTGACTAGTGATTTTAAATTGTGATTTAAATCAAATTCACCCTGCTTTATTTTATATATATTTTTTTCTATCTATGCTTTAAAGGGTCATTCTAATGTTAAAATAAAATTCTCTGTTAGAGCATATGCGTTCCCTTGTTTTAGTCTGTGTATGAAGGGACATGAAACCCATTTTTTTTCCGATTCAGACAGAGCATACCATTTAAAAAAAAAAAAAAAAAAAAATTCCGATTTACTTCTATTATCAAATTTGCTTTGTTCATATTATTCTTTGTTGAACAGATATCTAGATAGGTAGTGTGCACATGTCTGGAGCACTACATGACAGGAAATAGTGCTGCCATATAGTACTGCAGCCGTGCACACTCCTGAGCTTGCTTTCCTGCTTTTGAAAATTTGAAAATGGAAGTAAATTACAAAGTCATTTAAAATAGTATGCTCTGTCTGAATCAGGAAAGAAAAAAATTGGGGTTTATGTCCTTTTAACTCAGTCTAAAGGGTTAAACAGAGTTGTATTCCTGCAACATCCCTATACTATTGCAGATGAGGATATGGCCAGTGATTGGAGCATACACGTGTGTCGTCTTCTCATTTGCTCACCAGCTGTATCCTTATTCAGAGTGTCACAGGAGCACAACTGAAAATGTGCACAGTCTTTTTATATTTTACTCTTTTTGAGTCACCAGCTCCAGGGGCAGTGGAAAGACATAAATTTGAAACTTGTCAGAAAAAAAATCTTCTACTCATTTGAAGTTCAGACTAAGTGCTATTGCATTTGTTTATTATGCAAATCTACTGTATACTGGTCCTTTTTAGATGAATACTTCCGTGTTTTCCCTCTCCTCTCCATTTTTATCCATATTTTGATTGTTGCAGATAAATATTTAATTAAGTAATGTTGTATTTAGTCCATACTTTAATATTAACCCTACCACCATACAGAGTATGTAGCATGAGGTTTCATACAAAAATTTGGGATTTCACTTATTACCTTCAATGTTTTGATATATCTAACAGGTACAAATCATCATCTGCTGAGGTACTCTATCTTGCCTAGGGAAATTGTGTGTACAGAAAACCTGACACCATGGAAGAAGCTTCTGCCATGTGGATCCAAGGTTATTCAATTTCTTCTTCCAACAATTAAAACACAACATTTAACGTGAAATCAGGGATATATAAGGATATATTTAAAAAAAAAAATATATATATATATATATATATATATATATATATATATATATATATATATATATATATATATATATAATCTCTCTCTGACCAAAAAACTTGCACTCTCTGGTCTTTCCAACAACAAAACTTTTACTGTGAAAAGTTTTGGGATCTGAGGAAGGGGATTCGGTCCCCGAAACATCACTACTTTTCACAGTAAAAGTTTTTTCTTTTTGGAAAGACCAGATAGGAACTGCACTCTCATACCGGACCGGGTACACATCCCATGACCCTGCAACATGCTCATCCCTGGGTGCCACTGGCACTCACAGGAAGCTGTGCTGTGGCACCCAGGGCTGAGCATGTTGCAGGGTCATGGGATGTGTACCCGGTCCGGTATGAGTGTGCAGTTCCCTTCTGTGTTTTGTATATGTCTAGGGTGATTACATATGCCTGTGCACCCTTGCCTTGTTCCCATTTTGTTTGGATTTGAAAGCTTGCATTGTGTGGCTGTTTTAGGGTCCCAGGTATTGGAAATTACCTTGACGAGGTACCTGGGCTTGTCCCATTTGGCCAGATGCTGTAACTAACCTTTCCATTTTTGCTTTTAAATCTTAGCTGAGAGCTTGTAAGTGAGTGCTGGGTTTTCTCTGTGTGTTGTGTATGTATATATATATATATATATATATATATATATATATATATATATATATATATATATATATATATATATATATATATATATATATATATATATATATATATATATATATATATATAAATAATCATGGAAGGGAAGTGCACTCCAAGACCAGACCAGGTACACATCCTGTGACTCCGCAACCTCCAGCCCTGGGTGCTAAATAGCACTCCAAAAAAGCTGTGATGTCACCAGAGCCACAGGCAGTTAACCCCAGTCCGGAATGGGTGCAAGAACCAAGGGGGATTACAAACAAAAAGTAATACAACACATAGAAACACCCAGCACTCACCAGCTAGCTCACAGCTAAGATAAAATCACATCTCAAAAGGTTAGTTACCGCATCTGGCCAAATGGGAAAGCTCAGGCACTACGTCAAGGTCCTTTCCACTGCCTGAGTCCCTAACACAGCCACACCATCATGCGAGTTCACAAAGCCAAACAGACTGAGAACAAAGAAGGGGTGCACAGGTGGATGTAATCACCCAGCGAAAATACAAAACATGGAAGGGAACTGCACTCCAAGACCGGACCAGGTACACATCCTGTGACTCGGCAACATCCAGCCCTGGGTGCTAAATAGCAGTCCAAAAAAGCTGTGATGTCCCCCTTGGTTCTTGCACCCATTCCGGACTGGGGTTAACTGCCTGTTGCTCTGGTGACATCACAGCTTTTTTGGAGTGCTATTTAGCACCCAGGGCTGGATGTTGCTGAGTCACAGGATGTGTACCTGGTCCGGTCTTGGAGTGCAGTTTCCTTCCATGTTTTGTATTTTCTCTGGGTGATTACATTATATTAATATAATATAATATATATATAATTTTAAACCTTTTGCATTCTGATGAGTCACAGAAGTATGTAACTGAAATTTTAACGTAATAATTTTTTTGCTTGGTTTGATACACGGGTACATTATTGCTT
The DNA here is from genome assembly GCF_027579735.1 of Bombina bombina. Lineage (NCBI taxonomy): Eukaryota > Metazoa > Chordata > Amphibia > Anura > Bombinatoridae > Bombina > Bombina bombina. Next base: position 1,000,073,732 of record NC_069499.1, read on the forward strand.
TTTCTCCTACATTGGTGTGTCCGGTCCACGGCTTCATCCTTACTTGTGGGAATATTCTCTACCCTAACAGGAAATGGCAAAGAGAGCACAGCAAAAAAGCTGCCCATATAGCTCCCCCTCTGGCTCCGCCCCCAGTCATTCTCTTTGCCGCTCTGAACAAGTAGCATCTCCACGGGGATGGTAAAGAGTATGTGGTGTTAGTTGTAGTTTTATTTCTTCTATCAAGAGTTTGTTATTTTAAAATAGTGCCGGTTTGTACTATTTACTCTACAACAGAAAGTGATGAAGAGCTCTGTTAAAAGAGGAGTATGATTTTAGCAACAGTAACTAAAATCCATTGCTGTTCCCACGCAGGACTGTTGAAACCAGAGAACTTCAGTTGGGGGGAACAGTTTGCAGACTTTTCTGCTCCAGGTATGACTAGTCTCTTTTCTAACAAGACATTGTAATGCTAGAAGACTGTCATTTTCCCTTATGGGATCGGTAAGCCATTTTCTTAGACTCATAACAGAATGAAGGCTTATAAATGGGCTCTATACTGGTTGACACTATTGTGGGCTAAATCGATTGATTTATATAATATTTATATGACTTTTGGAGTGTTTTGTGACTTTGAAACACTTTTGGAAACGTTTTTATTACGCCTGGCAGTTGTTTAGACACCTATTCTAGTCAGGAAGGCCCCTGCACTCAGTTGTGCAGTTACTTTTGGAAGCAGTGCATGCAGCTTCATGTGAGAGGTTCCTGTGGCCACAAAAACGATTTTAGAAGGCTTATTTCTGTGGTGAATAACCCCCAAGGAAGGTAAAAGCCGCAGCAAAGGCTGTGGCAGGGACTGTAGTGGGTTTAAACTGGCAAATTGAACAATTAGCTCCGGTTTGCTCATTTAAGGGGTTAGAGACTTGAAATTTGGTGTGCAATACTTTCAAAGCATTAAGACACTAGGGTGCAAATTTTGTAAAGATCGGATATTTCCTTCATAGTTTTTCAAACATTCAGAAATAAAGTGTGCTCTTTTTATTATTTAAAGAGACAGTAACGGTTTTGTTTAAAAACGGTTTTATTGCATTAATAGCCTGCCAAAGTCTGTCTAACATGTCTATACCTTCAGATAGCATATGTTCTGTGCGTATGGAGGCCAAGGTGGTTCCCCCTTTAAATGTATGTTCAAATTGTGCCATGGCATCCAAACAAAGTAAGGACAGTACTGTCACATTTAATAAGGTTGCCCAAGATGATTCTTCAAATGAAGGTAGTGGGGATAGTTCATCAGCCTCTCCTTCTGTGTCAACACCAGTTTTGCCCGCGCAGGCGACACCTAGTACATCTAGAGCGCCAATGCTTGTTACTATGCAGCAATGGATAATTCTATAGCAAATCTTTTATCCAAACTTCCAGCATTTCCCAGAAAGTGTGATTGCTCAGTTTTAAATACAGAGGATGAGCAAGTGGGCGCTGACGATAATTTATCTGTTATACCCTCACACCAGTCTGAATTGGCAGTGAGGGAGGGTCTGTCTGAGGGAGAAATTTCTGATTCAGAAAAAGTTTCTCAGCAGGCAGAACCTGATATCGTGGCATTTAAATTTAAGTTAGAACATCTCCGCGCCCTGCTTAAGGAGGTGCTAACTACTCTTGATGATTGTGACTCTTTGGTGATTCCAGAGAAATTGTGCAAAATGGACAAATTCCTAGAGGTCCCTGTGCACGCTGATGCCTTTCCGATACCCAAGAGGGTGGCGGACATAGTGACCAAGGAGTGGGAAAAGCCAGGTATACCTTTTTGTCCCACCTCCTATATTTAAGAAAATGTTCCCCATTGTCGACCCCAGAAGGGACGCATGGCAAACAGTCCCTAAGGTTGAGGGGGCAGTTTCTATGTTGGCCAAGCGCACAACTATTCCCATTGAGGACAGTTGTGCTTTCAAAGATCCTATGGATAAAAAATTGGAAGGATTGCTTAAAAAGATATTTGTTCAGCAAGGTTTCCTTCTCCAACCAATTTTGTGCATTATTCCTGTCACCACGGCGGCGTCTTTTTGGTTCGAGGAACTAGAAAATTCGCTCCATAAGGGGATTCCATATGAGGAAGTCATGGACAGAATTCACGCACTAAAGTTGGCTAATTCCTTTATTTTAGATGCCGCTTTTCAATTGGCTAAATTAGCAGCGAAAAATTCAGGTTTTGCAATAGTGGTGCGCAGAACGCTTTGGCTAAAATCTTGGTCGGCGGATGTGTCGTCCAAGACAAAACTGCTTAATATTCCTTTCAAAGGTAAGACCCTTTTTGGGCCAGAATTGAAGGAGATTATTTCAGACATCACTGGGGGAAAGGGCCATGCCCTCCCACAGGATAGGCCTTTCAAGGCTAAGAACAAATCTAATTTTCGTTCCTTTCGCAATTTCAGGAACGGACCGTCTCCTAACTCTGCAGCCTCTAGACAAGAGGGTAACGCTTCCCAGCCTAAACCAGCATGGAAACCAATGCAAGGGTAAACAGACCAAGAAGCCTGCTGCTTCTACCAAGACAGCATGAAGGGGTAGCCCCCGATCCGGGACCGGATCTAGTAGGGGGCAGACTTTCTCTCTTTGCTCAGGCTTGGGCAAGAGCTGTTCCGGATCCCTGGGCACTAGAAATAGTCTCTCAGGGGTATCTTCTAGAGTTCAAGGAACTTCCTCCAAGGGGAAGGTTCCACATGTCTCGCTTATCTTCAGACCAGATAAAGAGACAGGCATTCCTACATTGCGTAGGAGACCTATTAAAGATGGGAGTGATACACCCAGTTCCAACAGCGGAACAAGGTCTGGGGTTTTACTCAAACCTGTTTGTAGTTCCCAAAAAAGAGGGAACTTTCAGGCCAATTCTGGATTTAAAAATTCTAAACAAATTCCTCAGAGTTCCATCATTCAAAATGGAAACTATTCGAACGATTTTACCAACAATCCAGGAGGGTCAATTCATGACTACCGTGGACTTAAAGGATGCGTACCTACATATTCCTATCCACAAAGATCATCATCAGTTCCTAAGGTTCGCCTTTCTGGACAAACATTACCAGTTCGTGGCTCTTCCGTTCGGTTTAGCCACTGCTCCCAGAATTTTCACAAAGGTGCTAGGGTCCCTACTAGCGGTTCTAAGACCGAGGGGCATTGCGGTGGCACCTTACTTAGACGACATCCTAATCCAAGCGTCGTCCCTTTCCAGATCAAGGGCTCATACAGACATTGTATTAGCCTTTCTCAGGTCTCACGGGTGGAAGGTGAACGTAGAAAAGAGTTCACTGTCCCCGTCCACAAGGGTTCCCTTTCTGGGAACAATAATAGATTCTGTAGAAATGAAGTTCTTCAATCTATTCCTCAGCCTTCCATAGCTCAGTGCATGGAGGTAATAGGACTAATGGTTGCAGCAATGGACGTGGTTCCTTTTGCTCCAATTCATCTAAGACCATTGCAACTGTGCATGCTCAAACAGTGGAATGGGGATTATGCAGACTTGTCTCCCCAGATTCAAGTAGACCAGGTAACCAGAGACTCACTCCGCTGGTGGTTGATTCAGGATCACCTGTCTCAGGGAATGAGTTTCCGCAGACCAGAGTGGGTCATCGTCACGACCGACGCCAGTCTCTTAGGCTTGGGCGCGGTCTGGGACTCCCTGAAAGCTCAGGGTCTATGGTCTCTGGAAGAGTCCCTCCTCCCGATAAACATTTTGGAACTGAGAGCGATATTCAATGCGCTCCTGGCCTGGCCTCACCTAGCGAAGGCCAGATTCATAAGATTTCAGTCGGACAACATGACGACTGTAGCGTACATCAATCATCAGGGGGGAACAAAGAGTTCCTTGGCGATGACAGAGGTATCCAAGATCATCAAATGGGCGGAGGATCACTCCTGCCACCTATCTGCAATCCACATCCCAGGGATAGACAACTGGGAGGCGGATTATTTGAGTCGTCAGACTTTCCATCCGGGGGAGTGGGAACTCCACCCGGAGGTCTTTGTCCAGTTAACTCAACTATGGGGCACTCCGGATATGGATCTGATGGCGTCTTGTCAGAACTTCAAAGTTCCTCGATACGGGTCCAGATCCAGGGATCCCAGGGCGACGCTAGTGGATGCATTAGTGGCGCCTTGGTCGTTCAATCTAGCTTATGTGTTTCCACCGTTCCCTCTCCTTCCCAGGCTGGTAGCCAGGATCAAACAGGAGAAGGCCTCTGTGATTCTAATAGCTCCTGCGTGGCCACGCAGGACTTGGTATGCAGACCTGGTGAATATGTCATCGGCTCCACCATGGAAGCTACCTTTGAGACAGGATCTTCTAGTACAAGGTCCATTCAAACATCCAAATCTAGTATCTCTGCAACTGACTGCTTGGAAATTGAACGCTTGATTCTATCTAAGCGTGGGTTTTCAGATTCAGTCATAGATACTCTGGTTCAAGCCAGAAAGCCTGTGACTAGGAAAATTTACCATAAGATATGGCACAAATATATCCGCTGGTGCAAATCCAAGGGTTTTTCTTGGAGTAAAATCAAAATTCCTAGGATTCTTTCCTTTCTCCAAGAGGGTTTGGAGAAAGGTCTGTCAGCTAGTTCTCTAAAGGGACAGATATCTGCTCTGTCTGTCTTGTTGCACAAACGTCTGGCAGCTGTGCCAGATGTACAAGCGTTTGTACAGGCGTTAGTCAGGATCAAGCCTGTTTACAGACCTATGACTCCTCCATGGAGCCCAAACTTAGTTCTTTCAGTTCTTCAAGGGGTTCCATTTGAACCTTTGCATTCCATAGATATTAAGTTATTATCTTGGAAAGTTCTGTTTTTAGTTGCTATTTCTTCTGCTAGAAGAGTTTCTGAATTATCTGCTTTGCAGTGTACTTCTCCCTATCTGGTATTTCATGCAGATAAGGTAGTTTTACGTACCAAACCTGGTTTTCTTCCAAAAGTAGTTTCCAACAGGAATATTAACCAGGAAATAGTTGTTCCTTCTCTATGTCCGAATCCAGTTTCAAAGAAGGAACGTTTGTTACACAACCTAGATGTGGTCCTTGCTTTAAAATTCTATTTAGAAGCAACAAAGGATTTCAGACAAACATCATCTTTGTTTGTCGTTTATTCTGGTAAGAGGAGAGGGCAGAAAGCTACTGCTACCTCTCTTTCTTTTTGGCTGAAAAGCATCATCCGATTGGCTTATGAGACTGCCGGACGGCAGCCTCCTGAACGAATTACAGCTCACTCTACTAGAGCTGTGGCTTCCACATGGGCCTTCAAGAACGAGGCTTCTGTTGATCAGATCTGTAAGGCAGCGACTTGGTCTTCTCTGCATACTTTTGCCAAATTTTACAAATTCGATACTTATGCTTCTTCGGAGGCTGTTTTTGGGAGAAAGGTGTTGCAAGCTGTGGTGCCTTCCGTTTAGGTAACCTGACTTGTTCCCTCCCTTCATCTGTGTCCTAAAGCTTTGGTATTGGTTCCCACAAGTAAGGATGAAGCCGTGGACCGGACACACCAATGTAGGAGAAAACAGAATTTATGTTTACCTGATAAATTTCTTTCTCCTACGGTGTGTCTGGTCCACGGCCCGCCCTGGCTTTTAGTCAGGTTTAAAATTTTTATTTCTGTACACTACAGTCACCATGGCACCCTATAGTTTCTCCTTTTTCTCCTAACCGTCGGTCGAATGACTGGGGGGCGGAGCCAGAGGGGGAGCTATATGGGCAGCTTTTGCTGTGCTCTCTTTGCCATTTCCTGTTAGGGAAGAGAATATTCCCACAAGTAAGGATGAAGCCGTGGACCGGACACACCATAGGAGAAAGAAATTTATCAGGTAAACATAAATTCTGTTTTTATATTATGGTCTTGATATTAAAGAATTAATATTTCAACTGATGCTATACAATCTATAGTCTAATAGGACTGACATTTAGAGCTTTCCCACCCACTCTACCTTGTATAGATTGCACGTACCCAGCCTCTGAAAGACAGGGAGACAAACTGTGCATTCACAGCTCATCTGTAGTGATAGAGATTGCAACTTTGTCCTGCAACTAGAATTTCAAATGGGAGCACCTCTGTATTTTTCTTAATGGGCTGTGCAGTGCGGCTTAACATTGGCTGTAAATGCAGGGTGTAAAGGGGAAAAAGAGGGGATAGGTAGTTGAGCCAATAATAGGTAACGCACTTGGTTTAAAATAAAGATAAGTAGTTTTATTCATATGTTAATTACAAAATATTTACATTTACTATCACTTTAACCTCTTAAGGACATATGACGGAATTTTTCCGTCATAAAACAATTGAGCAAACTGAAAGCTGTGTCCTTAAAGGGTTAAAGTGAATTTTCCTATTTATTGCATCTTAGAGTATTTACAATTATATTACAATATATTTATTTTTTATTCCCTTTTTTTTTTTTTTTTTTTTTTTTTTTTTTTTTTTTTTTTTGTGTGTGTGGGACATTTTGCCCTGAATAAGACAGATTTTTCTATATTCGAGGAGATGTGTTTCTTATTAGCCGGAGAGCAATGATTCACTCGGAATAAATTGTGTACAAAATTGCACATCTACTTTCAACATCTGTTTAATTTAAATGGCATATTTAACACCTTCTCTTTCACATGCATGAAGGAAATATGAGTTTGTCTTTTTGAACACATACCAGAGTCTCCCATTCAATATCATACACCAGTGAGTTCACCTTTACACCAAATAACAGTCATGTTTTTGACTGGTTCCATGACTTCATATAGAATCATTAGAGGCAATGCATTAATCATACCAGGCAGGTAGAAGGTAATGGCACTCACCCTTTGCAAAGGCCATTAGCTGACTTCTCACTGATCTCATCTCACAGGTCAGACCTGTCAACAGCACTCTCAGATAAATAAGAGAAGTATCCTGATGTTCAATGTCACTTTACGTGACCACATCATTAAAACGGCCCAAAGCTGCAATACTGAGTAAAGCAATGTTAAAACGTTCTTCTTTTAATCTAATCCTTTAAAATGATTGTTCCAACTACATTGACCCCATTACTTACATGACATCTGACACATTTTGCTCTTCCTCTCGTGCTTTATCATGTAACTCTGACTTTGTTCTTTAGGATACTTTCTTCCTCTCTTGTTCACCTGAGATTGCTAGTGCTATAGACAGTGACCGGTCCGGTAATATGTTTTTCTTCTTCCACAGATCCATACTTAAGAGGAACAGTGTGGATTGTGTTCAGTAAATACCATAGATTCACACTGTCTGCTGTTCTTTAATGTTTGCTTGTTCCAAAACCGATTGCAAAAAAATACATGTTTATTCATATGTCCCTCCTATAATTACTTAATATAATCCCCCCCCCCCCAATAATTGCCCCTCTTGCTTAATGTAAACATCTGTATTTTATTGCTTAGTATGACATTAACAAGGTGATTAGTATTACTCTATTTAATCCTTATGTATGACCTTCTTTTTGCACAGGCTGGCTTGGCTTCCCTACTAAAGTCAGAACGTTTATTTCATAGCAGCTACCACTCCCAGTCTGTACATATTAGACCAATATGCAGGGTAAGTGTAGTATAAGTAATTTATTGCTTGCTACCTTCCACACGCACCAACATTAAATCTGTGATCATGTAATACTCTGTACTGATGTCCCTTTACTACTAATAATGTGGTTTTGTTTAATTATCTTAGAGAATGACCACTGAAAACCAGTTGGGTTTTTCTTTCCTAAGATATGGAGAGTCCACAACGTCATTCAATTACTAGTGGGAATATCACTCCTGGCCAGCAGGAGGAGGCAAAGAGCAAAGCTGTTAAGTGTCACTCCCCTACCCATAATCCCCAGTCATTCTCTTTGCCTCTGTCAATGGAGGAGGTGAAGTTTTGGTGTCTGAAAAATTGAATCCTTTTTCGGGTACTTTTCCCTGCAAGCAAGGGTTTGGGTCTAGCTAAATCCACGTTAATCTCTTCAGTAGAGTAGTGGTTGCTTTTAAGCAGTTAGGAAACAAAGTAAGTTCCACCTCACAACTTCCTAACATATTGCTGCCCTTGTTATAGAAAGCCAGTTAGTTACTCTGTTCTTTCTTTTTTTCTACAGGTCTTTGTAAGGAGTATGTGTCCTTTCACACCTTGTAAGCTGTCTCCCTGCCGCTAGATTGCAGGTAAGTGCTTTTGTCTTCTCGGTACTGGGCACTTGCACTTAAAAAAATTTTTATATGCATTATTATCTGGGACTTTAAATCCCTAATGTAGGATTTTATTATGGCAGTGGGCAGGCACTAATATGGAAGAAGTTAACTTATATTACTTTTATGGCTCTTGTTTTATTTAATAATGGGTTTTATAAACAATGTGGCTGTGGGATTTTTTGGGGGGGGTTTTTTGTACGGTTTGTTTTTTAAACGTTTAGACAGACCGTTTTTTCTTTTTCAAAACTGCAGTTATTGAGCAGTTTGCTTTTGCCTTCAGAATAGTGCGCTTTTCATTCTCTGCGCAGTTTCTGTTTGCTCCGGTCACATGACCAGCATCCTTTCCGCCCTGTGACTGTATCAGAGCCGTGCTGGCTGTATGACATCTTTTTCTGTGTGGAAGACAAAGACTTGTAAACGGCTGTCAGTTTTTCCTCAGTGGGGCAGGTAGGGCACCTCAATCTGCGGAGGTTCTAATTGAGGATTATTTGTTTGAACGCTAATCCAGTCTGTATAAATTCAAAGCAATAGTGTTTAAATTGTATCATTTAAAGTGACAGTGCAAAATTGAAAATTTTAAAATTTGTATTATCTTGTCATTCCTTTATTTCTGGGAATCCCTCAGGCTTAGTCATGGAGCAGGAGTCTGTTCCTATGGATAAGTGTTTATTGTATCTTGAGTCCCAAATTGTGTTACCTATGCAACTTTGTTCCTCCTGTTTAAAAAGGACTTTGAAATGTAAAGATAAACTTTTTGTTTCTGACCCTAATGTCTCTCAGGATGATGCTGTTCAGGCTATGCCACAGCTTTCTCCTCAAATGTCCCAAGCCTCTATGGCATCACATACAGTGCCCTGCAGTTCCTCTCAGCCTCCTGGACGAGTTTATTTGCCTGCAGATTTTGCTGCACAGGTATCTTCTGCGGTATCTGTTGTGTTATCTGCTTTTCCTATACTAGGAAAACGCAAGAGGAAATTTAGACATTCAGATAGTAAGATTTCTGTTCCACCTACTGCTACGCAGGTTGCCCTCCCTCATAAGTCTGATGAGGAGGATACATCGGTAGCCTCTAAGGGTGAAATTTCAGATTCAGACAATATTATTCCTTCATCTGATACTGATGAAGTAAACTTCAGATTTAAGCTTGAACACCTTTGTGTACTGTTAAAGGCGGTATTGGCTACTTTGGACGACTCCGATACTTCTGTCATTGTCAACCCTAAGAAGTCTAGTAAACTTAATAAATACTATGATGTTCCTTCCTCTGTGGAAGTTTTTCCTGTCCCAGACCGTGTGACAGAGATTATTTTACAGGAATGGGAGAAGCCAGGGATTCCTTTCTCCCTGTCTCCCATATTTAAAAATGTTTCCAGTTGCTGACTCCATTAAAGATTCTTGGCGCGCGGTGCCTAAAGTAGAAGGCGCTATTTCTACTCTGGCTAAGATAACTACGATCCCTATAGAGGATAGCTGCTCCTTTAAGTATACCATGGACAAAAAGCTGGAAGCTTATTTGAAGAAGATGTATGTTCATCAAGGTCTTCAATGGCAACCTGCAGTTTGTATTGCCACAGTAGCAAGTGCGGCATCTTATTGGTGCAACGCCTTGTCTGAATCAATTTTATTAGACTCCATTGGAGGAGATACAAGATAGGATTAAGGCACTCAAACTAGCCAATTCCTTTATTTCTGATGCTATTGTGCAAGTTATTAGACTGGGAGCCAAGATGTCTGGCTTCACTGTCTTAGCTCGCAGGGCATTGTGGCTAAAATCTTGGTCAGCTGATGTTACCTCTAAGTCCAAGCTTCTGGCACTTCCTTACAAGGGTAAGACCTTGTGCGAACCTGGTCTGGCAGAAATAATTTCTGAAATTACGGGTAGGAAAAGGGTCTTTTCTACCGCAAGGCAAGAAGAACAGACTCAAAGGACTTCGGTCATTTTCATTCCTTTCGTAACTTCAAAGTCAAAAGTCTTCCTCTTCCAAGCAGGAGCAGTCCAAGTATTCTTGGAAGCCTAATCAGTCTTGGAATAAGGGGAAGCAATCAAAGAACGCCTCAGCTGAGTCTAAGTCAGCATGAAGGATTGGCCCCCGGTCTGGGATCGGATCAAGTGGGGGGCAAACTTTCCCTGTTTTGTCAAGCGAGATGTCCCAGATCCTTGGGCTGTGGACATAGTATCTCAGGGTTACAAAATAGAATTCAAAACTTTCCCTCCCAGGGGCAGATTCCACCTCTCAAGATTAACTGCAGACCAGGTAAAAAGAGAGGCATTCTTGAACTGCGTTCAGGACCTTTCCTCCCTGGGAGTGATTGTTCCAGTAAGGAAACAGGGTCTAGAATTCTATTCAAATCTGTTTGTGGTGCCCAAAAAAGAGGGAACTTTTCGACACATTTTAGACCTAAAGTGCCTCAACAATTTTCTCAGGGTACCGTCCTTCAAAATGGAAACCATTCGTTCCATTCTTCCTTTGGTCCAAGAGGGTCAGTTCATGATGACCATAGACCTGAAGGACGCGTATCTTCATGTTGCCATCCACAGGGATCATCGCAAATTCCTGAGATTTGACTTTCTAGACAAACACTTTCAGTTTATGACTCTTCCATTTGGCCTTGCCACAGCTCCCAGAATTTTCGCAAAGGTTCTGGGGGCTCTCTTGGCAGTAATCAGGTCTCGGGGAATTGCAGTGGCGCCCTACCTGAACGTCATATTGGTTCAGGCCCCATCTTTTCAGCAAGCAAACTCTCATACAGAGATCTTGTTGTCTTTTCTATGTACCCACAGTTGGAAAGTGAATCTGGAAAATAGTTCTCTTGTTCCAGCTACAAGGGTGGTTTTCTTAGGGACCATAATAGATTCCCTAGCTATGAAATTTTTTCTGACGGAGGTCAGAAAATCCAGAATTCTCTCCTCTTGCCTCTCTACAGTAAACTGTTCGGCCATCAGTGGCTCAATGTATGGAGATAATTGGTCTGATGGTCTCTTCCATGGACAACATTCCCTTTGCTCGATTCCATTTGAGAGCTCTGCAATTATGCATGCTCAGACAATGGAACGGAGACCATTCGGATCTGTCTCAGAGGATAGATCTAGACCAGTCGACAAGAGACTCTCTCCTGTGGTGGCTTTCTCAGGACCATCTGTCTCAGGACAAATGCTTCCGGAGACCTTCCTGGGTGATTGTGACCACGGACGCCAGCCTGCTAGGCTGGGGAGTAGTCTGGGGCTCGTTAAAGGCACAGGGACTATGGACTCGGGAGGAGTCTGCTCTCCCCATAAACATATTGGAATTGAGAGCGATTTACAATGCTCTGATGGCTTGGCCTCTATTGTCCTTAGCCTGGTTTATCAGGTTTCAGTCGGACCACATCACCTCAGTGGCTTACATCAACCACCAGGGAGGAACTCTGAGTTCCTTAGCCATGAAGGAGGTGGCACGTATTATTCAGTGGGCGGAAGCTCATAATTGTTGTCTATCTGCCATCCACATTCCAGGAGTGGACAACTGGGAAGCGGATTTCCTAAACAGACAGATATTTCATCCCAGGGAGTGGGCTCTCCATCCGGAGATGTTTTCCAGGTTAACCCTCAAATAGGGGGTGCCGGAGTTGGATCTGATGGCGTCTCCACCCCCTCTGAGGAAGGATTTTTGTGAAACGCGTGTCAGGGGTCTTTTGGAAAAGCTCTGTCTCTCCGTTTTTTTTTTATTTGCTTACCAATGTTGTAAAAAAAGATTCCCTACCTATTTACTTAGATATTTCAGCTAAGCAGTTGGCTTAAAATGGTAATAATTTAACAATAGCCCTCGGTTGTTAGGGCTTTGTTGATATTGATCTCTTTTCTGCTGGCTATGATAATTCTACTTTATATAAATTTAATATAACTGATATGGAAGGTCTATAATTCACTTTGGTTTAAGTGTTATTAATTTAAACTTAAGCTAGTTGCATGTTTGCATTTTTTTTCTTTTGTTTGACATTTTTCTAATAAAGATTACAGTGTGAATGAAATTGATTTATTATTTTATATTGCTTAATTAACTACTCCAACCTAGCAGAGTTATTTTACACGCAGATTCTAGCTATCTATACTTAATTGTATATCCTATTACAATTACTTTGTTAGATGTCTGATGGCGTCTCGGCAGAACGCCAAGGTACGGTTCAAGGTCAAGAGATCCTCAGGCCGCTCTGATAAATGCTCTGGCGGTTCCTTTGATTTCGGTCTAGCATACCTGTTTCCTCCGTTTGCGCTCCTTCCATGAGTTATTGCTCGTATCAAACAGGATAGAGCATCAATAATTCTAATAGCTCCTACATGGCCTTGCAGGATCTGGTATGCAGACCTAGTAAAGATGTCATCTCGGCCACCCTGGAGGTTGCCTCTGAGGAAGGACCTTCTAACTCGGGGTCCATTCCTCCATCCATATCTCGTTTCTCTGAAGCTGACTGCTTGGTATTGAACGCTTAGTTCTATCTAAGCGTGGATTTTCTGAGTCGGTCATTGAGACCATGATCCAGGCTCGCAAGCCTGTTACTCAAAAAATGTACCATAAGTTATGAGGTAAATACCTTTTATTGGTGTGAATCTAAGGGCTACTCCTTGGAGTAGGGTCAGGATTTCTGGAATTTTGTCTTTTCTCCAGGAAGGTCTGGAGAAAGGGTTGTCAGTCAGTTTTCTGAAAGGTCAGATTTCTTTTTTTTTTTTTTTTTTTTAATCTTTTTATTGGATTTTTCAAACAAACATTAGACATATAAAAAGGTCTCATTTACTGTTATTACATTTTTACCTTGAATAATACCATACAATAATAATATTCCAGCATACAAATCATATTATCATATCATTACAAAGGTTACTTCATTATCTTCAATCGTCTTTAGTACCTTACAAGAGTAAGTTTTTCATCACATCATACAGTTTACAACAAACAATATTTTAGATTTTGATTGCCTATCATGATATGATTTTGATTACCTATCATGATATACTCTTCAAGTGCTACCTCTAATAGACAAGGAAAGAGGTAAAATAAGGATGGAGAGAGAGAGAAAAAAAAAAAGTCACATCATAAGGAATGGGCATTATCTTTACATTAAACCCCAAACTGAGCTATATCTATCCAGTGATAGGGTAGCTCACTCTCTAGAACCAGGGAGAGAAATATTGGAGAATTCTGAAATATAGCAATAAATTGGTATTGCAGTGGTACTGGCCAAGCACATATAAATTTCTTCCATTTTGCAAAAAAACTTGAAAATGTATTTCCGAGATGATTTTGATATCATAAGACTCAATCGTCATTTGAAGAGTTACTATATTTATTAATTCAGGTATGGTGGGAACCTTTGATGTTTTCCATTCTCTAAATAGTTGATTTCTAACTAATGAAGTTAAAGAGTTGCTCTCCTTTATTTCTTCTGTCTGAATCTAACAAAAAGATCTGACGAAAGGTAATAGTAATTTTTTCCTCAAGATATTTATTCAACCAATAGTTAACTTTTCTCCAGTATTGATTAATTTTGGGACATGCCCATATACAATGAACAATATCTGCCATTTCTTCTTTACATTTAAAACAACAACTTATTTGTCTAATCTTAGAGATCTTATACAACCTATATGGGGTAAAATAATAATTATTAAGTAGTTTTATTTGAGGTTCCCGCCAACTTATATTACTAGTTGCCTGGGTTGAAAGGGATATACTCTTTACAATCTCCTGATCTGTTATATCTGGAATTATTTTCGTTATATTTTCCTTAAGTTTTCTTATATTGTTTTGGCCAGACTTTACGATTAAGGATTTATACCAGTAAGACGTTGATCGTCGGCCTATCTCATACAATTTAATTCCATTAGGAATCTCTTTAGCACCCCACTCAAATCCACTTATTCTACTCACTTGCTTAGCATAGTTCCTTATCTGCAGATAAGCATAAAAATTCTTAGCCGAAAGGGCATATCTAGCAGAGAGATTTTCAAATGACTGTAGTATCCTATTATCATCCTGAAAGAGTTGGGACACATAGACAAGTCCCTTCCTCTTCCATTCTTGAAATACCAAATCCCGTATCCCCGGTGTGAAGTCAGGGTTACCTGTGATGGGAAGAAGGTGTGAGGACCTGGAATCATGTCCCAGCTCCTTACAGTACTTCTGCCAAGCAGTAATAATATTAACAAAAGTCAACCTATATGAGATATTGCTTGGTAGCCTCTTCGCCGCACAGTGTAGCAAGGCTCTCAAGTCAAATGGTTTGGCGAGCTTCATTTCTATTTCGTAATGGGTAACATATTTTGCTTCTGATACCCAGTCTACCGCAAATTTTATCATACAAATCCAATTATAATATTCTATACTAGGTAACGCTAATCCCCCCCATATCTTTTGGGTTGGGTTGATCTAATCCTCGATATTCTAGGCCGAGCCTTTCCCCAAATGAACAATGAACATGCTGTATAAAACCTTTTAGTGTCTTGCTTCGTGATAAATAGAGGAAGATTATGTAGTAAAAACAAGATGGGTGGAAAAAAGATTGTCTTTATTAGCATAATCTTAGCTGAGATAGATAAATAATATAGTTTCCAATTTTTCATCTCATTTGCCATATTGGCAAATATGTCTTCATAGTTAAGCTTATACCAATCACTTGGATTTTTTGAGATTCTAATTCCCAAATATTTCAGATTTTTCACTTCTTTAAAGACATGTAGGAAATTACTATTTGAGGTCTTATGGATCCACAAAATCTCGGATTTTATGGGATTAATTCTATACCCAGAAAATGTACTAAAACGATTAATTAACTCAAGTTATTGAGGAATACTATGCCTTGTATCACTTAGGTATAGCATGAGATCATCTGCATAGAGGGACAAAATAACTTTCTGGCCTCCCAAAGCTATACCTTCTAACTCTTGTCTGAGCCTTATTGCCAGTGGTTCTATTGAGACATTGAATAGTAGGGGTGACAAGGGGCATCCTTGCCTCGTACCCCTCTGCAGTATGATATGCTGTGACAAAAGGCCATTAACTAATATTTGTGATCTCAAGTTTTTGTATATTTTTCTAAGCATGTTAACTATATTACCGGAAAACCCACATTTTTCTAGCACCAAGAATAGATGTTCCCATATAATCAAATCGAAAGCCTTTTCGGCATCTAACGTAACTAAAGCAAGGTCTGTCTTTATCCTAGTTTTCTCTCTTTTTTTTTTTTATTGTAATAAGTATCTATGGTCAATAATGCTTTCCTAATATTACGCGCTACATTTCTTGCTGGTATGAATGCAGTCTGGTCACTATGTATTATTACTCCAATAACTTTTTTTAAATCTTTGGGCTAATATTGCCATCAGCAACTTATAGTCATTATTTAAAAGGGATATGGGTCTATATCCACCTGGATCTTCTGGGTCTTTGCCTTTTTTGTATATAAGCGTTATAATTGAGTCTGAAAAATATAAAGAATTCATCTGGCTCTCGCAGAGATAATAGTTAAATAATTTAGTTAAAGTAGTTGATACCTCATTATTTAAAATTTTATAAAATTCAGTTGGTAACCTATCTGGGCCATGGGCTTTATTTTGTTTCATGGCTTTAATGGCCTTTTCACATTCTTCTACTGTTATTGGCTGGTTGATCATCATTAAATCATCCACAGTAATTTTTGGTAGTTTGACACTCTGCCAGAACTTCTCTTGCTCTGATTCATTTATTTTTACCTTAGAGTAAATTTTTTGGTAATATTTATGGAATATATCACAAATTTCGGTAGCTTGGGTATACTTTCGCTCTCCATCTCTAATACTTGTTATTATGTTTTTATTTTTCCTGATTTTATGGATTCTTGCTAGATGTTTTGCAGTAGTACTTTGAAATCTTTGATAAAAGGCTCTATTTTTTAAATCTTCTAGTGACCATGTTTCCTTCAAAAAAAAGTTCCCTAGCTTCTTTAGCTTGTTTATATTTGTTCCAATGAATATTATTTGGCTTGCTCAAGTATCTCCTATACGCATTTTTAAGTTGATTAGCAAGTTGGGTCTCTTGTTTATTTCTTTTTTTTTTCTTAATCGTATACGATTTTATCTCACCTCGCAGAACGGACTTACCAGCTTCCCAGAAAGTTTCTATTTTATGTAGATATCCCATGTTATTTCTATAGTATTCTCTCCAAGCTTCCACCAGCCAGTTCCTAAATTGTGTGTTATTTGACATATAATTTGGGAAGTGGATAATATTATTATTATTATTATTATTATTATTATTATTATTATTATTATTATTATTATTATTATTATTATTATTACTCCTTGAGGGAGATATCTGTAATTTTAAATTCACTATCGCATGATCCGACATAACGATCTCCGAATTTGAGACTCAACATCTAGAGATAGCAGCCTCTCTTCCACAAGAAATAAATCTATTCTTGAAAAATTTTTATGTGATTTTGATTCACATGTGTAGTTACGTATATCGGGATGTTGTATTCACCATATATCTCTTAGATTTAAGGTTTTACAAAAATCTCTAAAGAATTTAGCCTCTCTTGCATAATATCTTGGGGAACTCAACCAGAACCTGTCTATCTCTGGGTGTTGAGTCATATTAAAATCACCGGCTATCATTAAATTACAATCCAAATGTGGAATCAACTTATTTTTTATTTTATTCCAAAACTGAACGTCAAGTTCATTTGGTCCATATATATTACAAAGTGTCCAGAGTTTATTATTTAATTCTATTTGTATAACAATGTATCTACCTAATGGATCTAGTTCTTGCTTTATAACCTTTATAATTAAGATTCTTATTAAATAAGATAGCCACACCGCATTTCCTACGGTTACATGGAGTGGCCAGTACCTCTGTAATCCATCCAACCTTTAATTTATCAATTTCAGATGCCTTTAAATGCAATTCATGTAAAAAAATTATATCGGGTTTCTGTGTTTTAAGCCGTTTCAGAACATTCTTTCTTTTAATTGGAGACGAAGAAGAAGAAAAAAAAAAAACTCCCCGTGTACTGTAATAAAATTTTTTTAGTTACCTGTAGCACTCTAAAAATATAAACGATAATTAAAAAAATTCAATTCACGTGGGGCGGAGCCAACTACGGAGCTATTGAGACGCACAGAGCTGGAGCTCTCCTACTATCCCAGCCCAAACTAAATATAAAAATACCTAAAAGACCTCCAAAACACCCCCTGATTGATAGCAATATCCCCTAAAATCCCCATACCCCGTTATTCTACCATTTATCCCGCTCCTGACTAGCCTGATCCCATTCCCCACTTTCTTCCCCTATCTTACTGCATCATCATCCTGTAACACTGCCACGGACTATCGGAAATCGACCCCGCTCCCATCCTAACTTACTACTAACCTCCTCGTCCTGCTAAGACCCTCCGGTGACGAATTGGTTACCTCTAGGATTCCATCACCGCTGCCTCTCCACATAGGGGCTAACGCAATGGAGCTCCTGAAAAGCCCGCGAACGGTGGCCATCTTAGCTCTACAGCTCTATCTGAGGAGCGTTGCACAGGTCCCCTGAGCCTTGCCTTATTTTGTGAGTAAACAGCTCACCTCCGCTAGCAGCACAAACCGGAACTCCTGCAGCGGTGCTACTTGGGAGTGATCAGCTCACCTCCTCTGGCAGCGCAAGCCAGAACTCCTGCAGTGGTTTGGTCCGCATTCACTCCTACACACCCAGGATACAATCCGGATGCGATCCCCTGCTGCTCCCTCCACGCAGAGCGCTCACGTCGTGGTCTTTTAGAGGGCCCTCCAGACATCAACACCCTCCACACTTTGAGTGAGTACATTGGCAAACACTGAGAGGCTTAGGGGTATAGCTGCTGACTTTCCCAGTTGTGACTTGTGCCACACATTCATACAGTCTACTCCTGAAAGTTTAGCAGGAGAAACAGTTACAGGCCTGAAGTATTCCCATATATATAGCACCAAGGAGCACAGATTAAGCAATTTGATCCCTCTCTAGCAGTCACACTTTTTATAAACCTACCTCAGTTGGATAACACAGTGTTACATTTGGCCAAGGCTCAGGGATAACTTCTGATACTACCTGTGCCCTTTTGAACATTTACTAACAACTCCAGCACTCTGACATCTATCCTAGCCCACAGAGGCTATTTAACATCAAAACCCTCACTGATTACAGCCAGAGAGCCCATCACTGCACTATACCACTGCAGAAGCCTTGCACAGGCCCCACTAAGACTATACTAGCCATCCTCCAGGTATTCCCCTCTCCTCCCTTTCCCGCACTCACTTTGAGGTGCGGGTCATATCCAAATCCCTTTTTCCGGACTCACCCAGAGGTGGTAATAATCCCTGGAGAGGGGGAGATACTTTTCTACATCTCACCCTAGTAGCAGAATCTCTGATTCTCCTGATCTAAGTTTAAAAAAGAGGATGGAGGGCTAGGGCATCATGCCCTAGAGGCGCAGGGCTGTCACCCCTCCCCAGTTATCAGTTATCTCTGGACAGCAATTCATTCTAATTTCTGTGGTAACCCTGAGGTTGCTCTTTCTTATCATGGCGCAGTCTATCAAGAGAAAGCCAAAGCACCAGGACAACCCTAAGAGGACCCTGACTGACCACTTTCACAGCAAAAATTTCTCAGATCCAGACCTCTCAGGAGAAGATTCTAGAGACTCAGCAGCCCCCATAGCTGATCATCCTAAGCTGGATACATCACGTAAAGATAAAACAACACTCTCCCAGTCTACCTTCCTGGAATCCATTAAAATATTAACTGACCAGATGGACACACACTACTCATCGCTGAGACAAGAACTTCGCCAATTGGTTGGCGAACTGAAACGAGAGATCTCCTCCCTTGGGGAAAGAGCAGAGATATTGGAGAGAAAGCACGAAGATCTTGCAACTGACCACTCCAATCTCTTAGCCTATTCCCAATCTTTAGCAGAGCAGATCTGGAATCTAAATTAGCGGACATTGAGGATAGATCCCGCCGCAACAATCTCAGGAATCGCGGCATTCCGGAGGACATCTGAGCTCCAGAAATATCTGATCACCCTATTTAAGGATCTCCTAAACACCACAACGTATCAAGATCTTCTGATGGACAGAGCACATAGGTCTACACGCCCCCACAGCTCCACACCTGACACCCCTAGAGATGTTGTCATACGC
Source organism: Bombina bombina (assembly GCF_027579735.1). Lineage (NCBI taxonomy): Eukaryota > Metazoa > Chordata > Amphibia > Anura > Bombinatoridae > Bombina > Bombina bombina. The sequence goes on from NC_069499.1 coordinate 1,000,093,088, forward strand.
TTGCACTACTATACCACCAAAGAGAAAATTATGCGTGCCTCTTTTACCAATAGACCCCTCAAGGAACCCTACCAAAAGTTACAGATCTTTCCTGACCTATCCCCACACACGCTAGCTAAGAGGAGAACTTTTCACCAGTTCACGCTAGCACTAAGACAGCATAAGATTAAGTATAGATGGGGATTCCCCGTGAAGCTTTATGTGCAACACCAAGATCGCTCCTACACAGTTTCTTCCATGGATCAAGGCTTTTGACTTCTAACCACCTTGGAACTAGCTGGGACTCCTGACCCTCTTCCCAGGAAAAAAGGAAAAACAGGTGACCTCAGCCCCAGAGTGGCATTCCCGAAATTCCATCCCTGCACACAAAGAATCAGAACTTCCTTGATGTAACTTTCTGTGCCTCTAGTTCCTGCCACAGCCTACCTACCTTCTCACCGGGAGAACTCCCCTTCAAGGGAGATTATCTGAGTTCTGTATAAAAGTTCATACCGAGGATTGGAGTGCACTAACGGGTACACATCTTACTCTTTTTCCACTCCCTAATCCTCAGCTTTCTCCAGCAAGATCATCTCAATGGACATCTCCCAGACAGGTAAGCCTAGAGCTCACATACAGGTACTTATCTTACCCCATTTTAGCTCATGGCTATCCATTTACCCACTCACTTGTTATAACTGTCTTTATGTTCTAGGTTTATAGCTCATAAGATGCTGTTGAATTGTTATTTCGTTTAATATGTTATTCAAGTTAACGGTTTTTGCCCTCAGGACTTACTTTATTGAACTCTCAGTGATGCTTGTGGGAACTTAATTTTCAATCTCCCTAGACCTGTTCTTATTCCTATGTTTATAACCATGCATCTTAAAATGTTTACTTTAACCGAATAGTATTTATTGCCCAGTTTTGCCCTGTTTATACATCATTATTGTTCTGTGCCATCTCTCACCTTGTTTATCCCACAGAGACTTATTATCCCTCCTGATATGTCAGAGAAGTTGAATGTTCGATGGGACTGTATTTGTATTATGTTTGCACCCCACTGACAACAATTCTAGATATGTCTTTCTTTCCAGGTTTTACACTTACACACCCTTCACTGTGATATCTCTACCACCAAAAATACGGGGTCCTGTTAGACATACATCTTCACAAATACACCTCCATCCACCTCCCATTCCTTTCACACCTATTTAAACCTCCATCTCCCACCTCAAGATAACCACTCAAAAAGCTACCCACCTACTCAACTCTCTGTGTCATGCACACCTCCATACTCTGCTGCTCCCGCCCACATACCCTGTCAATTAAAACTGGGGGGGTGTCGTGCCCGGTGCCTCCCTACTTCTCCATAATCTTGACATCTTCACTCCCCAACTTCTGTTCACATACTCTCACCGCCTACTACTCCCCTGACCTATTCATGGTCTTCCACCCTCTTAGTCCCCTCTTTCCCTCTCTCCTCTATTCCTCCTAGCTCTGTATCATTCTATTACCCTTTCCCTTCATATTACCGACCAGCTCTAACATCTACCTACATATTAACCTCCCATAGATTGAACACCCAAGGCTCCGCCCCCCCTTCCTTACCCCTTCTTCCCTTACCCCTACATATACCGTTTCACGCTATATTATCTTCTTAGGCCATATTACTTTCCCTCCATCCTTAACCCTTTACTCTTTTTAACCAAAGCGGCTCTGGACCGCTGTCTCCCTCCCCCTGAAAAATTAACTCAGAAAGCGAAGCACACACCAATCTGCTGTGTCTGTAAGTAACAAACACCTCCATTTTATCAGTACCAGCTCTTTTTTTTAGTAATACTTTTAGATCCTCCACGGAACACACACTAAATAACTTCATCGCCCTCTCCCCCCCCCTTTTTTTTTTTTTACCCTCTCTCCCCCATCCCCAGCATATAACCCCGCTCCACCATGGAGGGACTGCACCTACTCAATCTTAATGTCCAAGGGCTAAACTCCCCCACTAAACGCGGTTTATTATTAAATCTCTTACGCAAAAGACACATAGACATTGCCTTCATACAGGAGACCCATTGGACCCCCCTACCTGGGAACAGCCGCACATCCAAACATTATCCCATACTCCTTGAGGCCACATTCCCCTCCAAATCCAGAGGAGTTGCTATCTACATAGGCAAAAATGTCCACTATGACCCGATTTACATTGAAACCGATCCCCAGGCAAGATTCATTATCGCCATATGTAAGCTAAACACCCATTTAGTCACCCTCCTCAACATATATGCCCCGAACATTAAACAAGTAAAATTTCTTATAACTCTCTTCAAGTCAGTAGCAACAATTAAACAAGGAGACCTAATACTCGGAGGAGAATTTAACCTAATCTGGGACATACAAATAGACAGAATGGGACCCCCACTCTCTAGGAATGACAGGGCAATTCACTTTCTATCTTTAGCCTTCCAATCACTAATAGCACAATATGAATTATACGACATATGGCGCGCCCTGCACCCGCAAGATAAGGAATTTACCTTCTATTCCTCCCCACACAAATCACACACACGAATAGACTACTTCTTTGCTCACGCAAAATTTCTGGACGCTATTCATTCCGTATCTATCACCCCAATTTCTTGGTCCGATCATGACTCACTTCACCTACATATGGGCCCACATGTTTATCCACCCCCCCTTACATGGCGCCTGCAGGACTGGACTGTCACAGACCCTTTCCTCAAAACAGCCCTTCAGAACAAAATTCTAGACTACATTGCCCATAATGACAATAACCAGACCACAGCTCAAAACCTTTGGGCCGCCCTGAAGGCAGTAGTGAGGGGCCACCTTATGCAGTTTGAGTTTGAAGCTCGTTCAAAAAGTAAGGCAACCTTATCCTCTCTGAATATCCAGCTCCGCCACCTAAAAGCGGATCTCTCTCATACATATTCTCCCATTATAAATGACAAAATAACCAAAACATCGAAACAAATCCAAGCCCTTGAATTTAAAATAATCTAAACCATGTTAGAGAAATTTAAAAAGATCTATTATCATTTAGGTAATAAAGCTTCCACTCTTTTAGCTACCAAACTCAAGAACCGAACAGCCCAAGCCAGAATAATGTCCATACAATCCCCATCGGGAATACACGTCTCTGCTCCAGCTGACATTGGAAATACCTTTAGACAATACTGTTTAAACTTATACAATATTGAGGCCAACTTAGAATCTCCGGCCTGCCCTGTGGGATATATATCTGAGTACCTTAAATCCCTGTCTCTCCCTTCGCTGACTCCAGAGGATGCTTCCCTCACGAGCCCCTGGCCCAGATGGCTTTACAGCCAGGTTCTATAAAGCCTTTCATCCCCAGATAGCTCCCATCCTCTGCAGATTCTTCCAGGAGATATTCTCAGGAGCTTCCTTCACTGCAGAATTCCTGGAAGCTGTGATAATCACAATCTTAAAGCCTAGTAAACCCCCCGATCTATGCAGTAGCTACCGGCCTATCTCATTAATTAACCTCAATACAAAAATATACGCCAAACTCTTGGCCAATAGGGTCACAAAAATCATCTCCCCTCTCATAGCAAACGACCAAGTCGGATTTATTCCAAATAGAGAAGGCGCAGGCGTGTCCAGGCGGATACTGGATGTCCTCCACGTAGCGGACCGAGGAGGTGCTCCCTTCCTGGCCCTGTTGCTCGATGCTGAAAAAGTGTTTGACAGGGTCAGGTGGGAGTTCTTGTGGGAAACTATGAATACTTTCTACTTCCCTACCTCTTTCATATCTGCAGTGAAAACCCTCTATAACTGCCCGACGGCCACTGTCCAAGGAGTTGGGTTCCAATCCTCCAAATTTACTATAGCAAATGGCACCAGACAGGGATGCCCCCTGTCCCCTCTTCTGTTCGCTTTAGCCATAGAACCCTTAGCCCAATCTATCAGACATGACCCCCGAACTACAGGCCTTCCCATTGGACTTCATACCCATAAAATCTCTCTTTACGCAGACGACATCACCCTCTTCCTAACATCACCCAAAGAATCCCTCCCAGCAGTTTTCACTATCCTGAAAAAGTTTGGTACCTTGAGCTTCTTTTATAAGCTCAATGTGGCCAAAACAGAAGCCCTCCCTATAAACATCCCTACTAATGTCCTTGCCTCCCTTCGGTCGACATACCACTTCCAATGGAAATGTACGTCTCTCAAGATTTTAGGAGTCCACCTTAGCCCAGATCCTGCCTACACTATAGCTCAGAATTATTCAGATAGGCTTCTAGAATTCAAAAGACTCCTCGAGTCATGGGAGTTTTGGGAAATCTCCTGGACAGGTCGCATTGCCGCGATAAAGATGTCTCTTCTCCCCAAGATCACATATCTCCTAAGATCCATTCCATATAATATCCCTAGAGCACTCCTTAACAGATTCCAAAGTTTAATTACCTCCTACGTGTGGAAAGACCGTAGGCCTAGAACGTCGGGACGCAAACTTGAAAAGCCGATCTTGCAAGGAGGCTCAGCTGTACCGAGCATAATTTTGTACTATAACGCCGCTGGACTGTCGCACATCTTCCGCTGGAATGACCTTGAAAGACAACTTAATTGGTATACCTTAGAGTCCTCACTGCTGCCTTCTTGCATAACCCTTACTGATCTCCTCTGGATCCCCACTCATCATAGACGAGCCATTGATAACCTACACCCCGTTTTTAAACACGTACTACAATTTTGGGACCAGATGACCCAGACATCTCCCCCCACCCTTCCCCCATGCTGACAATCTCCGCTGCACTTTACTGCCTCCCAGACTCTCACTATGACCTATGGCCACAGCTGCGAACACTTCAGGTATCAGACTTCTATGAAGGCGATGAATGGCTTTCGCACCCTGCAATATGCGCTAAATTCCAACTCCCACCTAGACTGCATTTTGAAGGATTCCGTCTAAGCACCCGTTTACGCACGTGGGGCTACCCCAAACAGACATTACGCCCTATGACTGTCTGGGAGAGGGCATGGCTGGGAGCTCATAGCCTCAGGCATCTCTTATCCTTCCACTACAGTCTACTCACCAACCCGAACCCCCCCCCCCCACAAAATATCACAACACCATGCGTGGGAAAAAGAAATAGGGTTCAGTGTCACTCTAGATGTCTGGCATGCCAGAATCAAGACAACCAAAAAGCTCCTTCATTGTGCCACCCTTTGGGAGCTATACTATAAGGTCCTAGTTCGCTGGCACCTCGTCCCAACTACATTACATAAGATATACCAATCACAATCTCCCGAGTGTTGGAGAAAATGCAAAACTCATGGTACCCAGCTACACATCTGGTGGTCTTGCCCAGTAATCCAGCCGTTATGGAAGAAAATATATACGCTTATCCAATCACTTGGCTTCACTCCCCCATTCACTCCTGAAGTAGCCCTCCTACACATGCAGATGCCCAATCTTACCCCCTCCAGAGAAGCCCTCACAATCTATGTCCTTATGGCCACAAAACTAGCCCTAGCAAGGGCTTGGAAAAAGGAGGAACCCCCAGCTCTCTCCCAGATAATCTCCACTGTACACTATATTGGTCAAATGGAGCAGTACTCGTACAAAGTACTTGATAAGACTGACTCCTTTCACAAAATCTGGTTCCCATGGATTACAAAATTCCCAAATTGGACCACAAACCTGTAGACCCCACCTCAGAACGCCCCCCCCACCTTCCTCTTTCCCTTCCCCCTTTTTTTTTTTCCTCCCCCTCCCTCGCTCCCCCCCTCCCCCCTATCACGCTCACCTCTCATAAACCCCGTCTTTATATGTTCTAACAATATATGAGCACAAATTCTATTCTATTGCTAACAGACACAGTAGTCAAACGCACATCCATTATAGATCACTTTCAGAAAAGAGACCCTATTTATGCCTTTTTCTATCTTTCATTGCCTATACATGTATGTACAAACATTTTGTCTATATAATATCCCAATATCTGTTCCATCTATACTTATTTATGGCTCCAGATTACTTTACCCTAAGGCATTGTTGTTATATATAAATTTGTCTCAATAAAAAAATTTAGTTTGGAAAAAAAAAAATTCAATTCACACTCCCTTCTGTCGAGGGAAAAATTAAAACACACAATTATAATTATCAACCATATTTCAGCCATTTCATATACCTCAAACAGTCTTTTCTAAAATGAACTAAATTTAACTCCTATATATCTTATAATTAAGAAGTATATTTCCTCTCTGTAGTTATAAGATTTATTTTATGTCTTTCAAAAAAGAGATTCACTTCTGATATATTATTAAGTATTTGAGTAGAGTCATCCAGATCAACCAATATTTGTGCAGGATATCTCATTCTAGCTCTATATCCTGCCTTAATAATAGCTGTACAATAAGGGGCCATTTCCTTATGTTTAGTGGAAGTTTCTAATGAAAAATCTTGAAAAAGATATATGCATGTGTTACCCATCATTAGTTCATTTAATTTTCTAAAATGTCTTAAAATATTAGTTTTGTCTTGAAAATTAAGATAACGTATGACCACTATACGAGGTCTAATATTCCCATCACTAAATCTTTTTATCTGTCCTGTCCTATGTGCCCGTTCCACTGACACCCCTTCTGGTTGGATGTTCATTCCAAATAGTTGAGGGAGAGTTTGTGAAGCAAACTTTATTAAATCATCAAATTCTCTGGTCTCGGGCACTCCTACCACCCTGACGTTGTTACGCCGAGACCTGTCTTCCAGGTCTTCTACTTTAGATTGTAAGGATTTAATCTTAATGTCATATTCTCTGAGGTGAACTTCCTGAGTATTCCTATAATCCTCCAGTTCAGAAACCCTGGTTTCTACCTCGGCAATTCTGTTTGAGAATTGTCGAAATTCGTTCGTTAATCCCACTATGTCTTTTTTAAGGGATTCAAACTGGGGGAGTATGAGATCAGCTATTTGGTTAAACATTATGTTTACCTCCAGGATTTTGTATAGATGCACTTGTTGTGTCAATTGAGTTATCTAGGACAGATCTAGGTTTTTTTTATCCTTTTTAGCAGGCATTGCAGGGGATCTTTTAGAATTAGTGATAAACTTTTCCATAGGTAGTGAAAAAATAAACCTATATATTCAAAATGTGTCACTGTGCTGCAGTGAAGGGAAAAAGAAAAAGTGAATAAATAGTGATGAGTGCAAACTGGAAAAACCTATAATATTGTATAATAGGTAAGTGAATTCAATCTTAGCTCCTTCCTTCTTTCTTATCTTAACAAGTAATTTTCAATAGTTAGAATAAGTTGTGTTAGTAGTGTTGGTATAGAAAAAAAAATAAGAATGATTAAGTGACTGAATGTGCTTAATAAGTGTTGTGATTGCCTGCAAAAAGTAAAAAAAAAAAAAAAAAAAAAAATCAAGTCTACAATCTACCAAAAAGGGGATACAGCAGCTTAAATCAACCTTCTAAGATAAACTCTGCTTTAGTTATTTGTTATATAACTAGCTTACTTCATAAAACCATATTGATGCTGTATATATTTCAATAGCACCATTTATACTTTTCCTTTAGCTCCTATAGTAACAAAACTATACATTAGATCTTAGTGTTTTATAAATTCCCGCACTTCAAAAATATCTGTTTCCAGAAAGAATATAGACAGCTAGAAAAAAAAAAAAATTCAAGACATAAGGCAGTCCAACTTTTAAACCGTAAATGTCCCTTTATAGAGGACTTGGTATCTGGGTTTTGTTATGTACTATAACTCCGGTGGTTCTTGCTTCTTTAATACATTTAAATAGTCCCCCTTCTTAATATTGAAGCCAACTTTTATCCATTTATAGAGATATGAGTCCCCCTAACTTTAGTGTCCCCTCTTATACAGAGCACAAGTATGTCAAATGGTGTGGGTATTTATGTTGTCTTCTCCTATTATGCACCCCTTTGCTCTCCTCAGAAGCTAAGAGTGAGGGTCAAGGCTCTAATACCTCAGCTTACAGGCTATTTTCGTATCGGACAATGTCAGTAGAGTCTCCAGAGCAAGACTGCATATCAGCAATAATCAAAAAGAATGAAAATGTATACTTGCGATCCTTATGGCACTTCTTCTGCAACACTTTAGTGTCTGGAATCTCCTTCCCTACCAAAAGCAGGCTTGGCAGGACTCCTATCTATTCTGGTACAGCTTCCCGATATTTTTAGAGGTATGGGACCTTAGCTTTATACCTTGGGATCCCCTCAGCTGTTTCTTCTTTTATTCAGAGGGGCTCTCTGCTCCCAATCTCCTGTCAGCACCTGTCCTGGCGGATCCTCCTCTCCACTCCAGTGCGACTCTGTCTGCGTATGTGGAGGTGTGGTTTCCAGTTGTCTGGTCCTCTAAACTTACACCGGCTGTGTTTCTCTCTTTTTTTTTTCTTGCGTCACCAGGCGTTCCGGTGCCTGTTGGGCTGAACGTAGGCTTCGGCCTTGGCAAACAGCCTTCAATTGCCTTCTGGGATCTCCGGCATCTCCGGCTACAAGAGTGTTCCTCCGGGCAGACACAGAACAATCACGCTGCCTATGGAGGGTTGGAGGTGTACTCCACGTATAGCAAGGAGTCAAGCGCAGCTTTGATCTTGCGTGCGTATCAACGTCATACGTCGTGCCAGTTTCCCGAGCTCTCCACAAATGCATGACATTACTGAAAGGTCAGATTTCTGCATTATCTATTTTGTTACACAAGTGTCTGGCGGATGTGCCAGATGTTCAATCCTTTTGTCAGGCCCTGGTCAGAATCAGGCCTGCGTTTAAACCTGTTGCTCCTCCTTGGAGCCTTAATCTTGTTCTTAAAGTTCTGCAGCAGGCTCCGTTTGAGCCAATGCATTCCATAGATATTAAGTTGCTATCTTGGAAGGTTTTGTTTCTTATTGCTCTCTCTTCTGCTCAGAGAGTTTCTGAACTCTCGGCTTTGCAGTGTGATTCACCTTACCTTATCTTTCATGCGGATAGGGCGGTTCTTCGTACTAAAATGGGGTTTCTTCCTAATGTGGTTTCGGATATAAATATTAATCAGGAAATTGTTGTTCCTTCTCTCTGTCCCAATCCTTCATCTCATAAAGAATGTCTGTTGCACAACTTGGATGTTGTGCGTGCTCTAAAATTTTTACCTACAGGCGACTAAGAATTTTCGCCAGTCTTCTGCCCTGTTTGTTTGTTTTTCAGGGAAGCGTAAGGTTTAAAAGGCTACTGCTACTTCTCTTTCCCTCTGGTTGAGAAGTATAATTCGTTTTGCTTATGAGACTGCTGGACAGCAGCCTCCTGAGAGAATTACAGCTCATTCCACTAGGACTCCTCTTCTTGGGCTTTCAAAAATTATGCTTCTGTGGAACAGATTTGCAAGGCTGCAACTTGGTCCTCTCTGCATACTTTTTCCAAATTTGATACATTTGTCTCGACTGAGGCCTCTTTGTGGGAGACAGGTTCTTCAAGCAGTGGTGCCTTCTGTTTAGGTCTGCCTGTCTTGTTCTCCCTCCCTGTTCATTCTGTGTCCTCTAGCTTGGGTATTGGTTCCCACTAGTAATTGAATGACGTTGTGGACTCTCCATATCCAGAAAGAAAGAAATTTATCAGGTAAGCATAAATTTAGTTTTTTTAAACTTAAAGTGTTCTTACATTTATTAATATAAAAATTATTCAAGTAGTTTTGTGCTTTAAATCTACTTTTTACCCGATGCCGCTTCTTATAGGATATAAACTACCTCTGAATATAATTAAAGGGACATTCCAGCCAAAATTGGAATTTACATGAATGCATTTCAGTTTTGAATAGAAGGATTTTTGCAGTATACATATTAGCAAAAATGCTTCTAATAAGTTATAGCTGTTTCAAAAGTGTATTTAAGTATGCACCGTGCACCAGCATTTTTAACACAGCACTTGCTTAGAGAGCCGGGTAATAACTCAATTTGTTAATTGCTGACATGATACAAGCCCCACTGGGGCTCTGAGCAGCTGCAGTATTTAAAATGTTGGTGCACTGAGAATATCTAGATATGCTTCACATGCTCATGCAGAGAAAAATGTTAAAACTAAAACAGTGATTACTTTAACTAGACGCATTTTTGCTGATAGATGTATATTGCAAATATGTTTCTATTCAAAGATCTAATTCATCTAAGTGCATTTTAAATTTTTACCGAAATGTCCCTTCCCCAAGGCAGAACATACAGTGATCTGAAATGTCATCGCAGAAAATGCAGCATGTCTGCAGAAAGAACAGGACACATGCAGGAACTGTTAGTGCTTGAACTTTGTAGTGCTGCTCCACATTAGACCGTTCTCTTCAAACAGAGCTGTGCTCTGGTTGCAGTGTGTAAGTTTTCCTTAACACAGTGCATCCAGAGCAAAGTGCTCTTTGAAGTGATCAGTCAAAAAATGCAGTAGCGCTGCAAAGCAGCTGCACATTGCTTGTTGACTAGCTCTGAGATTTTTTCAAACCCGTCCCCTAGCCTTTCCCAGTCTGAAAACCTGTTTATTCTGAATGTAAGACGTTAGTATGAGCATTGCATCTTTTTTATCACTACATTTCTATGTTAGACCAAGAGAAAAGGAAACAGATTTATTCAAGAGACATTTAAAAAAAAATGTTGTATGCAGCTAATTTGCAATGCAATTATATTATAAAACATTAAAATTGCTTTATTCTTCAGTTAACCAACACATTGCAGTTGAACTGGTGCATTAGTGTAACTGTCTAATTTAAAATTTTATTTTATTTAAAAATGACCTGCAGAAAAAATTTCACTCAAAAAATCTCATCGCAGAAAGTGAAGAAAAGTTCTGCCTCTGGGTGTCCCTTTAATGTGATTACAGCTTCTTATTGTTCTTTGTGATTGGGAACAATTACAACAGACAAAATGTAAGATAATGTAGTGGATTCATCACTTGACTAGTCAGGTGCCCCATATGGGAAGACACCCATATATGCAGGTTTGTTCCTATATTGTTTGTTTTTCTCTTTCATATTTCTAGTTGTAATATTTTTTTTTTAAAATTTTAGATAAATACATTATTTGATTTTTGAAAGAAAATGTTTTGTAAACATAATAGAATATTGTACTTTCAGAATGAAAATTGCTCAAGGGTTTCTTGGGAATTAAGACAGACCCTTACAGTTGTGTTTGACATGTATTCCAGTGGACTGGGAAAAAGAGGTAAATCTATCTATCTATCTATCTATCTATCTATATATATATATATATATATATATATATATATATATATATATATATATTTGTTTTTTGTATGTGGGGATTTGTTTTCTAGTAAATTACATGTTTGACACACAGTATTCGTTTTAATGTCATGTTTAAATCTATCTATGCCACTTTGGTTTTATAATTTATGATTGCATTATCATATACTCCCTCAAGTGGGCACTGTTTAACCAGTCAGCTAACTTTTCTATTGCTGACATTTGTTTCAGTATACAGTATATGTGATCTCTAGAAAATTCATGTTTGCAGTTTACTTTCTCACTTCTTAAATATTACAATGATGTAGCATATTATCTGATGATATTTTATGCAGTTATAACTTTTTTTTTTTTTTTAGTTTTGTATTCTGAAACCCATCACATTACCAGATGTATTCATAAATTTAATGTTATTAAAAAATGTCATGCTTTGTAAGTCAAAGAATTTCACAAACCATATACTAAATATTTAGCTCAGTAACAATACTCATTTCAAATCAATTTATTTGAGACTTGAGAGATCATATTAATGAATAAAAACTATTTATTGTTAATTACTTGTGTAACCGCTTCATTTGTAGTGTTTTCCTTTGCCTGTTAGTGTATCTATGTATGCTAATTTGTGGCATTGTGTTTTTTTTGTTGTGAACTATGTACCCATGTGCTGTTTCCTATAATAACATAAACTCTAAATAGAATCAATTTACCAGTGACATGAAGTCCTGCCTGCAGTCTGATTCAGCAGGGCAGTGCAATACTAATTTCCAAATGTTAAAGGGCTCTTATGCAACAGCCAGTCTGTTGTTACCAGTAGAACACATTTAGCTTAAAAGCTACAGTCTGCACTGTTCACCATTTTTTTTTTTTTTTTTTTTTTTTAAAGGGACATTTTACTCAAAAAATGTCTCCCTTTTAATTTGTTCCTAATGATTCACTTTACCTGCTGGAGTGTTTTAAATGGTTTACAAGTATTTCCATTAGCCTTATATTGGCATTTGAAATAGTTTATTTAGCCTGTGGTATCCCCACCCATCCTGAAAGTTTTTGGCCTCAAGGCCAAGCTGTGTTACTACATCCAGTAGAAGAAATTACACTCCCAATGGGTTATACAAGAGATAAGGTAATAAAATGTTAATTTTCCATTGTTCTCTCCAAGTATTGGTGATTGGTTTATGGACGGATATAAGATAAAGAAGCAGGTATATGTACGCAATGTGATAAAGTAATGAGATCTGATTATACCTACTTTTTTTTATAAAAAAGATTATACCTACCATTTTATTAGGTTGTGGCTTCAAAACACAAAATCTGCTAATTCATATACACAAATAAGCATAAGAAAGCAAATCTCATACATTTTATACTCTGCAGCTGGTAAAAAAAAAAAAAGTAATTGGAAACACATTAAGGAAAAAACAATTTTATAGTATACTGTCCCTTTAACTTTTGAAAGAAACTAGCTTTTTCTACAACTCAAACAACTTCAAAAACTTGAAAACAATGCAGTTAGATATTAAATTTTTACAAAGATGCATAGTTCTTCCTCTAAGGAGAGATCTACTTTATTAAGGTTTAGTCCTGCCCTTATACAAAACAAATGCACCACTAGGGATAAAAAAACTGAAACGGCCAAAAAAAATGACAATTTGGCATTCTGGTAATTTAACCCCCATATTTCCATCTGACAGTATCTTTCCACTTGTAAGTTGGAAAATGTTGGAGATCCTGAATGATTTCTTCCTTTTTAAGCCTTGAGCGAAGTATTTCTTTGTAATATGACCTTCAGCCTAGAGGCAGCACCTCCTGTCATTAGATTTTAGCAATGCGTTTGACACCGTCCCATACAACAAACTAATTCACAAACTCCTTGGTATTAACTCAAAAAGTGAACTATGTAGAATGCTGTCTGGATAGGAAACAGAGTGTTTTAGTAAATGGAGTACATTCAGCAGAGGGGGCTGTTACTAGTGGTGCTCCTCATGGGTCAGTTCTGGGGTCAAGTATCGAAGACGAATGTCAACATACAATAATACAAATGTATTAAAATGTAATTAATAACAATTATGATCATCCAACCAAGAACAATCAGGGGGTAAAATAACTTGCCCCCTGTTACATCTGCGTGTTTTCTTTGCACTGAAACGGCAAACTTTAGTGCAGAAAAACTTGTCGCAGAGAAGTTATTTTACCCCAGATTGTTCTTGGTTGGATGTTCATAATTGTTTTTATTTGCTTTTAAAATTTTGTTTTATTATATGTTGACATCCGACAAGTCTCTTGCACATTTGGTGAGGATCCTTTTATCGATACACACATGCAGCGCCTCTTTGTTTTTTGATGTTTTGCCTATGTTTGCACTAGGAGTGGAAACAAGAGTGCATCCCTAACTGGCAAGGTGTTATATGAAGATCTGCTCAATATTACAGCTTGATAATTGGACATTTCTCTTGTAAGGTGTATCCAGTCCACGGATCATCCATTACTTGTGGGATATTCTCATTCCCAACAGGAAGTTGCAAAAGGACACCCACAGCAGAGCTGTAATATAGCTCCTCCCCTAACTGTCATTGCCAGTCATTCTCTTGCAACTCTCAACAAGCTAGGACGTTGTAGGAGAGAGTGGTTAAATATAGCTAGTTTATTTTCTTCAATCAAAAGTTTGTTATTTTTAAATAGTACCGGAGTTGTGCTATTTTATCTCAGGCAGTAAATAGAAGAAGAATCTGCCTGAGGTTTCTATGATCTTAGCAGGTTGTAACTAAGATCCATTGCTATTCTCACATATGTCTGAGGGGATTACACAGATGAGGTAACTTCAGCGAGTTAATGGCGTGCAGTTTATTCTGCTATCAGGTATGTGCAGTTATAATTTTTTCTAGAGATGGAAAACACTAGAAAATGCTGCTGATACCAGATTAATGTAAATTAAGCCTGAATACAGTGATTTAATAACGACTGGTATCATGCTTACTCCCAGGGGTAATACCCTTATGATATTTACAATATAAAACGTTTGCTGGCATGTTTAATCGTTTTTATATATGCTTTGGTGATAAAACTTTATTGGGGCCTAGTTTTTTCCACATGGCTGGCTTAAATTTTGACTAGAAACAATTTCCACTGTTGTAGTATAAAAGTTACAGTTGGTGCAGTTAAAATTACAAACTGTGACATCCAGCTTCCCTCAAAGGCCCTCTGAATGCTATAGGACATCTCTAAAGGGCCCAAAGGCTTTCCAAAGTCGTTTATTGGGGAAGGTAGGGCCACAGCTTGCTGTGGCAGTTGGTTGTGACTGTTAAAAAACGTCTATTTCATTTTTTTGATCCGTTTTTTGAACTAAGGGGTTAATCATCCATTTGCAAGTGGGTGCAATGCTCTGTTAGTCTATTATACACACTGTAAAAATTTCGTTTGATTTACTGCATTTTTTCACTGTTTTTCAAATTCTGACAAAATTTGTTTCTCTTAAAGGCACAGTACCATTTTTTATATTTGCTTGTTAACTTGATTTAAAGTGTTTTCCAAGCTTGCTAGTCTCATTGCTATTCTGTATAAACATGTCTGACATAGAAGAAACTCCTTGTTTATTATGTTTAAAAGCCATGGTGGAACCCCCTCTTAGAATGTGTACCAAATGTACTGATTTCATTTTATGCAATAAAGATAATTTTCTGTCTTTAAAAAATGTATCACCAGAGGAATCTGACGAGGGGGAAGTTATGCCGACTAACTTTCCCCACGTGTCAGACCCTTTGACTCCCGCTTAAGGGACTCACGCTCAAATGGCGCCAAGTACATCTAGGGCGCCCATAGCGTTTACTTTACAAGACATGGCGGCAGTCATGGATAATACACTGTCAGCGGTATTAGCCAGACTACCTGAACTTAGAGGTAAGCGAGAGAGCTCTGGTGTGAGACAAAATGCAGAGCATACTGACGCTTTAAGAACCATGTCTGATACTGCCTCACAATATGCAGAAGCTGAGGAAAGAGAGCTTCAGTCAGTGGGTGATGTTAATGACTCAGGAAAGATACCTGATTCTAATATTTCTACATTTAAATTTAAGCTTGAACACCTCCGCGTGTTGCTTAGGGAGGTTTTAGCTGCTCTGAATGACTGTGATACCATTGCAGTGCCAGAGAAATTGTGTAGACTGGATAAATACTTTGCAGTGCCGGTGTGTACTGATGTTTCTTCTGTTATGTGTGATCAGTCCACGGGTCATCATTACTTCTGGGATATAACTCCTCCCCAACAGGAAATGCAAGAGGATTCACCCAGCAGAGCTGCATATAGCTCCTCCCCTCTACGTCACTCCCAGTCATTCTCTTGCACCCAACGACTAGATAGGATGTGTGAGAGGACTATGGTGATTATACTTAGTTTTTATAACTTCAATCAAAAGTTTGTTATTTTACAATAGCACCGGAGCGTGTTATTGCCTCTCTGGCAGAGTTTGAAGAAGAATCTACCAGAGTTTTTACTATGATTTTAACCGGAGTAGTTAAGATCATATTGCTGTTTCTCGGCCATCTGAGGGAGGTAAAAGCTTCAGATCAGGGGACAGCGGGCAGATGAATCTGCATTGAGGTATGTAGCAGTTTTTATTTTCTGAATGGAATTGATGAGAAAATCCTGCCATACCGTTATAATGACATGTATGTATACTCTACACTTCAGTATTCTGGGGATGGTATTTCACTGGAATTACTCTGTTAAAAGTACATTAAACCTTTGAATAGGTATTTATTATGTTAAACGTTTTTGCTGGAATGTAGAATCGTTTGCATTTTCTGAGGTACTGAGTGAATAAATGTTTGGGCATTATTTTTCCACTTGGCAGTTGCTTGTTTTAAATTGTGACAGTTTCGTTTCTCTCTCACTGCTGTGTGTGAGGGGGAGGGGCCGTTTTTTGGCGCTCTTTGCTACGCATCAAAAATTTCCAGTCAGTTACTCTTGTATTCCTGCATGATCCGGTTCATCTCTAACAGAACTCAGGGGTCTTCAAACTTCTTTGGAGGGAGGTAGATTCTCTCAGCAGAGCTGTGAGACTTATATATTGACTGTGATTAAAAGACGTTGCTCTGTAATTTTTATGTTTCAAATTTAATTATTGTTACTTTACTAAGGGGAACAAACCTTTGCTAAAAGTTGTGTTGTTTTTAAGGATTGATGCTATAACTGTTTTTCAGTTCATTATTTCAACTGTCATTTAATCGTTTAGTGCTTCTTTGAGGCACAGTACGTTTTTGTTAAATAAGATTGTAACCAAGTTGCAAGTTTATTGCTAGTGTGTTAAACATGTCTGATTCAGAAGAAGATACCTGTGTCATTTGTTCCAATGCCAAGGTGGAGCCCAATAGAAATTTATGTACTAACTGTATTGATGCTACTTTAAATAAAAGCCAATCTGTACAAATTGAACAAATTTCACCAAACAGCGAGGGGAGAGTTATGCCGACTAACTCGCCTCACGTGTCAGTACCTGCATCTCCCGCCCGGGAGGTGCGTGATATTGTGGCGCCTAGTACATCTGGGCGGCCATTACAGATAACATTACAAGATATGGCTACTGTTATGACTGAAGTTTTGGCTAAATTACCAGAACTAAGAGGCAAGCGTGATCACTCTGGGGTGAGAACAGAGTGCGCTGATAATACTAGGGCCATGTCTGATACTGCGTCACAGCTTGCAGAGCATGAGGACGGAGAGCTTCATTCTGTGGGTGACGGTTCTGATCCAAACAGATTGGATTCAGATATTTCAAATTTTAAATTTAAATTGGAGAACCTCCGTGTATTACTAGGGGAGGTTTTAGCGGCTCTTAATGATTGTAACACTGTTGCAATACCAGAGAAATTGTGTAGGTTGGATAAATACTTTGCGGTACCGGCGAGTACTGACGTTTTTCCTATACCTAAGAGACTAACTGAAATTGTTACTAAGGAGTGGGATAGACCCGGTGTGCCGTTCTCACCCCCTCCAATATTTAGAAAGATGTTTCCAATAGACGCCACCACACGGGACTTATGGCAAACGGTCCCTAAGGTGGAGGGAGCAGTTTCTACTTTAGCTAAGCGTACCACTATCCCGGTGGAGGATAGCTGTGCTTTTTCAGATCCAATGGATAAAAAATTAGAGGGTTACCTTAAGAAAATGTTTGTTCAACAAGGTTTTATATTGCAACCCCTTGCATGCATCGCGCCGATTACGGCTGCGGCAGCATTTTGGATTGAGTCTCTGGAAGAGAACCTTAGTTCAGCTACGCTGGACGACATTACGGACAGGCTTAGAGTCCTTAAACTAGCTAATTCATTCATTTCGGAGGCCGTAGTACATTTAACCAAACTTACGGCTAAGAACTCAGGATTCGCCATTCAGGCACGTAGGGCGCTGTGGCTAAAATCCTGGTCAGATGATGTAACTTCTAAGTCCAAATTACTTAATATACCTTTCAAGGGGCAAACTTTATTTGGGCCCGGTTTGAAAGAAATTATCGCTGACATTACAGGAGGTAAGGGCCACGCCCTGCCTCAAGACAAAGCCAAGGCTAAGGCTAGACAGTCTAATTTTCGTCCCTTTCGGAATTTCAAAGCAGGAGCAACACCAACTTCCACTGCACCAAAACAGGAAGGAGCTGTTGCTCGTTACAGACAAGGCTGGAAACCTAACCAGTCCTGGAACAAGGGCAAGCAGACCAGGAAACCTGCTGCTGCCCCAAAGACAGCATGAACCGAGGGCCCCCGATCCGGGACCGGATCTAGTGGGGGGCAGACTCTCTCTCTTCGCCCAGGCTTGGGCAAGAGATATTCAGGATCCCTGGGCGCTAGAGATCATATCTCAGGGATACCTCCTAGACTTCAAATTCTCTCCCCCAAGAGGGAGATTTCATCTGTCAAGGTTGTCAACAAACCAGATAAAGAAAGAAGCGTTTCTACGCTGTGTACAAGATCTGTTATTAATGGGAGTGATCCATCCGGTTCCGCGGTCGGAACAAGGACAAGGGTTTTACTCAAACCTGTTTGTGGTTCCCAAAAAAGAGGGAACTTTCAGGCCAATCTTGGATTTAAAGATCCTAAACAAATTCCTAAGAGTTCCATCGTTCAAAATGGAAACTATTCGGACAATCTTACCCATGATTCAAAAGGGTCAGTACATGACCACAGTGGACTTAAAGGATGCTTACCTTCACATACCGATTCACAAAGATCATTACCGGTATCTAAGGTTTGCCTTCTTAGACAGGCATTACCAGTTTGTAGCTCTTCCATTCGGATTGGCTACGGCTCCAAGAATCTTCACAAAGGTTCTGGGTGCCCTTCTGGCGGTACTAAGACCGCGAGGAATTTCGGTAGCTCCGTACCTAGACGACATTCTGATACAAGCTTCAAGCTTTCAAACTGCCAAGTCTCATACAGAGTTAGTTCTGGCATTTCTAAGGTCGCATGGATGGAAAGTGAACGAAAAGAAAAGTTCTCTCTTTCCTCTCACAAGAGTTCCATTCTTGGGGACTCTTATAGATTCTGTAGAAATGAAGATTTATCTGACAGAAGACAGATTAACAAAGCTTCTAAATGCATGCCGTGTCCTTCATTCCATTCAACTCCCGTCAGTAGCTCAATGCATGGAGGTGATCGGCTTAATGGTAGCAGCAATGGACATAGTACCCTTTGCACGTCTACATCTCAGACCGCTGCAATTGTGCATGCTGAGTCAGTGGAATGGGGATTACTCAGACTTGTCCCCTACTCTGAATCTGGATCAAGAGACCAGAAACTCTCTTCTATGGTGGCTTTCTCGGCCACATCTGTCCAGGGGGATGCCATTCAGCAGGCCGGACTGGACAATTGTAACAACAGACGCCAGCCTACTAGGTTGGGGCGCTGTCTGGAATTCTCTGAAGGCTCAGGGACAATGGAATCAGGAGGAAAGTCTCCTGCCAATAAACATTCTGGAATTGAGAGCAGTTCTCAATGCCCTTCTGGCTTGGCCCCAGTTAAAAACTCGGGGGTTCATCAGGTTTCAGTCGGACAACATCACGACTGTAGCTTACATCAACCATCAAGGAGGGACAAGAAGCTCCCTAGCAATGAGGGAAGTATCAAACATAATTCGCTGGGCAGAGTCTCACTCTTGCCACCTGTCAGCAATCCACATCCCGGGAGTGGAGAACTGGGAGGCGGATTTCTTGAGTCGCCAGACTTTTCATCCGGGGGAGTGGGAACTTCATCCGGAGGTCTTTGCCCAAATACTTCGACGTTGGGGCAAACCAGAGATAGATCTCATGGCGTCTCGCCAGAACGCCAAACTTCCTCGCTACGGGTCCAGATCCAGGGATCCGGGAGCGGTTCTGATAGATGCTTTGACAGCACCTTGGAACTTCGGGATGGCTTATGTGTTTCCACCCTTCCCGCTGCTTCCTCGATTGATTGCCAAAATCAAACAGGAGAGAGCATCAGTGATTCTAATAGCGCCTGCATGGCCACGCAGGACTTGGTATGCAGATCTAGTGGACATGTCATCCTGTCCGCCTTGGTCTCTACCTCTAAGACAGGACCTTCTGATACAGGGTCCATTCAAACATCAAAATCTAACTTCTCTGAAGCTGACTGCTTGGAAATTGAACGCTTGATTTTATCAAAACGTGGTTTTTCTGAGTCGGTTATTGATACCCTGATACAGGCTAGGAAGCCTGTTACCAGAAGGATTTACCACAAGATATGGCGTAAATACCTATACTGGTGCGAATCCAAAGGTTACTCCTGGAGTAAGGTTAGGATTCCTAGGATATTGTCTTTTCTACAAGAAGGTTTAGAAAAGGGTTTATCGGCTAGCTCATTAAGGGGACAGATCTCAGCTCTGTCCATCTTGTTACACAGGCGTCTGTCAGAAAACCCAGACGTCCAGGCCTTTTGTCAGGCTTTAGCTAGGATCAAGCCTGTGTTTAAAACTGTTGCTCCGCCATGGAGTTTAAACCTTTGTTCTTAACGTTCTACAAGGAGTTCCGTTTGAACCCCTTCATTCCATTGATATAAAGTTGTTATCTTGGAAAGTGTTATTTTTAATGGCTATTTCTTCGGCTCGGAGAGTCTCTGAGTTATCAGCTTTACATTGTGATTCTCCTTATTTGATTTTTCATTCAGATAAGGTAGTTCTGCGTACAAAACCTGGGTTCTTACCTAAGGTAGTCACTAACAGGAACATCAATCAAGAGATCGTGGTGCCTTCCCTGTGCCCGAATCCTTCTTCAAAGAAGGAACGTCTTCTACACAATCTGGATGTAGTTCGTGCCCTCAAGTTCTACTTGCAGGCAACTAAGGATTTTCGACAAACGTCTTCCCTGTTTGTCGTGTACTCTGGTCAGAGGAGAGGTCATAAGGCTTCGGCTACCTCTCTCTCCTTCTGGCTTCGTAGCATAATTCGTTTAGCCTATGAGACTGCTGGACAGCAGCCTCCTGAAAGAATTACAGCTCATTCTACTAGAGCTGTGGCTTCCACTTGGGCCTTTAAGAATGAGGCCTCTGTTGAACAGATTTGCAAGGCTGCAACTTGGTCTTCGCTTCATACTTTTTCCAAATTTTACAAATTTGACACTTTTGCTTCCTCAGAGGCTATTTTTGGGAGAAAGGTTCTTCAGGCAGTGGTTCCTTCTGTATAATGAGCCTGCCTATCCCTCCCGTCATCCGTGTACTTTTGCTTTGGTATTGGTATCCCAGAAGTAATGATGACCCGTGGACTGATCACACATAACAGAAGAAAACATAATTTATGCTTACCTGATAAATTCCTTTCTTCTGTTGTGTGATCAGTCCACGGCCCGCCCTGTTTTTTAAGGCAGGTAAATATCTTTTAAATTATACTCCAGTCACCACTTCACCCTTGGTTTCTCCTTTCTCGTTGATTCTTGGTCGAATGACTGGGAGTGACGTAGAGGGGAGGAGCTATATGCAGCTCTGCTGGGTGAATCCTCTTGCATTTCCTGTTGGGGAGGAGTTATATCCCAGAAGTAATGATGACCCGTGGACTGATCACACAACAGAAGAAAGGAATTTATCAGGTAAGCATAAATTATGTTTTTTCCAAATACCTAAAAGGTTTACAGAAATTATTAATAAGGAATGGGATAGACCAGGTGTGCCGTTCTCTTCCCCTCCTATTTTTAGAAAAATGTTTCCAATAGACGCCACCACATTGGACTTATGGCAGACAGTCCCTAAGGTGGAGGGAGCAGTTTCTACTCTAGTAAAGCGTACTACTATCCCTGTCGAGGACAGTTGTGTTTTTTTTTTTTTTTAGATCCAATGGATAAAAAATTAGAGGTTACCTTAAGAAAATATTTATTCAACAAGGTTTTATCCTACAGCTCCTTGCATGCATTGCCCCTGTCACTGCTGCTGCTGCGGCGTACTGGTTTGAGTCTCTGGAAGAGGCTTTACAGGTAGCGACTCCATTGGATGACATACTTGGCAAACTTAGAGCACTTAAGCTAGCCAATTCTTTTATTCTGATGCCATTGTTCATTTGACTAAACTAACTGCTAAGAATTCTGGTTTTGCTATACAGGCGAGCAGAGCGCTATGGCTTAGATCATGGTCAGCTGACGTGACTTCAAAATCTAAGCTACTTAACATTCCCTTCAAGGGGCAGACCCTATTCAGGCCTGGTTGAAGGAGATTATTGCTGATATCACTGGAGGAAAAGGTCATGCCCTTCCTCAGGACAGGTCCAAATCTAGGGCCAAACAGTCTAATTTTCGTGCCTTTCAAAACTTCAAGGCAGGTGCGGCATCATCAACTTCCTCTAATAATAGCAATACCACAATGGCGAAAAATAAGCAATCATAGACCGAGCTGAATCATCACTGTATATTTATTATCACATCAAGGAAAACAAAAGTTTCCACCACTCCACACACATCAGCTACATCCAACGCGTTTCCTGCTGCTAAACAGCACTTCGTCAGGGATACTCACAGCTGTCTGATTACACCTTTTATTTGGCTCACCACTCTTTCCCAAAATTTAAAGGTATACTACCGCTTATAAATTTAGCGGCATATTACTAACCTATAAGCCATTCAAACAGGTGCATCAATATCACATTCCAATATATAAAAAAAATAACAAGCATAAATTTATATGTTACGAGTACATTGTATCTAAAAAATATATAGATAGACAATTAACACATTGTAGTGGGAAATCCAGCTAGTACTATACGAATAAAATAATTTTGCTGCATTAACATTTTGTATAATACTAAGATAATTCAGCGGTCACAATACAAGGGCATATTTCCAATATAGATATAAATATGTACTTAGTATTCAGCCAAAAAATAATTTATTAAAGGGATACTAAACCCATTTTTTTTCTTTCATGATTCAGATAGAGCATGAGATTTTAAGCACCTTTCTAATTTACAACTATTATCAATTTTTCTTTGTTCTCATGCTATCTTGATTTGAAAAAGCAGTACTGTAAGCTTTAGAGCCGGACCATTTTTTGTTCAGCACCTGGGTAGCACTTGCTGATTTGTGGCTAAATGTAACAAACCAATCAGCAAGCTCTACCAAGGTGCTGAACTAAAAATGGGCCAGTTCCTAACCTTATATTACTGCTTTTTCAAATCAAGATAACATGAGAACAAAGAAAAATTGATAGTAGGAGTAAATTAGAAAGTTGCTTAAAATTGCACGCTCTATCTGAATCATGAAAGAAAAAAATGTGGGGTTAGTATCCCTTTAAGACACAGTAAATAACCTCTAGTTGTAGTTGCACTTAAAATAACCTAGCACTTTTATTTTCAGATGGTTATATTTATATATCATATCAATTTCGTTTTCTATGATAGTTATATCATCCTCCTAGGGAAAAATTAGAACGCTACTACCTACTGATTACATCTCAGTTACCTATGTATAGTTTTACATCTGAATTTTCATTTATGCCCAAAGGACTCCCTGTTTTTAAGGTATAGATCCAGTACATTTCTCTCCTATTCAGCGTCTGAGATCTATTGCCACCTGTATTTAGTTTGGGCACATGATCAATACCTTGAAATGAAAATAAAGTATTGATATATTTTAATTCACTTTTATCAAAATTATCATTTCTCCTGTGTTGAGCAAAGTGTTTCGCCACTGGTGTCTTCGGCACTTCACTCTCAAGAGACAACAAATGCTCTCTCACTCTATCCTTGAGCATACGTGTCATTCTACCAGTGTACTGAAAAAAACAAAGTTTACAAGTGATAAGATACACTATGTATCTGGAATTACAGTTAAGGTGATGGTTCACCATGTATACATTACCTGTTACTGTGGGGTTAAAACTATCACTCCTAATAAGGTATTTACATGATTTACATGGTGTGCCACCACATCTATAATTCCCATTCTTCTTTTTTAACCATATCCTATCATCCTTTTTCTCTTTAATGGAAAAATTTCGTTTAAGACTATTCTCTATAGTTTCTGCTTTCCTTGATACACATCTAATCCCTTTATCTATGACTGTCTTTAGTTTAGGATCATTTTTTAATAGTGGGCTAAATTTCTGAATAATTTTACAAATTTCTGAATATTGCCTACTATATTTGGTAGAAAAAGTTAATCTATCCATATTTCCTGAAATTTTGTCTTGTTTACTTTTATCTTGCAATAAAGATTTCCTATCCATAGCCTTAACTTCTTCCATAGTTATTTCTAGATGTCTTTTCTTATAACCCCTATCCATCAGTCTATTCATTAAATTGTTTGCTTGGACAGAATAGTTTTCTTCACTACTACAATTACGTTTTAAACGCATAAACTGGCCTTTTGGAATTCCCTTTTTCACACTATAGGGATGGCCAGAATCTGCTCTAAGTATGGTATTGCCTGATGTTTTCTTTCTGAATATTTCTGTTGTAATGCATCCTTTACTTATGTCTCCTTTTATTGTCAAGTCTAGATAGTCAACACTGCTCTCTGAACAAAAAAAGGTAAACCTCAAATTATTATTGTTGTCATTTAAATATCCCATAAACTGTACTATAGTTGAATCACCACTTTTCCAAACTATTAGCAAATCATCTATAAATCTAGTATAGAATAGAATACTTTTTTGAAAAGGATTACTAGTAGAAAATATTTTCTTCAGTTCAAAATATCCAAGATATAAGTTAGCGTATGAGGGGGCGAATTTCGCCCCCATCGCCGTACCCTGACATTGTACATAAAAGCAGCCCTCAAATAGAAAATAGTTGTGGGTTAGAAGAAATTGTACAATGTCTACAATATAATCAATGAAGCAAGTCTCAAAGCTAGTATACATATGTAACATTTCATTAAGTGCATTAAGTCCCTCTCTATGCGGTATACAAGAATATAACGATTCTACATCTATAGTCAAGAACATAGATTCACTATCCCATCCTAGATCTTCCACCTTACGTAGTAGATGTTTCGTATCCCTTAGGTAACCTGGTAAACTTTTTACTATGGGCTGTAGAAATTCATCTATCCATCTCCCTAGATTTTCTCCTATGGTTCCTATAGTGGAGATTATAGGCCTCCCTGGCGGTCTTGATGCACATTTATGAACTTTAGGGAGATGTTTAAATACAGTTACTGTAGGACTCTCATTTATTAAACATTCTGCCTGTGCTTGTGTCAAATATCCATAGTGAACACCTTCATCTAACAACATTTAACTCATTATTATAACGCTCTGTAGGGTTATATGTCAATTTATGATCTGTATTTACATCTGATAATTGCCTTTCAGCTTCCAATACATATGCTTCCCTATCTTGCACCACAATAGTGCCACCCTTGTAAGATTTAGAAACTACTATATTAGTATTGTCCCTAATTTCTTTTAGTGCTTTTCTTTCCTGGTGAGACAAATTATCCCTTTTATTCTTTTTCGTGTGTATCTCTTTTACTTTTGTGTTATAAAGTTGTGTCAATTCTTCTTCCACCACTGCGTGAAATACCTCAATTAAATCCCCTCTTGCATGTATAGGATAGAAACTACTTGTGTGTCCTATCTTTTGTGTAGAGCTTGGAATGCATAAATTATTAGGATTATATCTCAAGCTTTCACTACTTAAGATCCTTAAACTATTGGTATCACACAACTCATTAAATGTAAGTGAATCTATATCTGTGCTTATTATATTACTCACAACAGTACACGTATCCACTATCTCACTATCATAAATGGAAGATGGATCCTCATTAAAAAAATGTCTTTTTAGCGTGACCTTTCGCACAAACTTATTGAGGTCAACAATGGTATCAAATAAGTCCATATTTCTTGTTGGAGAGAAACCCATTCCTTTCGAAAGTGCAATCTTCTGTGTATTGGTTAATGGGACAGATGACAAGTTTATTATACTCTCTAGTTCTGATCCTTCTTTTCTTTCGTTGCTCTGGTCAGCCTGCTGGGATATTTTGCCTTCTGATCTTCTTCCTTTTTCTTTTTTATTCTTTTTGGATCTCCATCTTTTACTTTATGTTCTTGACCGGACATATTAGAGGTAATTCCCAAATCCACCAGTGATCTATGTTCCACCTTTTCTTTAGGTCTTGCTCCTAGAGTATTATCTCTTTCATTATTTTCCTCACTCATAGGTGTAGATGATCTTGGACTGTATGCATATGAACTGCCCTCTGCACTCGAGAAAGTAACTTTTCTTTGTACTTCCTTTTTATTAGACATATCTCCTTCAGCCTTTTTTCCTTTTATTCTTTTTAGTTTTAGTTTTTAACTATAAACTATATCTAAGTCATAGTCCTTACAATCTCTTTGATATTTGCCCAGTTTTCTTGTGACCACTTCATTATCAATTCTTTCAGTTGTATCTTTTAGTTGTTTCATATAGTCTTCAAATCTCTCATCATCTTTAAGGTCATCAATCTGTATTTGTATCTCAGCTAGCTCACATAGTGTGGTTTCTCTTTCCTCTGTTCTTTTCTTTAATAGTTGTTTCATAAGAACCACAGAGCAATCAGTCAAATTTTGATTCCATTCTTTCATAAAAACCACATCCATTTTTTCTGCTGCTGGATACTTTTTCATTCTGAGACCTCGTGGTATTTTTTCCTCATTTATATATAGTTGTAAAAATTCCATTTCCCACCATGTCTTTAGTTCTTTAATGGTTAATTTCTCTTTCATAGAAAACAATGTACTCAAATCTACAGGTGTGTGTTTGGTAGTGGTGTCCCCTTTAATTAGTAAATCAATTTTCGCTCGTCTATTTACAATTTCTTCCTGATCCATGGCTTCAAATTATTATCTTATGTGCTATGCACTTGACTTGTCACAGTATAATATGCAATTAAAGAATTTCACATCAAGCAAAGACACACTGTTGCAAAACTGTGTGTATAAGCCATAAGGAATGTAATCACTTTCCTTGATGTGATAATAAATATACAGTGATGATTCAGCTCAGTGAGGAGGAGGAGTGCCTGAATACTTTCCAACATCCCGCATAGTGGGGCCGGATAACCGTGAGTAACCTGGGTTGATGTTTTTACAAACACACAAAGTTAGTTCGATACCACCAATATATCTTCATGTTATCTACTTGTGATACAATATACTATACTGGAATACTGGAGAATTTGGAGGTTATCTGAACATATATATACCTACCAAGGAGAAACATAATACTTTATAGTGCATATGTAAAACTCACCCAGCTGAATATATATACAGTTAACACTCTATGTGTACCTGGAAACAAGAGTGTCATAAGTAAGAACTTTGTAACAATTTAATTCCTGCAAATAACCAGGTTGTGGCAACAATACATGTGAGATTATAAACCCATTTGTAAAACAACAGACTGTTTGAGTTGCACACAGCTAAAAGGTTAAGTGATTACATTCCTTATGGCTTATACACACAGTTTTGCAACAGTGTGTCTTTCCTCTAATAATAAACAAGAGGGAACTTTTGCTCAATCCAAGACGGTCTGGAGACCAAACCTGAGATGGAAAAAAGGTAAGCAGGTAAAAAAGCCTGCTGCTGCCTCTAAGACAGCACGAAGTAACGCCCCCCTATCCGGGAACGGATCTAGTAGGGGGCAGACTTTCACTCTTTGCCCAGGCGTGGGCAAGAGATGTTCAGGATCCCTGGGCGTTGGAAACTATATCCCAGGGATATCTTCTGGACTTCAAAGCTTCCCCCCCAAAAGGGAGATTTCACCTTTCACAATTATCTGCACACCAGATAAAGAGAGAGGCATTCTTACAATGTGTATGAGTCCTCCTAGTTATGGGAGTGATCCATCCAGTTCCAAAGGAGGAACAGGGACAGGGTTTTTACTCAAATCTGTTTGTGGTTCACAAAAAAGAGGGAACCTTCAGACCAATTTTGGATCTAAAGATCTTAAACAAATTCCTCAAAGTTCCGTCGTTCAAGATGGAAACTATTCGTACCATCCTACCGCTGATCCAGGAGGGTCAATATATGACTACAGTGGATCTAAAGGATGCTTATCTTCACATTCCGATACAAAAAGATCATCATCGGTTTCTCAGGTTTGCCTTTTAAGACAGGCATTAACAGTTGTAGCTCTTCCCTTGGGATTATCTACAGCCCCAAGAATCTTTACAAAGGTTCTAGGGTCACTTATGGCGGTCCTAAGGCCGCGGGGCATAGCAGTAGCCCCTTATTTAGACGACATCCTGATACAGGCGTAAAACTTCCAAATTGCCAAGTCTCATACGGACGTAGTACTGGCATTTCTGTGGTCGCATGGGTGGAAAGTGAACGAGGAAAAGAGTTCTCTATCCCCACTCACAAGAGTTTCCTTTCTAGGGACTCTGATAGATTCTGTAGAAATGAAAATTCACCTGACGGAGTCCAGGTTATCAAAGCTTCTAAATTCCTGCTGGGTTCTTCATTCCATTCCGCACCCTTCGGTGGTTCAGTGTATGGAAGTAATCGGCTTAATGGTAGCGGCAATGGACATAGTGCCGTTTGCACGCTTACATCTCAGACCGCTGCAACTATGCATGCTCAGTCAGTGGAGCGGGGATTACACAGATTTGTCCCCTCAACTGAATCTGGACCAAGAGACCAGGGATTCTCTTCTCTGGTGGCTATCTCGGGTCCATCTGTCCAAAGGTATGACCTTTCGCAGGCCAGATTGGACAATTGTTACGACAGATGCCAGCCTTCTAGGTTGGGGTGCAGTCTGGAACTCCCTGAAGGCTCAGGGATCGTGGACTCAGGAGGAGTCTCTCCTTCCATTAAATATTCTGGAACTAAGAGCGATATTCAAGGCTCTTCAGGCTTGGCCTCAGTTAGCAACTCTGAGGTACATCAGATTTCAGTCGGACAACATCACGACTGTAGCTTACATCAACCATCAAGGGGGAACGAGAAGTTCCCTAGAGATGTTAGAAGTTTCAAAAATCATTCGCTGGGCAGAGATTCACTCTTGTCACCTATCAGCTATCCATATCCCAGGTGTAGAGCACTGGGAGGCGGATTTTCTAAGTCGTCAGACTTTTCATCCGGGAGAGTGGGAACTCCATCCGGAGGCATTTGCACAACTGATTCATCGTTGGGGCAAACCAGAACTGGATCTCATGGCGTCTCGCCAGAACGCCAAGCTTCCGTGTTACGGATCCAGGTCCAGGGATCCCAAGGCGACACTGATAGATGCTCTAGCAGCGCCCTGGTCTTTCAACCTGTCTTATGTGTTTCCACCGTTTCCTCTGCCCCCTCGACTGATTGCCAAGATCAAGCAGGAGAGTGCATTGGTGATTCTGATAGCACCTGCGTGGCCACGCAGGACCTGGTATGCAGATCTAGTGGACATGTCATCCTTTCCACCACGGTCTCTGCCTCTGAAACAGGACCTTCTACTTCAGGGTCCTTTCAACCATCCAAATCTAATTTCTCTGAGGCTGACTGCCTGGAGATTGAACGCTTGATTTTATCAAAGCGTGGCTTCTCCGAGTCAGTTATTGATAACTTAAGACAGGCACGAAAGCCTGTCACCAGGAAAATTTACCATAAGGTATGGCGTAGATATCTTTATTGGTGTGAATCCAAGGGTTACTCATGGAGTAAGGTCAGGATTGCTAGGATATTATCTTTTCTCCAAGAAGGTTTGGAAAAAGGATTGTCAGCTAGTTAAGCATCTGGCAGATGTTCCAGGGATTTTGTCAGGCTTTAGTTAGAATCAAGCCTGTGTTTAAACCTGTTGCTCCACCATGGAGCTTAAGCTTGGTTCTTAAGGTTCTTCAAGGAGTTCCGTTTGAACCTCTTCATTCCATAGATATCAAGCTTTTATCTTGGAAAGTTCTTTTTTTTTTGGTAGCTATTTCCTCGGCTCGTAGAGTCTCTGAGCTATCTGCCTTACAATGTGATTCTCCTTATCTGATTTTTCATACGGATAAGGTAGTCCTGCGTACCAAACCTGGGTTCTTACCTAAGGTGGTATCTAACAAGAATATCAATCAAGAAATTGTTGTTCCATCCTTGTGTTACACAATTTGGACGTGGTCCGTGCTTTAAAGTTTTACTTACAAGCTACTAAAGATTTTCGTCAAACATCTGCTTTGTTTGTTGTCTACTCTGGACAGAGGAGAGGTCAAAAGGCTTCGGCAACCTCTTTTTCTTTTTGACTAAGAAGCTTAATCCGCTTAGCCTATGAGACTGCTGGACAGCAACCTCCTGAAAGGATTACAGCTCATTCCACTAGAGCTGTGGCTTCCTCTTGGGCCTTTAAAAATGAGGCTTCTTTTGATCAGATTTGCAAGGCGACGACTTGGTCTTCGCTTCATATTTTTTCAAAATTTTACAAATTTGATACTTTTGCTTCTTCGGAGGCTATATTTGGGAGACAGGTTTTACGGGCAGTGGTTCCTTCCATTTAAGTTCCTGCCTTGTCCCTCCCTTCATCCGTGTACTTTAGCTTTGGTATTGGTATCCCACAAGTAATGGATGATCCGTGGACTGGATACACCTTACAAGAGAAAACAAAATTTATGCTTACCTGATAAATTTATTTCTCTTGTGGTGTATCCAGTCCACGGCCCGCCCTGTCATTTTAAGGCAGGTAATTTTTAAATTTAAACTACAGTAACCACTGCACCCTATGGTTCCTCCTTTCTCGGCTTGTTTTCGGTCGAATGACTGGCTATGACAGTTAGGGGAGGAGCTATATTACAGCTCTGCTGTGGGTGTCCTCTTGCAACTTCCTGTTGGGAATGAGAATATCCCACAAGTAATGGATGATCCGTGGACTGGATACACCACAAGAGAAATAAATTTATCAGGTAAGCATAAATTGTGTTTTTTCTTTGTAATATTATCATTTAGTTTTATTATTTGTATAGGTTTTATATTTTTTGCTTATAATTCAGTTCAATTATTTCTTTGGTATTAGAGCGCCCCCTATCCATTGTTTTGATTGACTGTTATTTCAGATGGAAAAATTTAAGAACAAGGGGTCAAGATCTCAAAAGGGTGATTGCTTCATGGAATAAACTTCCACAAGAGGTGGTAAAGACCAACACTGTGGGGGACTTTAAGAATGTCTGGGATAAGCATAAGGTTATCCTACGAACTAGATATGTGTGGTTTTTTTATTTTGTGTTTTTTTATGTTTTTAGGAAATATTGAGTAGACTTGCTGGGCTTATAGTTTTTATCTGCCATCAAAATCTATGTTTCTATGATTTTATGTTTCTATTAGAGAGTATTCCATTTGTACGGAGTGAAGAAACAGAATTATAAAATCGGTTGTCCACCTTTTTTATCTTACAGACTGGTCTTTGTTTAAGATGTTTTCTCGCACTGTAACAGAAGCTTGTCCTGTAGCAAAGCAAAGCAAAATCTATGTGGATACATCTGGAGGAGAAAAGGTACTTAATCATACTTTTGTTGTTAAAGATACTTTTAGTATATTAACCCCTTCAGTGCTTATGCATTCCACACCCGTGTCATTTTTTTTCCTACATATTTCGAATTTACAGTTTTGTTTGTTTACATTTTGCGTCAGTTCACCTTCCCAAAACGCCAATAATTTAAGATTTTGTACCAACTATTTAAACCAATACCTAGTACTAATACTGGTGTTAAGAGTTAAAGACGGCTACGAGTTGGTGTTTCATAGATTAGTGAGTTAATACCAAATGCAACCAATTAATTACACCAGCTTTGTTACAAATGTAAAATACCTTTTGAACATTGCTTGTTATGAGGTTTGGGGTGTTTAATATAGCACCATTAACGGTTTGTGAGCCACAGTTAATACTGACAGGGCTGTTGCTATTTTAGGTCTACTTTGTAACCTTTGTCTTGGTCTTTATTGTCATGTTCCCAAATAAGACTCTTTATATCTCTTTAAACATTGAATTATTGTATTTTACTAATTTTTAATGTGTATATTTTAAAATGTGTGATAATGCTGTGATTTAAAGGGACAGTCTAGTATAAATTAAACTTTCATTATTCAGATAGGACTTTTAATTTTAATCAACTTTCCAATTTACTTTTATCATCAAATTTTACTTTTTTCTCTTAGTATTCTTAGTTTAAACTAAACATAGGTAGGCTCATATGCTAATTTCTAAGCCTTTGAGGGCTGCCTCTTATCACATGCTTTTTAAATCTCTTTTCAACACAAAGAGACAGAAAGTACACGTGGGCTATATAGATAACACTGTGTTCAAGCACAGAGGGTTATTTAAGATTTAGCACAAAACAATGCTAAATGCAAGACAATAGATAATAAACAGTCAGTCATTTGATCAGGGGGCTGGAAGAAGGCTCCTAAATACAAGGTAATCACAGAGGTAAAAAGTGTATTAATATAACTGTGTTGGTTATGCAAAACTGGGGAATGGATAATAAAGGGATTATCTATCTTTTAAAACAATAACAATTCTATGGTAGACTGTCCCTTTAAATATTTTTTTTTGTTTGTAGGAAATTGATATATATGATGTTGCACCTCTCACATCTCTGGAGACACAAGTAACTGTCCAGGGAGACCGTAAGTTGTATGCAGAGTATGACCTTCTGGAACCTGGACTTTTCAACACCACTAGGAACCTCAATATAGCACTTAAATGGAAGGGAGGATCCTTAGACTCAAGTAAGCGTGACTAGCACAACAAGCTAGGTCTGTTATATGTCTTATTTAATTTCAGTTTGTTATTCTGTTGTAATAATTGTTTGGAGTATTCACTCAAAGACTAAAACCCATATCACATATTAGTGTCAATATAGCACAGGTTACATAGTGCCTTTCTAGAAATATGTGCCAGTACATTCTACATCCTGTGCGTTGTAGACTAGAGAGAGTGTGAGCTTCTAGTCTGCATCTTTTTACCAAATCTTACAAACTTGGCTTTCTAATATATTTCTGGCAGAAGATCCCACCATAAGAGCAGTGCTTCTATTTGTGGTTTGGCATCCCTGAATGTATTGGCTAGGAAGTTGTGATTTATATAATCAAATTAAACTTTTGAAGTAATGGTTGTCAGTTCCAGCTTGTTTGTTTTTATGTAGAGCCAAGAAATAGGAAATAAATATTATAAGCTACCAAGAAGTTTTGGAATGGGACTAGGTCCCAGATAGCAAGGTATTTATGAACTTTTTGAAATGAGTTTGTATTGTCCTCATGAATGTTAAAATCCTATACTTGAATTATAAAATATAATGCAGGAGTTAAACACACAGGCAGGGTGGAATGGATTTAAATCATGGTTTTCTGCATAAAGGTTCCATTTTTAGAAAAATAACTTGTCAGATTATTTTCCAAATATATCTGAAAATTACTTATTTAGTTATATACCATTAGATATACATAAAAAGAAATGATTGGGAGGTGAACTATATCCAGTTTAATAGGTTCATATTTTATCAACCTTTCAGCTGTACTTTATTGGAAGGAGGAAAAAATAACAATGACCTTAATAAAAACAATTTAAATAGTTTTAACTAAACCAATAACATTATATATTTTTACTGCTTGCCCCTGCCTCCTCACATTTAGGTCATTGCACAGATCTATTTCACTCCAAACAATCTTCTATTCCTTGAGTTTCTTGACACTAAACGCAAAAAATTTTTTCTTTCAAGATTCAGATAGAGTATGCAATTTTAAGCAACTTTCTAAATTGCTCCTATTATCAGTTTTTCTTTGTTCTCTTGCTATCTTTATTTGAAAAAGAAGGCATCTAATCTAAGGAGCCAGACAATTTTTGGTTCAGAACCCTGGACATGCCCTTGTTTATTGGTGGGTGCATTTAGCCACGAATCAGCAAGCACAACCCAGGTTGTGAACCAAAAATGGGCCAGCTTCTAAACTTACATTCTTGCTTTTCAAATAAAAATGATAAAAATAAAAATTATGTAAATATGGCAGCCTAACTCCCCCCCACCGTTACGTAGCTACCTTCTTCTTCAAATGATCAGCCAATAAGAATCCAATCCTCGGTCAGAAATTGAACGCGCTTGCATTGGCTGATCATTTGAAGAAGAAGGTAGCTACGTAATGGTGGGGGGAGTTAGGCTGCCATATTTACATCATATTATAGAAGTTATCGTCGATGATTACTAGAAGGAAGTAGGTAAGACAAAAGGGTGCAGGCGGATCTTCATTTTCTATTTTTAAATATCGGATACTGTTATCTCGAGTGTTGACTGTCCCTTTAAATAGAAACTACATTTAGATTTTTCATTAAAAAAGCATTTTATTTTTTAAAAAATCTAACTAAAACTAACACAATAGAGTTTTCTTTTTACACTTGTGTGCTCTTTTTTTAAAGGGTCTTTCTAGTCTATAAAAGTACATGCTCTAATTTCTTAGTACTGCTTAGTACCCGCAGAGCATTGCCACTGACCCAATTGGCAGCGCAAGTTGCATAACCCAGCTGTGTAACTAGCACTGCTGATTAGATTGGATTTCTGCTCAGGACCAGTGAGTGGTATTTATGCTATGTTAACCCTTTTGTAGGGGTTAAACATATAGCATTACAGAGTCGCTAGTTTTAGAGCATGTCATTTTTTGACTGTACTTGCCCTTTAAATAATATAATGGTTGGCTGTGTACACCTGGTCACCGGGGCATAGCTCACTATATAGGATAGTTCAGTTGACTCTGTAAATATAAATGACTAACCATATATATTTAAGAAAATCTACACACATAAAAGGAAAATATTGTTACTCAGTTGCAGTCATAACAGTCTCAGGAAATGAATATAATGCAAGTTAGTGTGTTCCATTCCCTCGCGTGTGTGACAGAACAGTACACTATTATTGTGTAAACCAGCTTCCTTTTTGAGGTTCTTATGTGGCGTATGGAATAGGTTGGTAAGACATTAGTGGGGAGAGATGTATACAGTTCTGTTTAAAAATTGATGCTTGCTGATTTTTGCAGCTTTAGAGGGAATACAAAAAGAATAGAAAAGCTAGGAAAACATGGAGTTATTTCTTTTTCTGGGAATTTGTATCTTCTAATCTTGAAAAATAGATCTTGTTCACTATAATGGTCCTTTGACTATTTTGAATACATGTATTTTGTCATTACATGCCAACCTGTGTGCTCTCCACAGTCAGTTCTGACGATATAGTGTTTTCTTTTGGCACTTGTGGGTTTTTTTATTCTACTGGTGCATAGATTGTGGATTAAAATGCCTTCTGATATGAGAAATTTCAAGAAGATATAGAAAAAGAGATGCATTTTTGTAAGTCAGGGTTTGACACACCCATGCGCTAGGTAACCCAATGGAGCCTTAAAATGAGGCTCTGGCGCCCTGGATTAGAGTCCTCAACACATCTATGGGTGCCTCTCTCCGGCCACCACCAGCTGCACCTAAAATTGAGCTTAGTACATCTGGATCCTTTCTAGACCTGGCAGCTGTGAAATACAAATGCAGCTCATATTGGGTCTATAGTGTGTGTGTTTTATAATA
The DNA here is from genome assembly GCF_027579735.1 of Bombina bombina. Taxonomy (NCBI): domain Eukaryota; kingdom Metazoa; phylum Chordata; class Amphibia; order Anura; family Bombinatoridae; genus Bombina; species Bombina bombina. The sequence continues at coordinate 1,000,128,240 of NC_069499.1, forward strand.
TAAAACTAGAAATCTATATTAGAGGCTCAAAGGCGAAACTTTCTCTTCCTCAATGTCACAGTAAAGATGATTATAGTGGAGAGTGCAGAGTCCTCATTATCATTGTGATTACTAAAATATATATTTTCACCCCCAGATGACCCCTTTTGTTTTAGTAGTCTCCCTCTGAAATTCACATGGTCGATATTTGAAACCGCACATAGCATTTAGGCTTTGATGTTCAATATGCTTTTATTGCTGACCTTATGACATTGTACCTATCAAGAAATTCTGGAGCATCAATTGGCATTAAATTGATTTGAAAACCTCTAGGTATTCTTTGGGCTCATACATGCTCAACCGCAGTGCTATTATGTAAGGCACATGATAAGTTGTTTATGTGCGATCAGTGTTGGAAGACACATGTTTCTGCCCTCTTTAGTGTTTTAAATACTGATCTTAGCAAAGGAGATGCTGATATGATTGAAGCAGGTCATATAGCAGAAAAGCAATGTGTAATTCCAATCTATAGCACCATTCGAACCAAGCTATACATTGTGTGGTCTATTTTAATTTTAATATTCCTATTTTATTTTAATATACATATTCACATTTTTGTTTTTTATATTTCACTCAGGTTTGCCCAATCTCCCAGTCTTTCATGCTGAGCGTTACGTGAGTGGCTACGGTTTGCACAAAGGAGTCATTAACACACTGGTGTTTAATAACCACCCATACCGAGCTTTTCCAGTTTTGGTAATGGAGACGGTACCGTGGTACCTCCGCTTATATGTTCACACACTGACCATAATCACCAAGGGCAAGGAAAACAAGCCAAGTAAGTGTCCTACTTAACCTAATTACTTCACCTTGAAAGGATTAAAAGTGTGCCATAAAGAAGTTTGTCAGATTTGTTTCTATTTTTGTTAAATTATGGTTCCTGAAACTATATAGAGTACAGTATATCAGCATCTATTATTCATCTGAAAGGGGCGTCATTCATCTTTTTACTGGTAAGGGCTCTGTATTTGCATATGTTGGTGTTTTTAGGTCATCTGATGTAATTGCTTCCTTATAATGAAAAAACAATGGCCCAGATTACGAGTTTTGTGTTAGAGGCTATGCAGTGCTAACTAGCAGTTTTGTCTCACCGCTCACTTACCTACAGCGCTGGTATTACGAGTTTTCAGAAACCCGGCATTAAAAGACAAGAAGTGAGCGTTGAGCAAAATTTTGCTCATTACCGCACTCCAATACCAGCGCTGCTTAAGTCACCAGTGAGCTGGTCATACGTGCTCGTGCACGATTTTCCCATAGGAATCAACGGGTAGAGCCAGCTGAGAAAAAGTCTAACACCTGCAAAAAAGCAGCGTAAAACTAACGCAGCCCCATTGATTCCTATGGGGAAATAAAATTTATGTCTACACCTAACACCCTAACATCAACCCCGAGTCTAAACACCCCTAATTTTACTTATTAACCCCTAATCTGCCGCTCCGGACACCGCCACCACCTACATTATACTTATGAACCCCTAATCTGCTGCCCCCAACATCGCCGCCTCTATAATAAACATATTAACCCCTAAACCGCTGCACTCCCGCCTCGCAAACATTAGTTAAATATTATTAACCCCTAATCTGCCGTCCCTAACATCGACGCCACCTACCTACATTTATTAACCCCTAATCTGCCGCCCCCAACGTCTCCGCCACTATACTAAATGTATTAACCCCTAAATCTAAGTTTTACCCTAACACCCCTTAACTTAAATATTTAAGTCTAAATAAAATTACTTTCATTAACTAAATTATTCCTATTTAAAACTAAATACTTACCTATAAAATAAACCCTAAGATAGCTACAATATAACTAATAGTTACATTGTAGCTAGCTTAGGGTTTATTTTAATTTTACAGGCAAGTTTGTATTTATTTTAACTAGGTAGAATAGTTATTAAATAGTTATTAACTATTTAATAACTACCTAGCTAAAATAAATACCAAAGTACCTGTAAAATAAAACCTAACCTAAGTTACACTAACACCTAACACTACACTATAATTAAATAAATTAACTAAATTAAATACAATTAACTAAATTAAATTAGCTAAAGTACAAAAAAACAAACACTAAATTACAGAAAATAATAAACAAATTACAGATATTTAAACTAATTACACCTAATTTAATAGCCCTACCACAATAAAAAAAAGCCCCCCCAAAATAAAAAAAAAACCCTAGCCTAAACTAAACTACCAATAGCCTTTAAAGGACCAGTCAACACATTAGGTTTGCATAATCAACAAATGCAAGATAGCAAGACAATGCAATAGCACTTAGTCTGAACTTTAAATGAGTAGTAGATTTTTTTTTTTATAACAAATTTCAAAGGTATGTATATTTCCACTCCCCTTGTACCATGTGATAGCAACAGCCAATCACAAATGCATATACGTATAGTCTGTGAATTCTTGCACATGCTCCGTTGGATCTGGTGACTCAAAAATTGGAAATATAAAAGACTGCACATTTTTTTTAATGGAAGTAAATTGGAAAGTTGTTTAAAATTACATGCTGTATCTGAATCATGAAAATTTAATATAACCTGAGTGTCCCTTTAAAAGGGCCTTTTGTGGGGCATTGCCCCAAAGTAATCAGCTATTTTACCTGTAAAAAAAATACAAACAACCCCCCATCAGTAAAACCCACCACCCACACAACCAACCCCCCAAATAAAATACTATCTAAAAAAACCTAAGCTCCCCATTGCCCTGAAAAGGGCATTTGGATGGGCATTGCCCTTTAAAGGGCAGTTAGCTCTTTTGCAGGCCCAAACCCTAACCTAAAAATAAAACCCACCCAATACACCCTTAAAAAAAACAACCTAACACTAACCCCCTGAAGATCGACTTACCGGGAGAAGTCTTCATCCAAGCCGGGCCGAAGTCCTCAACGAAGCCGGGAGAAGTCTTCATCCAAGCCGGGCTAAGTGGTCCTCCAGACGGGCAGAAGTCTTCATCCATCCGGCGCGGAGCGGGTCCATCTTCAAGACATCCGACGCGGAGCATCCTCCTCATCCGACGACTAAAGATGAATGAAGGTACCTTTTAAGCAACGTCATCCAGGATGGCATCCCTTAGATTCCGAATGGCTGATAGAATTCTATCAGCCAATCGGAATTAAGGTAGAAAAAATCCTATTGGCTGATGCAATCAGCCAATAAGATTGAAGTTCAATCCTATTGGCTGATCCAGTCAGCCAATAGGATTGAGCTTGCATCCTATTAGCTGTTCCAATCAGAAGATGCCGTCTTGATGAAGACTTCTGCCTGTCTGGAGGACCACTTCGCCTGGCTTGAATGAAGACTTCTCCCTGCTTCGTTGAGGACTTCGGCCCGGCTTGGATGAAGACTTCTCCCGGTAAGTCGATCTTCAGGGGGTTAGTGTTAGGTTGTATTTTTTAAGGGTGTATTGGGTGGGTTTTATTTTTAGGTTAGGGTTTGGGCCTGCAAAAGAGCTAACTGCCCTTTTAAGGGCAATGCCCATCCAAATGCCCTTTTCAGGGCAATGGGGAGCTTAGGTTTTTAGATAGGCTTTTATTTGGGGGGTTGGTTGTGTGGGTGGTGGGTTTTACTGATGGGGGGGTTGGTTGTATTTTTTTTACAGGTAAAAGAGCTGATTACTTTGGGGCAATGCCCCGCAAAAGGCCCTTTAAAGGGCTATTGGTAGTTTCGTTTAGGCTAGGGGTTTTTTTTATTTTGGGGGGGGGGTTTATTTTGATACAGCTATTAGATTAGGTGTAATTAGTTTAAAGATCTGTAATTTGTTTATTATTTTCTGTAATTTAGTGTTTGGCTTTCTTTATAAAGACACGATGAGTCCACGGATTTCATCCTTACTTGTGGGATATTCACCTCCTGGTCAGCAAAGGCAAAGAGCACCACAGCAGAGCTGCTATATATAGCTCCTCCCTTCCCTCCCACTTCAGTCATTCTCTTTGCCTGCGTTAGTTATAGGAAGACGTAAAGTGAGGTGTTAGATTAGATTCTTCAATCAAGAGTTTATTATTTTTAAAGTAGTGCCAGAGAGTGCTGCTTTGTTCTAGGGTGTAGCCGTAGTCTATATCAGTCTCTACAGTAGAGCATTTGGTGGCTTTAAAGCAATGGGAACTTGTGGGACATAATTCTCACTGCGCCTCCCATACTGATGCTGCCCTGCTTGTAAAGTCTGAGGGAAGAGAAAAACTCAGTACTTTTTATTTCCGCAGGCCAATGTGAGGAGAAAATTAGGACCTCGCAAGCCGGGTGGGCTGCCTTTGCTGTCGGGCAGAATGAGGTAAGTGCTGACTTTTATTTCTGGGGTTACAAGAAGAAAAAACTCAGAAGAAGTTGGGCACTTTGTATAGATGGGATCTATAAGGAAGCCCTTAATGGATTTGGCACTTTATTTTTATTTGGCATAACTTGTCTGATACATAGTAGACTAAATGCGAGACAGCTAGCGCAGGCACTGGAGGGCACTCTGTATTTATTATTCATCATACAAATAACGATGGTGGTAGTCACATCTCCTGGCGGTTACTTAGAGAAGACATACCGACCAGGAGATGTCTGTACTGATATCGCCCGTGGCGGGCGTAATTGGGCGCTTTTGTTTTTATATGTTAGTCTCTGGGGCAATGGATCGCATCTCCCGGCGGTCATGTACATGTCAGATGTTGACATCCTTAGATTGTTTACTAGTCCGTGACCACAGGAGCTGTTTCTAACTCATTTTATTAATAAATCATGTCGACCGTGAGATATCTATGTTGTCAACGCCCACGAAGGGCGGTCCTTGGGGGTCGGTGTTTACTTTTTCTTCTCCCGGCGGTTACATAAAGAGAAAAACATGCCGACCGGGAGCTGTCTGTTTTGTTAACGCCCACGACGCTGAGTTATACTATTACTGGTCCTATTACGCACCCTCCTAATTATATGCGAAATTTGAACCAGAGATGTTTTTCCCCTATTGCGGTGGAGTCCCGATCTGAGCGTAACTGATCAGAGGGAGAGAGTTTTTCTTTTTAGACAAGCACCTCAGCAGTTTTTCATGCGGAGGGGTGTTAATAATGCACTGTGGCTGTGCTCTAAATTGCCAAGGTTTTCAAGCTATTTAAAACCGTTCATGTAAAAAATAAAAAAAAGTTACCCTTTTAAAATTTAAAGGGACAGTAACTTTTATGCATTTATTATAGAATTACAGCATTCTTTGGAAAATCTTGTTTTTTTGTGAAAAATGGACCAAGAGGCTATGCAGGGGATCTCTTATGTGTTGTTGCACAATGTTTTACCCACCAACTCATTTGCTGTTCCTCCTGTATGTGAGGAATTTTATTCTTAGAAATCTAATTACACATCCCAAATTGTTTATATTATATTGTAGAGAAACAGAAGCATTATCATGGCACACTTATTGGTTATATTTCCAGGAAAAATTAAATGGTGAAAGGCGGTATAAGTTCTTGTGAGTTTAAACGATTAATTAATAAAACATAACTTTTATTAGTATTGTAAAAACTGTGGACCATACCACCATATAAAACAAGTGTAAGTGTGTGATAGTGTTATTAAAAACATTCAAAATTGTTAGCACTGCTAATCCTCCTCTGACCGGCAATAAGTTTTTGCCTCCTAAACAGTACTTGATCAGTATAGTTTTCTACATACACATACTGATGAAAAAATAATTAAAGGGTAGTAATTCCCCTGTTTAGCAAGATGGTGTCATGACAATTCAGCACTAATATAATTTCGTTGCTAGGTAGAATAACAAGGCATTGTAAGTTGTCATATATAGATTAAGTGCTAGGTCACAGAGGCAAGCTCCCTTAATTAAATATAATGTTAAGACTGTTCCACTGGTTGTTAAAACGTAACAGCAATATATAAGTACATAACACGGTGGAGCAATAATACCCCAATTGCAAACTTATTTGTGACTCTAGTTTAAATAATCCTACAACTTGTAGGATAATCACTAAGCAGTGTATATAGAAAAAATAAATATATCTTATATGGTATCAGCGGTTATTATAAAGTTAAGATATCCTGCAGCTACTCACTATAAAGTCAATTAAGAGCGTACCCCCATAGGGAAAGTATTAGCCCAACAACAATTATGTTTAGAATTAAGCATAGGATAAATGATAGATTCTAAAAAATGCCAATTAGGCCAACGTTTTAACCGCTAGTTTTATTAACTGTTTTTCTATTGTAACCACAAATAAAAGTAAATACGGAGGAGAAGCAGTGTGAACGCCTGACGCACGTTTCGCATCTGCTTTATCAAAGGCCTTTGATATAAAGCAGACTTTATAGTGAGTAGCTGCAGGATATCTTAACTTTATAATAACCGCTGATACCATATAAGATATATTTATTTTTTCTATATACACTGCTTAGTGATTATCCTACAAGTTGTAGGATTATTTAAACTAGAGTCACAAATAAGTTTGCAATTGGGGTATTATTGCTCCACCGTGTTATGTACTTATATAGTGCTGTTACGTTTTAACAACCAGTGGAACAGTCTTAACATTCTATTTAATTAAGGCAGCTTGCCTCTGTGACCTAGCACTTAATCTATATATGACAACTTACGATGCCTTGTTGTTCTACCTAGCAACGAAATTATATTAGTGCTGAATTGTCCTGACACCATCTTGCTAAACAGGGGAATTACTACCCTTTAATTATTTTTTCATAAGTATGTGTATGTAGAAAACTATACTGATCAAGTACTGTTTAGGAGGCAAAAACTTATTGCCAGTCAGAGGAGGATTAGCAGTGCTAACAATTTTGAATGTTTTTAATAACACTATCACACACTTACACTTGTTTTATATGGTGGTATGGTCCACAGTTTTTACAATACTAATAAAAGTTATGTTTTATTAATTAATCGTTTAAACTCACAAGAACTTATACCGCCTTTCACCATTTAATTTTTCCTGGAAATATAACCAATAAGTGTGCCATGATAATGCTTCTGTTTCTCTACAATATAATATAAACTACGTTATATAGGCATTAGGCACTACCTTCTGCTGTACATAGGAACACACCAGAGGGTTTAGGTTATATACCACCCTTCCCACCTTCCCTATAGGATAATAGGGGCTTTTATAAACATCCCAAATTGTATTGCCCTTACATGCAGTGCCCTGCGTTTCCTCTATAACTCATTTGGGTTGCTTTCTAGACTTCACTCTCCTTTATGAGTTCTCATTCGTTGTCTGCTTTCCAAATATTGCAGGGAAAGCATTAGAGGAAGAACAGAGATTCATTATTCGAGGTTTCTAACACAGTGTAATTCCTCTTATTGATGCTGAAGTTGTGTTTTCCAAGTTTAAGCCACATCACCTCCGTCTGTTACTCTAGTAGGTTTTAGCTACATTGGACAATTGCAATTTCTCAGTCGTATATATAAAAAAAATTGTACAATGGGGCTTACATTGACGGCCATCTGTGTACTTTGCTACCGTCACTAGTTCGGCAGCATATTGGTTGAGACGTTGCCTGACGCTATCAGGACAGTAACTTTTTTGAATGAAATCCAGGATAGGTTAATAACCCTTAGACTGGCTAATTCCTTTATTACTGATGCTTCCCTTCAACTTATCTAAGCTGGGAGCAAAGACTTTGAATTTTTCTATTCTAGCTCGCAGAGCCTTATGATTAAAGCCTTGGTCTGCGGATGTGTCCACTACTCTAAGCTTCTGTACCTTATCAGATAGCACAGCATTCTAAGACACTGTGGCGAAGTTCTGTAGCAACCCAAGGGTTGCAGGTCGAATCCCTGGCGAGGTATTTCATCCTTCGGAGGTCAAGAAGATGAGCAGTGCCTTGAGACCCTTATGGGTGATTAGCCATATATATGTATCACATACATACATTTATAATTTTTAGTTTTCATGGGAAAACCTTGTTTGGGCCTGGCCTGTCGGAGATTATCTCTGACATCATGGGAGGTATGGGTCTTTTTCTCTCTCAGGATAAGAGAAACAATTTAAAAGGGATGACAGGGCACCTTTCGTTCCTTTAGGAATTTCAAGGGAAATTATTCTCTATTGCCTCCAATCAGGAAAAGACTAAACCTGCATGGAGACGCAATCAATTTTGGAAAACAATCCACAAACCCTGCTGTTGAAACAAGGTTTGTGATGCTCAGAATCCCTGGGCAATAGAAGATAGTGTTCCAGGGATACAATTTAGAGTTCAAGAGTTTTCCTCCCAGAGGCAGGTTTCTGATTTTAGGATTCTCTGCAGATCAGACAAAAGGTGAGGCGTTCTTACACTGTGTAGGAGACTTCTCAGACCTGGGAGTTATTGTTCCAGTTCCAATACAGGTACAGGGTTGGTTTTTTTTTTTTATCCCAATTGGTGTGTGGTTACCAAATAATGAGGGAATCTTCAGATCACTTGTTTAGATCTCAAGGGTCTAAACATATTTTTCATTGTACCGTCGTCCTAGATATAAACTGTTCGTTCCATTCTTCCCTTGATCCGAAAGGGTCAATTTATGAGTAGATTTAAAGGACATGTACCTGTATGTTCCCATTCTTAGGGATAATCACAAGGTCTTTAGGTTTGCCTTCTAGCCAAACATTTCTAGTTTGTGGCTCTTCTTTTTGGTATAGCCACGGCTCTCAGAATCTTCACAAAGGTTCTGGGGTGCAATATCCCTATCAGTTTTATAGGCTTTTAGAGGATATATGGTATTTGTAGGTATTCCTATTTAACAACTCTCAAACAGATTAATGAAGTTGTTTTCTTCTGTTATGTGTGATCAGTCCACGGGTCATCATTACTTCTGGGATATAACTCCTCCCCAACAGGAAATGCAAGAGGATTCACCCAGCAGAGCTGCATATAGCTCCTCCCCTCTACGTCAGTCCCAGTCATTCTCTTGCACCCAACGACTAGATAGGATGTGTGAGAGGACTATGGTGATTATACTTAGTTTTTATGACTTCAATCAAAAGTTTGTTATTTTAAAATAGCACCGGAGCGTGTTATTACTTCTCTGGCAGAGTTTGAGGAAGAATCTGTCAGAGTTTTTTACTATGATTTTAACCGGAGTAGTTAAGATCATATTGCTGTTCTCGGCCATCTGAGGGAGGTAAAGGCTTCAGATCAGGGGACAGCGGGCAGAGGAATCTGCATTGAGGTATGTAGCAGTTTTTATTTTCTGAATGGAATTGATGAGAAAATCCTGCCATACCGTTAAAATGACATGTATGTATACACTTCAGTATTCTGGGGATGGTATTTCACCGGAACTACTCTGTTAAAGGTCACTAATCCTTTTTAATAACTATTTATCATGTTAAACGTTTTTGCTGGAATGTAGAATCGTTTACATTGCTGAGGTACTGTGTGAATAAATATTTGGGCATTATTTTCCACTTGGCAGTTTTTTTTGCTTTATTTGTGACAGTTTCGTTTCTCTTCGCTGCTGTGTGGGAGAGGGAGGGGCCGTTTTGGCGCTCTTTGCTACGCATCAAAAAATACCAGTCAGTTACTTTTATTTTTCCTGCATGATCCGGTTCATCTCTGATAGATCTCAGGGGTCTTCAAACTTCTTTGAAGGGAGGTAAATTCTCTCAGCAGAGCTGTGAGAATTCTTATAGTGACTGTGAATAAAAACGTTGCTTTGTATTTTTTATGTCAAATTTAATTATTGTTATTTTACTAATGGGAACAAACCTTTGCTAAAAGTTTTGTTGTTTTAAAGTTTGATGCTATAACTGTTTTTCAGTTCACTATTTCAACTGTCATTTAATCGTTAGTACCTCTTTGAGGCACAGTACGTTTTTTGCTAAAAAAGATTATAACCAAGTTGTAAGTTTTTTGCTAGTGTGTTAAACATGTCTGACTCAGAGGAAGATATCTGTGTCATTTGTTCCAATGCCAAGGTGGAGCCCAATAGAAATTTATGTACTAACTGTATTGATGCTACTTTAAATAAAAGTCAATCTGTACAATGTGAACAAATTTCACCAAACAGCGAGGGGAGAGTTATGCCGACTAACTCGCCTCACGCGGCAGTACCTGCATCTCCCGCCCGGGAGGTGCGTGATATTTTGGCGCCTAGTACATCTGGGCGGCCATTACAGATAACATTACAAGATATGGCTACTGTTATGACTGAAGTTTTGTCTAAATTACCAGAACTAAGAGGCAAGCGTGATCACTCTGGGGTGAGAACAGAGTGCGCTGACAATGCTAGGGCCATGTCTGATACTGCGTCACAGCTCGCAGAGCATGAGGACGGAGAGCTTCATTCTGTGGGTGACGGTTCTGATCCAAACAGATTGGACTCAGATATTTCAAATTTTAAATTTAAATTGGAGAACCTCCGTGTATTACTAGGGGAAGTCTTAGCAGCTCTCAACGATTGTAACACCGTTGCAATACCAGAGAAACTGTGTAGGTTGGATAAATACTTTGCGGTACCGGCGAGTACTGACGTTTTTCCTATACCTAAGAGACTAACTGAAATTGTTACTAAGGAGTGGGATAGACCCGGTGTGCCGTTCTCACCCCCTCCAATATTTAGAAAGATGTTTCCAATAGACGCCACCACTCGGGACTTATGGCAAACGGTCCCCAAGGTGGAGGGAGCAGTTTCTACTTTAGCTAAGCGTACCACTATCCCGGTGGAGGATAGCTGTGCTTTCTCAGATCCAATGGATAAAAAATTAGAGGGTTACCTTAAGAAAATGTTTGTTCAACAAGGTTTTATATTACAACCCCTTGCATGTATCGCGCCGATTACGGCTGCGGCAGCATTTTGGATTGAGTCGCTTGAAGAGAACCTTAGTTCATCTACGCTAGACGACATTACGGACAGGCTTAGAGTCCTTAAACTAGCTAATTCCTTCATTTCGGAGGCCGTAGTACATTTAACCAAACTTACGGCTAAGAACTCAGGATTCGCCATACAGGCACGTAGGGCGCTGTGGCTAAAATCCTGGTCAGCTGATGTTACTTCTAAGTCCAAATTACTTAATATACCTTTCAAGGGGCAGTCTTTATTTGGGCCCGGTTTGAAAGAGATTATCGCTGACATTACAGGAGGTAAGGGCCACGCCCTACCTCAAGACAAAGCCAAAGCTAAGGCTAGACAGTCTAATTTTCGTCCCTTTCGGAACTTCAAAACAGGAGCAGCATCAACCTCCACTGCACCAAAACAGGAAGGAGCTGTTGCTCGTTACAGGCAAGGCTGGAAGCCTAACCAGTCCTGGAACAAGAGCAAGCAGGCCAGGAAACCTGCTGCTGCCCCAAAGACAGCATGAACCGAGAGCCCCCGATCCGGGACCGGATCTAGTGGGGGGCAGACTCTCTCTCTTCGCCCAGGCCTGGGCAAGAGATGTTCAGGATCCCTGGGCTCTAGAGATCATATCGCAGGGATACCTTCTAGACTTCAAATTATCTCCCCTAAGAGGGAGATTTCATCTGTCAAGGTTGTCAACAAACCAGATAAAGAAAGAAGCGTTTCTACGCTGCGTACAAGATCTGTTATTAATGGGAGTGATCCATCCGGTTCCGCGGTCGGAACAAGGACAAGGGTTCTACTCAAACCTGTTTGTGGTTCCCAAAAAAGAGGGAACTTTCAGGCCAATCTTAGATTTAAAGACTCTAAACAAATTCCTAAGAGTTCCATCGTTCAAAATGGAAACTATTCGGACAATCTTACCCATGATCCAAGAGGGTCAGTACATGACCACAGTGGATTTAAAGGATGCTTACCTTCACATACCGATCCACAAAGATCATCACCGGTATCTAAGGTTTGCCTTCTTAGACAGGCACTACCAGTTTGTAGCTCTTCCATTCGGATTGGCTACGGCTCCAAGAATCTTCACAAAGGTTCTGGGTGCCCTTCTAGCGGTACTAAGACCGCGAGGGATTTCGGTAGCTCCGTACCTAGACGACATTCTAATTCAAGCTTCAAGCTTTCAAACTGCCAAGTCTCATACAGAGTTAGTTCTGGCATTTCTAAGGTCGCATGGATGGAAAGTGAACGAAAAGAAGAGTTCTCTCTTTCCTCTCACAAGAGTTCCATTCTTGGGGACTCTTATAGATTCTGTAGAAATGAAGATTTACCTGACAGAAGACAGGTTAACAAAGCTTCAAAATGCATGCCGCGTCCTTCATTCCATTCAACACCCGTCAGTAGCTCAATGCATGGAGGTGATCGGCTTAATGGTAGCGGCAATGGACATAGTACCTTTTGCACGCCTACACCTCAGACCGCTGCAATTATGCATGCTAAGTCAGTGGAATGGGGATTACTCAGATTTGTCCCCTACTCTGAATCTGAATCAAGAGACCAGAAATTCTCTTCTATGGTGGCTTTATCGGCCACACCTGTCCAGGGGGATGCCATTCAGCAGGCCAGACTGGACAATTGTAACAACAGACGCCAGCCTACTAGGTTGGGGCGCTGTCTGGAATTCTCTGAAGGCTCAGGGACTATGGAATCAGGAGGAGAGTCTCCTTCCAATAAACATTCTGGAATTGAGAGCAGTTCTCAATGCCCTTCTGGCTTGGCCCCAGTTAACAACTCGGGGGTTCATCAGGTTTCAGTCGGACAACATCACGACTGTAGCTTACATCAACCATCAGGGAGGGACAAGAAGCTCCCTAGCAATGATGGAAGTATCAAAGATAATTCGCTGGGCAGAGTCTCACTCTTGCCACCTGTCAGCAATCCACATCCCGGGAGTGGAGAACTGGGAGGCGGATTTCTTGAGTCGCCAGACTTTTCATCCGGGGGAGTGGGAACTTCATCCGGAGGTCTTTGCCCAAATACTTCGACGTTGGGGCAAACCAGAGATAGATCTCATGGCGTCTCGCCAGAACGCCAAACTTCCTCGCTACGGGTCCAGATCCAGGGATCCGGGAGCAGTTCTGATAGATGCTTTGACAGCACCTTGGAACTTCAGGATGGCTTATGTGTTTCCACCCTTCCCGCTGCTTCCTCGATTGATTGCCAAAATCAAACAGGAGAGAGCATCAGTAATTCTAATAGCACCTGCATGGCCACGCAGGACTTGGTATGCAGATCTAGTGGACATGTCATCCTGTCCGCCTTGGTCTCTACCTCTAAGACAGGACCTTCTGATACAGGGTCCATTCAAACATCAAAATCTAACTTCTCTGAAGCTGACTGCTTGGAAATTGAACGCTTGATTTTATCAAAACGTGGTTTTTCTGAGTCGGTTATTGATACCCTAATTCAGGCTAGGAAGCCTGTTACCAGAAGGATTTACCATAAAATATGGCGGAAATACCTATACTGGTGCGAATCCAAAGGTTACTCCTGGAGTAAGGTTAGGATCGCTAGGATACTGTCTTTTCTACAAGAAGGTTTAGAAAAGGGTTTATCAGCTAGTTCATTAAAGGGACAGATTTCAGCTCTGTCCATCTTGTTACACAGACGTCTGTCAGAAAATCCAGACGTCCAGTCCTTTTGTCAGGCTTTAGCTAGGATCAAGCCTGTGTTTAAAGCTGTTGCTCCACCATGGAGTTTAAACTTAGTTCTTAACGTTTTACAGGGTGTTCCGTTTGAACCCCTTCATTCCATTGATATAAAAATGTTATCTTGGAAAGTTCTGTTTTTAATGGCTATTTCCTCGGCTCGAAGAGTCTCTGAGTTATCAGCCTTACATTGTGATTCCCCTTATCTGATTTTTCACTCAGACAAGGTAGTTCTGCGTACTAAACCTGGGTTCTTACCTAAGGTAGTCACTAACAGGAACATCAATCAAGAGATTGTTGTCCCATCCTTGTGTCCAAATCCTTCTTCAAAGAAGGAACGTCTTTTACACAATCTGGATGTAGTTCGTGCCCTCAAGTTCTACTTGCAGGCAACTAAAGATTTTCGCCAAACTTCTTCCTTGTTTGTCGTTTACTCTGGACAGAGGAGAGGTCAAAAAGCTTCTGCTACCTCTCTCTCTTTTTGGCTTCGTAGCATAATACGTTTAGCCTATGAGACTGCTGGACAGCAGCCTCCTGAAAGAATTACAGCTCACTCCACTAGAGCTGTGGCTTCCACTTGGGCCTTTAAGAATGAGGCCTCTGTTGAACAGATTTGCAAGGCTGCAACTTGGTCTTCACTTCATACTTTTTCCAAATTTTACAAATTTGACACTTTTGCTTCTTCGGAGGCTATTTTTGGGAGAAAGGTTCTTCAGGCAGTGGTTCCTTCTGTATAATGAGCCTGCCTTTCCCTCCCGTCATCCGTGTACTTTTGCTTTGGTATTGGTATCCCAGAAGTAATGATGACCCGTGGACTGATCACACATAACAGAAGAAAACATAATTTATGCTTACCTGATAAATTCCTTTCTTCTGTTGTGTGATCAGTCCACGGCCCGCCCTGTTTTTAAGGCAGGTAAATATCTTTTAAATTATACTCCAGTCACCACTTCACCCTTGGTTACTCCTTTCTCGTTGATTCTTGGTCGAATGACTGGGACTGACGTAGAGGGGAGGAGCTATATGCAGCTCTGCTGGGTGAATCCTCTTGCATTTCCTGTTGGGGAGGAGTTATATCCCAGAAGTAATGATGACCCGTGGACTGATCACACAACAGAAGAAAGGAATTTATCAGGTAAGCATAAATTATGTTTTTTCTAGGATTACCAGTTTAGTAGTTATTATCTCAATAGGTAACCCACTGACAAAACTATGTGTTTAACAGAGAGATTATTCAACTCTGAATATGATTTTATAAATCCTCTCGATAACCTGCTAAAGGCTTTCAATATTTACTAATAAAGAACTTTGGTTTTGCAAAGCAATTCTGATTTTTATCAAAGTCTTAGTTGTGAGTCTCAGATGAGCTAAACAGCAGGTATGAAAAAGCAGGCAGGTTTCATGCAATGAGGAAGTAGTTTGCAACACCTGATATGTAGAAATTAGTAGAGAAATATACCCAAAACATAAAGCTATTTGCAGTTAGTCAGAGACAGTCAAATTTACAGACAGCTGAGGTAAAAGTACTTGCAATTAGTATATAGCTTTCTTACTTGTATACTTCTGATATCCGGTCTGCTATTGATCCTTTGAAATAACTTACTTAGGAGTTGAAGATCCTGAATTCAATAAACGTTATGCAGTCTGGTTAGAGAGCAGAGTGTTCTGTGATGATGATGTCAGTGCACAGCTGATTCAGTGTGAAGTGGCTGCAGGGGGAGAGGATGATACTCACAGCTGTTAGAGGATTAATGCAGGTAACAGAGTTCAGAGATGCTGCAATGTAGTGAATCCTTCTGAAAAGAGAAGTATAGAAACTTCAAATATCAAATAGTTTGGCTTGAGAGAAAAGCTCAGGAAGAGCACATCAACAATGGGAGAGAAAATAAATTTCGCAAACACTTGTAGTGATCAAGCAGTTTGTGTAGGAATAGGCCCCTCCTTAAATAGGGATATAAGTAGGAACAAGGATATGCCTCTTAAAGGGGTAGCAGATATGACATGGGGTCTCTGATTGCGGTACCTCGTTCAAGAGGCATTGTGGTGGCGCCATATCTGAGCAACATTATAGTTCGCGCGCCATCCTTTCAGCTAGAAAATTCTCACACGTAATTGGTAGTGGCTTCTTACGGTCA
Organism: Bombina bombina; assembly: GCF_027579735.1. Classification (NCBI taxonomy): domain Eukaryota; kingdom Metazoa; phylum Chordata; class Amphibia; order Anura; family Bombinatoridae; genus Bombina; species Bombina bombina. The sequence continues at coordinate 1,000,143,885 of NC_069499.1, forward strand.
CACGGGAGGTGAATCTAGAAAATAGCTCTTTAGTTTCTCATACAAGAGTGACCTTTCTACGGACCATCATAGACTATCTGTCTATGAAGATTTTTGTTACTTGCCTAGCTCTGCAATCTACTCCTCGCCCTTCAGTGGTTCAGTGCAGGGAGTTAATAGGTCTGATGGTAGCGGCGTTGGACATCGTCTTGTTTGCTCGCTTTCACCTCAGAGCTCTAAAGTTGGACATGCTCAAATAATGGATTGTCCCCTCGACTTCTTTTGGCACAGGAGACAAAGGTGTCTCTTCCTTGGTGGTTGTCTCTAGAGCATATATCCCAGGGAACATGTTTTCACAGTCCTTTCTGGGACATTGTGACAACAGATGCCAGCCTTCTGGGGTGGGGGGCAGTTTGGGGCTCCCTGAAGGCGAAGGGGATATGGTCTTAGACAGAGTCTTTGTTACTCATAAACTTTCTAAAACTGAGAGTGATCTACAATACTCTTCTGGCCATGGCCTCAGCTGGCTTTGGTTTAGTTTATCAGGTTCCAGTCGGACAACATTAAGTCAGTTGCCTACATCAATCATCAAGGAGGAACAAGAAGTTCCTTGGCGATGGCAGAGGTCTCCAAAATAATTCAGTGGTGCGGACACCCATTTTTGTTGTCTGTCGGCAATCTTTCTCCCAGGAAGGCGGATTTTCTGAGCAGACTCACCTTTCATCCGGGGGAGTGGAAACTTCATCCGGATGTGTTCTCCAGTCTGATCCTCAAATGGGGTCAGCTGGATTTGGATATCATGGCATACAGGCACAATGCCAAACTTCTCAGGTACGGGTCGAGTTTCAGAGATCCTCAGGTGGATCTGATGGATGCTCTGACGGTCCCTTGGTCCTTCAATCTAGCATATCTGTTTCCTCCATTTGCTCTCCTTCCTCGAGTGATTGCCCGGACCAAACAGGAAAGGGCTTCAGTGATTTTCAGAGTACCGGCCTGACTTTGCAGGATTTGGTATGCAGACCGGGAGATGTTGTCTTTACCTCCTTGGAGGCTTCCACTTCGAAAGGAGCTTCTGAATCAGTGTTTTTTTCCATCATCAAAATCTAGATTCTCAGAAGCTGACTGCTTGGAGATTGAACGCTTAAGGCGCGTAAGTCTGTGACTAGAAAGATTTTCTGTAAGATATGGCGTAAATATCTTTATTGGTGTGAATCCAAGGGCTACTCATGGAGTAGAGTTGGGATTCCTAGAATTTTGTCTTTTCTCCAAGAAGGATTGGAGAAGGGTTTATCGGCGAGTTCCCTAAAGGGTCAGATTTCTGCCTAATCTATTTTGTTACATAAATGTCTGGCTGATGTCCCAGATGTTCAATCTTTTTGTCAGGCCCTGGTTAGGATCAGGCCTGTGTTCAAACCAGTTACTCCTCCATGGAGTCTGAATTTAGTTCTTAAAGGGGCTCTGTTTGAGCCTATGCATTCCTTATATATTAAGTTGTTATCTTGGAAAGTTTTATTTCTTGTTGCCATTTCTTCAGCTCGAAAAGTGTCTGAACTTTCGGCATTTCAATATAATTTGCCTTACCTTATTTTTCATTTGGATAAGGTAGTTTTATGTACTAAACTAGAGTTCCTTCCTAAGGTGGTTTCAGACAGCAACATTAATCAGGAAATTGTTCCTTCCTTGTGTCCTAATCCTTCTTCTCCAAAGGAACGTCTTTTGCACAATTTGGACGTGGTCCGTGCTTTGAAACTTATTTACAAGCGACTAAGGACTTTCGTTGGTCGTCTTTTTTGTTCATCTTTTTTTCTGGGAAACGTAGGGGTCAGAAAGCTATGGCTACCTCGCTTTCTTTTTGGTTGAAGAGTATCATCCGTTTTGCATATGAGACTGCTGGACAGCAGCCCCCTGAAAGAGATACGGCTCATTCCACTAGGGCTGTTGCTTCATCATGGGCATTCAGAAATGAAGCTTCTGTAGAACAGATTTGCAAGGCTGCATCTTGGTCTTCTCTTCACACTTTTTCTAAATTTTACAAATTTGACACTTTTGCCTCGGCCGAGGCTGTTTTTGGGAGAAAGGTTCTTCAAGCAGTGGTGCCTTCGTTTAGGTTCTCTGTCTTGTCCCTCCCTTTTCATCCGTGTACTCTAGCTTTGGTATTGTATCCCACAAGTAAGGATGAAATCCGTGGACTCAACGTGTCTTTAAAAAGAAAATTTATGCTTACCTGATAAATTTGTTTCTTTTTAGACACGATGAGTCCACGGCCCGCCCTGTTCTGAGACAGGTTATTAATTTTTGTAAATTTCAGACACCTCTGCACCTTGGCTTTTCCTTTCTCTTCCTAACTTCGGTCAAATGACTGGAGTGGGAGAGAAGGGAGAAGCTATATATAGCAGCTCTGCTGTAGTGCTCTTTGTCTCCTCCTGCTGACCAGGAGGTGAATATCCCACAAGTAAGGATGAAATCCGTGGACTCATCGTGTCTAAAAAGAAACAAATTTCAGGTAAGCATAAATTTTCTCTTTTTTTTTTTTGTACTTTAGCTAATTTAATTTAGGTAATTGTATTTAATTTAGTTAATTTATTTAATTATAGTGTAGTGTTAGGTGTTAGTGTAACTTAGTTTAGGTTTAAATTTTACAGGTACTTTTGTATTTATTTTAGCTAGGTAGTTATTAAATAGTTAATAACTATTTAATAGCTATTCTACCTAGTTAAAATAAATACAAACTTGCCTGTAAAATAAAAATAAACCCTAAGCTAGCTACAATGTAACTATTTGTTATATTGTAGCTAGCTTAGGGTTTATGTTATAGGTAAGTATTTTGTTTTTAAAAGGAATAATTTAGTTAATTATAGTAATTTTATTTAGACTTATTTAAATTTAAATTAGGGGGTGTTAGGTTTAGACTTACAACTAGATTTAGAGTTTTGCGTTAGAAGGGGTGAGTTAGCTACGCGTGTTTTTTTTCCCCTGCACCTTTTAAACATCGCTGGTATTTAGAGTTCTCTGGAGGGCTGCGTTAGGCTCCAAAAAGGGAGCGTAGAGCATAATTTACCGCCACTTCAACTCTAAATACCAGCGTTGCTTACGGACGCGGCCAGCTTCAAAAACGTGCTCGTGCACGATATCCCCATAGGAAACAATGGGGCAGTTTGAGCTGAAAAAAAACCTAACACCTGCAAAAAAGCAGTGTTCAGCTCCTAACGCAGCCCCATTGTTTCCTATGGGGAAACACTACCTAAGTCTGCACCTAACACTCTAACATGTACCCCGAGTCTAAACACCCCTAACCTTATACTTATGAACCCCTAATCTGCTGCCCCCGCTATCGCTGACCCCTGCATTTTATTATTAACCCCTAATCTGCCACTCCGTACACTGCCGCAACCTACATTATCCCTATGTACCCCTAATCTGCTGCCCCTAACATCGCCGACCCCTATATTATATTTATTAACCCCTAATCTGCCCCCCCCCCCACGTCGCCGCTACCTACCTACACTTATTAACCCCTAATCTGCCGACCGGACCTTGCCGCCACTATAATAAATGTATTAACCCCTAAACCACCTCACTCCCGCCTAAAAAACCCTATAATAAATAGTAATAACCCCTAATCTGCCCTCCCTAACATCGCCGACACCTAACTTCAAGTATTAACCCCTAATCTGCCGACCGGACCTCGCCGCTACTCTAATAAATGTATTAACCCCTAAAGCTAAGTCTAACACTAACACACCCCTAAGTTAAATTTAATTTAAATCTAACAAAATAAAATAAATCTTATTAAATAAATTAATCCTATTTAAAGCTAAATACTTACCTGTAAAATAAACCCTAATATAGCAACAATATAACGAATATTTATATTGTAGCTATTTTAGCATTTATATTTATTTTACAGGCAACTTTGTATTTATTTTAACTCGGTACAATAGCTATTAAATAGTTAATAACTAATAGCTACCTAGTTAAAATAAGTACAAAATTACCTGTAAAATAAATCCTAACCTAAGTTACAATTAACTAAACTATCTACAATTATCTACAATTAAATCAACTAAACTAAATTACAAAAAAAAAACCCACTAAATTACAAAAATAAAAAAAGATTACAAGAATTTTAAACTAATTACACCTACTCTAAGCCCCCTAAAAAAATAACAAAGCCCCCCAAAATAAAAAAATGCCCTACCCTATTCTAAAATAAAAAATTTACAGCTCTTGTACCTTACCAGTCCTTAAAAGGAAGCAGCCGACGCGGATCCATCCTCTTCTTCCGGCGACTCCCGACGAATGACGGTTCCTTTAAGTGACGTCATCCAAGATCCTCGAATTCCGATTGGCTGATAGGATTCTATCGGAGTTAAGGTAGGAAAAATCTGATTGGCTGATTGAATCAGCCAATCAGATTCAAGTTCCATCCGATAGAATCCTATCAGCCAATCAGTATTCGAGGATCTTGGATGACGTCAGCCAATCAGACTGAGCTCGCATTCTATTGGCTGATCGGAACAGCCAATAGAATGCGAGCTCAATCTGATTGGCTGATTCAATCAGCCAATCAGATTTTTCCTACCTTAATTCCGATTGGCTGAGGATCTTGGATGACGTCACTTAAAGGAACCTTCATTCGTCGGGAGTCGCCGGAAGAAGAGGATGGATCCGCGTTGGCTGCTTCAAGATGGTCCCGCTCCACGCCGGATGGATGAAGATAGAAGATGCCGCCTGGATGAACATGTCTACCGGTCCGGATCTCCTCTTCTTGCCGGATAGGATGAAGACTTCGGACCCTCTTCTTGCCGGATAGGATGAAGACTTCGGACCCTCTTCTGGACGGATCGGTGATACCCGGCGTGGTGAAGATAAGGTAGGGAGATCTTCAGGGGCTTAGTGTTAGGTTTTTTAAGGGGTGTTTGGGTTAGATTAGGGGTATGTGGGTGGTGGTTTGTAATGTTGGGGGGGGGTTTTGTATGGTTTTTTTTTTTAAATGTAAAAGAGCTGTTTTCTTTGGGGCATGCCCCGCAAAAGGCCCTTTTAAGGGCTGGTAAGGTAATAGAGCTGTTAACTTTTTATTTTAGAATAGGGTAGGGCATTTTTTTTATTTTGGGGGGCTTTGTTATTTTTTTAGGGGGGCTTAGGTAGGTGTAATTAGTTTAAAATTCTTGTAATCTTTTTTTTATTTTTTTTGTAATTTAGTTTAGTTGATTTAATTGTAGGTAGTTTAGTTAATTAATTTATTGATAGTGTAGTGTTAGGTTTAATTGTAACTTAGGTTAGGATTTATTTTACAGGTAATTTTGTACTTATTTTAACTAGGTAGCTATTAAATAGTTATTAACTATTTAATAGCTATTGTACCTAGTTAAAATAAATACAAAGTTGCCTGTAAAATAAATATAAATGCTAAAATAGCTACAATATAATTATTCGTTATATTGTAGCTATATTAGGGTTTATTTTACAGGTAAGTATTTAGCTTTAAATAGGAGTCATTTATTTAATAAGATTTATTTTATTTCGTTAGATTTAAATTATATTTAATTTAGGGGTGTTAGTGTTGGGGTTAGACTTGGCTTTAGGGGTTAATACATTTATTAGAGTAGCGGCGAGGTCCGGTCGGCAGATTAGGGGTTCATAAGTGTAGTTAGGTAGCGGCGACGTTGGGGGGGCAGATTAGGGGTTAATAAATATTATGTAGGTGTCGGCGATGTTAGGGGCAGCAGATTAGGGGTACATAGGGATAATGTAGGTTGCGGCGGTGTGCGGTCGGCAGATTAGGGGTTAAAAAATTTTATTAGTGTGGCGGCGATGTGGGGGGACCTCGGTTTAGGGGTACATAGGTAGTTTATGGGTGTTAGTGTACTTTAGAGTACAGTAGTTAAGAGCTTTATGAACCGGCGTTAGCCCATAAATCTCTTAACTCCTGACTTTTTTTCTGCGGCTGGAGTCTTGTCGTTAGAGTTCTAACGCTCACTTCAGCCAAGACTCTAAATACCAGCGTTAGAAAGATCCCATTGAAAAGATAGGATACGCAATTGACGTAAGGGGATCTGCGGTATGGAAAAGTCGCGGCTGGAAAGTGAGCGTTAGACCCTTTCCTGACTGACTCTAAATACCAGCGGGCGGCCAAAACCAGCTTTAGGACCCCTTAACGCTGGTTTGGACGGCTAACGCAGAACTCTAAATCTAGGCGTTAGATTTAGGGGTTAATACATTAGTATAGTGGTGGCGACGGGGGCGGCAGATTAGGGGTTAATAAAATGTAGGTAGGTGGCGGCGATGTTAGGGACGGCAGATTAGGGGTTCATAAATATAATGTAGGTGGCTGCGGTGTCTGGAGCGGCAGATTAGGGGTTAAAAATTTTATTATAGTGTTTGCGATGCAGGAGGGCATCGGTTTAGGGGTTAATAGGTAGTTTATGGGTGTTAGTGTACTTTTTAGCACTTTAGTTATGAGTTTTATGTTACGGCGTTGTACCATAAAACTCTTAACTACTGACTTTTAAATGCGTTGGGAATCTTGACAGGGTAGGGTGTACCTCTCACTTTTTGGCCTCCCAGGACAGACTCGTAATACCGGCGCTATGGAAGTCCCATAGAAAAAAGACTTTACAAAGTTTACGTAAGTCGTTTTGCAGTATGGCCAAAGAAGTGTGCGGTACACCTAAACCTTCAAGACTCGTAATACTAGTGGGCGTAAAAAAGCAGCGTTAGGACCTGTTAACGCTGCTTTTTTAACCCTAATGCCCAACTCGTAATCTAGCCGAATAATAGTTCCTTTTAGTTTTACTGTGTGCATACTAAACCTGATTTTCCCAAGAAGCAGCATATTGACTGCTGAAGTTGTATTTGTAGGTTACATTCATTATGAGCCAGCAAAAGACCGTCAGCGCCCACATCTGTTGGAAATGTTAATACAGCTGCCTCCTAACTCTGTTACTAAGATCAGCATAGAGTTTGAGAGGGCACTGCTGAAATGGACAGAGTACCCACCTGATCCCAACCATGGATTCTACGTTAGGTAAGAATGATGTTAGTTATAATTATTTGTGTACTTTTTCTCAAACGATTTTCATTTTAAATTTTTGTGTAGTTATTTTTTTTTATTTTTTTTTTAACATTAGAATTTTCTGGAATGCAGCGATGTTACTGAATGGCTTACATCATACTATATTTAGTCTGTTCTCTTTTGGCAAATTGTTGCAGGGAGTTGCTCATTTTCCTAATATTGAGACAGATTTTGAATATAAGAAATTTCAGGTCTTTTTGAAGTTAAATATTTGCAAGTTTTGCAAGCATGCTGACCTTATCTGGGCTTAAATTGAAGTTTCAAAATAAAATTCTTATTCATCAAAATCATACAATTTTAAAAAGTTTCCAATTTACTTCTATTATCAAATTTTCTTTCTTCTCACAATATTCTTTGTCGAAGAGATAACTAGGTACGTAGCGTGCACGTGCCTGAAGCACTACATGACAGGAAATAGTGCTGCCATCTAGTGCTCCTGCTAATATATAACATTGTTGCAAAATTGCTGCCATATAGTACTGCAGACACATGCACACTTCTGAGCTTACATCCTTGCTTTTCAACAAAGAATAACAAGGAAACTAAGAAAATTTGATAACAGAAGTAAATTGGAAAATTGATTAAAATTTTATGTTCTATCTGAATCACGAGAGAAAAATTTGGGTTTTATGTCCCTTTTTAAATGAATATTTTCAATGAAAACAGATTTACTACATTAAAGGGATACTAACCCCTCATTTTTTCTTTCATGATTCAGATAGAGCATGCAATTTTAAGCAACTTTCTGATTTACTCCTCAATTCTATTTTGTTCTCATGTTATCTTGATTTGAAAAAGCAGTAATAAAAGGTTAGGAGCCGGCCCATTTTTTAGTTCAGCACCTTGGTAGAGCTGCTGATTGGTTTGCTACATTTAGCCACAAATCAGCAAGTGCTACCCATGTGCTGAACAAAAAATTCTCTGACAGTACTGCTTTTTCAAATCAAGATAGCATGAGAACAAAGAAAAAATGATAATAGGAGTAAATTAGAAAGGTTCTTAAAATCTCATGCTCTATCTGAATCATGAAATAAAAAAAAAATGGGTTTAGTATCCCTTTAAAGGGATAAGAAAGGTTTCCAATTGACTTCTATTCTTTCTATTCTCAAATGTGCTTTTTTCCCATGATATTCTTTGTTGAAGTGATACCTAGGTAGGTGTCTGGTGCACTACACAGCAGCAAATAGTGTGCCATCTAGTGCTCTTGCATATAGATAATATATATTGTTGCAAAACTGCTGCCATATAGTGCTCCAGACGCGCACGCTCCTGAGATTACCTGTTTATCAATAAGACACCAAGAGAACAAAGAAAATTTGATAATAGAAGTAAATTAGAAGGCTGTTAAAAAGGGATGCGCTGTCTAGGGTTGCCACTTTTTATTCAGGCCATGTCACCTTTTTTGGCTGTGGCTGTTATTTTTTTTTGCCGTGTCTGACTCTGCTTCAAACCTGGACATACAAATGGAAACCCAAACTGTATGGGTCATTCCTGGACAGGTGGCAACCCTAGCTCTACCTGAATTATGAAAGACACTTCGGTTTAAAGTGAAGGTAAACTTTGGTGAACGAAAGACCCTTTTTTTTTTTTTTTTTTTTTTTAATACATTTTTATTGAGAAAATTGGGTTCCAACAGAGATCACATAAAGTATCCACGCAGGGATGTACATGTACTTGAACAATCAAGTTTTTGTGTATAACCTAGGGCAAACATAATAACATGAAACAAATAACAGAGAGGATTAGTGCACTGTCATCCAAGGATTCAAATACAAGTTTTTATATAGAGTACATAATCGACAATTTAGAAGCCGCAAAATATGGTAGTAGACTTGTGAGTCGTTATTTAAAGAACTTCTAATTTGGAAATGCCCAAGGATATCGGAATTATTTAGTTTACAATTTTATACCTTTTTATAGCTCTGTACTTCTCGTAGATTGCGAAAAGGAAAAAAGAAATCTATATCTACAAGATTAGAAGGCCAAGATATTTTTTCCAATGTGTTATATGAGGCAGAAGCAAAGAAGGGATGTTCAGCGGGCAAGAGCCGCTCAATAATAGGGGGGGTCAAAGGAGGGATGGGAGCTGTGAATGTATTGTAGAGAGGATACACTTGGGAGTGCACTGTAGGCTTAATCGATAAGGTGAACCAAGTACTTTGGGTATCAATGTAAGGTCAGTAGAAGGGGCTTATATAACTATCAGAGTGGATAGGAAATATACTTGTATAACCAAGTATTTAAAGGATTAAGGAGGCTAATGGCGTAAGTGGGGGGGGGGGGTGTCAGGGGGAAAAGAGGAGGGGAACTCCACCAGGGGTAAAAGTGTACAGTATTCTATAGGAGGGGAGAAGGGTTCAGTAGACATTAACCTTTAGATTAGAGCTTGTCAACAAGACTATATGACCCTTAGAGCTAGAGCTGGACCGAAAGCCCGTTTTTTAATAATGCTATTAAAAACAGGGGCACTTTCATTCATCAAAGTTTACAAAGCAGCCGTTTTGTTAAAAAAAAAAAAAAATTCTTTTCACTGCTATAGCAGCTTCCCACGACCTAGAGATCCTCTATTCATACGTCAGCAATGACTAATCCTGCTTCCTCCAATCACAGCTTTCCCCCCAGGGTAGTCATTGCCTGAGGCAATGCTGTGATTGGAGGAAGCCGGATTAGTCATTGCTGACGTATGAATAGAGGATCTCTAGGTGGGGGAAGCTGCTGTAGCAGTGAAAAGAAAAAAAGGCAATTTTTTAACAAAATGGCTGCTTTGTAAACTTTGAATGAAAGTGCCCCTGTTTTTAATAGTATTTTTAAAAAAACGGGCTTTCATTCACCAAAGTTTACCTTCACTTTAAATTCCCTTTAAGATAATCTGTTGCCAACATAGAAATCTGTTTAGTTATTTGCATTCTTATTTTATTGCCTTTACCAAAGTGTTATGTTGAATAGTTCTGTATACTAATAATTTTAAAGCAGATTGTTAAATACTAAACGGCTTTAATTAAAGTAGAATAAGAGACCTGGAAACTAAAGTATACATAAGAAATATAATATTTATTTTTTAAGACACAATGAGTCCACTGATCATCTTAATTACTAATGGGATATTCACCTCCTGGTCAGCAGGAGGCGGCAAAAGAGCACCACAGCAGAGCTGTTAAATAGCTCCTCCCTTCCCTCCCACCCCAGTCATTATCTTTTCCTACGTTAGTGATAGGAAGTGGTGAAGTGAGGTGTTAGAAAAGATTCTTCAATCAAGAGTTTATTATTTTTAAAGTAATACAAGATTGTGCTGCTTTGTCCTAGGGTGTAGCCGTAGTCCATATCAGTCTCTTCAGTAGGGCATTGGTTGCTTTAGAGCAATGGGAAGTTGTGGGACATAATTCTCACTGCACCTCCCATATAATTTATGCTGCCCTTACCAAGAAAATCTGAGGGATATTACTCAGGCTTTCATTTTTTTACAGGTCCATGTGAGGGAAAGGACCTCTCAAACCTGGAACTGCCTTGACTGTCAGGCAGAAGATGAGGTAAGTGCTGACTTTATTCTGGGGGTTGTAGCAAAAACTCAGAAGAAAGGTTAGACACTTTATCGTTTATTTATACCTCATCAAAATTTGGTCTCTCTTTTAGAGGGTTACAAGTTAGATTTCCCTAGAGTTTTAGGGGACACCTTGGACAGTCTGGACGCAGGCACTGGGGCTGGACAGGACATGTGTTTTCATCTCCCAGTGGTTTAATAATAGCCGACCCAGAGATCTAATATTACCAAGACCTTGATGATTTACACTTTAAAACGAGTTTAGTGTGAGGGTATTGGTATGTTAAAAATTTTATTCTCGGACTAGCAGCTGCTCAGTACAAATTAGAAGCTGATCCGTCTGTTCTTAGGCTCCCAGCGTTTTCGCCTAGTACTCATTTCAATGGCAACCGGGAGATGACTATGTTAACGCCCACGATGGACGGAGTTTGTTGTGGCGCAACACTTTCAAGGTTTTTTCAGGAAACGGAAGGCATAGATTTATCCCTGAGTGTTTCTTCTTGAATAGAGAATGGACCGGACAGCGCTTCAGTGGAGTCCGAAATATTTACTGTGTAGATCGGCTGGCAGGCTTCTCAGTTAGGAAACACTTGAGAAAATGTTTAAGCTGAGGTGTAGAGGTTTACAGTATCATGCACCTCTATAGTTGACACACATAAATAAAGAAGTTGCATTTTTAAACGGTAACCTAAACCAAAAGGGTTCCATTTTAAAAATTAAAGAAACCGTAATGATTTTTTTACTGGGTTAATTTTTATTTGTTTATTCCCCCATATGTGAGCAAGAGTGGTCCAAGAGACCTTACAAAGTGTCTCCTCAGGGTTTGAATCAAATGTGAAATCACCTATTACCTTCTCTTCTCCTATGTTGTGAGAGAACTTTAATATAGGAATACATTTGAAAAAAAAAAAATCCACAAGTATCCAAAAAATGTTATAGCCTACACATGCAGTGCCCTGCGCTTCCTCTCATACTCCATCTGTAGTTACTTGGCAGGACATCGCTTCCTAGGATCATTGAAGCGATTTCTGATGCTTTGTCTGTTTTCTCCCATGTTACAGGGAAAATGCTTGAGGAAATGTATGTAATCAGTGAATGTTGCTGATATAGCAGTATCTATTCCGAATGTTCTGCCCTGAAGCCTGAAGTGGAGGATACTTCGGTAGTTTATAAGTGAGAATTCTCAGACTCTGTCTGTGTATTTCCTTTATTTCTCTTAAGTGTATCCAGTCCACGGATCATCCATTACTTGTGGGATATTCTCCTTCCCAACAGGAAGTTGCAAGAGGATCACCCACAGCAGAGCTGCTATATAGCTCCTCCCCTCACTGCCATATCCAGTCATTCTCTTGCAAATCTCAACAAAGATGGACGTAGTAAGAGGAGAGTTGTGTATTATAGTTAGTTTTTTAACTTCAATCAAAAGTTTGTTATTTTTAAATGGTACCGGAGTGTACTGTTTCATCTCAGGCAGCATTAGAAGAAGAATCTGCCTGTGATTTCTATGATCTTAGCAGAAGTAACTAAGATCCATTGCTGTTCTCAAATGTTCTGAGGAGTGAGGTAACTTCAGAGAGGGAATGGCGTGCAGGTTTTCCTGCAATAAGGTTTGTGCAGTTAATATTTTTCTAGGGATGGAATTTGCTAGAAAATGCTGCTGATACAGGATTAATGTAAGTAAAGCCTTAAATGCAGTGATAGCGACTGGTATCAGGCTTATTAATAGAGATACATACTCTTATAAAAGTGTAATATAAAACGTTTGCTGGCATGTTTAATCGTTTTTATATATGTTTGGTGACAAAACTTATTGGGGCCTAGTTTTTTTCCACATGGCTGGTTTGATTTTTGCCTAGAAACAGTTCCTGAGGCTTTCCACTGTTGCAATATGAGTGGGAAGGGCCTATTTTAGTGCTTTTCTGTGCAGATAAAAATACTGACAGAGACATTCAGCTTCTTCCTGCATGATCCAGGACATCTCTGAAGGGCTCAAAAGGCTTCAAAGTTGTTGTGACTGTGTTTAAAAAACGTTTTTGTCATTTATTATTCTGTTTTTGTTATTAAGGGGTTAATCATCCATTTGCAAGTGGATGCAATGCTCTGCTGACTTGTTACATACACTGTAAAAATTTTGTTAGTGTAACTGCCTTTTTTCACTGTTATTTAAAATTTTGTCAAAATTTGTTTCTCTTAAAGGCACAGTAACGTTTTTTATATTGCTTGTTAACTTGCTTTAAAGTGTTTTCCAAGCTTGCTAGTCTCATTGCTAGTCTGTACAAACATGTCTGAAACAGAGGATACTTGTTCATTATGTTTAAAAGCCATTGTGGAGCCCCATAGGAGAATGTGTACTAAATGTATTGATTTCACCTTAAACAGTAAAGATCAGTCTTTATCTATAAAAGAATTGTCACCAGAGGGGTCTGTCGAGGGGGAAGTTATGCCGACTAACTCTCCCCACGTGTCGGACCCTTCGCCTCCCGCTCAAGGGACGCACGCTAATATGGCGCCAAGTACATCAGGGACGCCCATAGCGATTACTTTGCAGGACATGGCTGCAATCATGAATAATACCCTGTCAGAGGTATTATCCAGATTGCCTGAATTGAGAGGCAAGCGCGATAGCTCTGGGGTTAGACGAGATACAGAGCGCGTAGATGCTGTAAGAGCCATGTCTGATACTGCGTCACAATATGCAGAACCTGAGGACGGAGAGCTTCAGTCTGTGGGTGACGTCTCTGAATCGGGGAGACCTGATTCAGAGATTTCTAATTTTAAATTTAAGCTTCAGAACCTCCGTGTATTGCTTGGGGAGGTATTAGCTGCTCTAAATGACTGTGACACAATTGCAGTGCCAGAGAAATTGTGTAGGCTGGATAAATACTATGCAGTGCCGGTGAGTACTGATGTTTTTCCAATACCTAAAAGGCTTACAGAAATTATTAGTAAGGAGTGGGATAGGCCCGGTGTGCCCTTTTTCCCACCTCCTATATTTAGAAAAATGTTTCCAATAGATGCCACTACACGGGACTTATGGCAGACTGTCCCTAAGGTGGAGGGAGCAGTTTCTACTTTAGCAAAGCGTACCACTATCCCGGTTGAGGACAGTTGTGCTTTTTCAGATCCAATGGATAAAAAAATTAGAGGGTTACCTTAAGAAAATGTTTATTCAACAAGGTTTTATTTTACAGCCCCTTGCATGCATTGCGCCTGTCACTGCTGCGGCAGTTTTCTGGTTTGAGGCCCTGGAAGAGGCCATCCATACAGCTCCATTGACTGAAATTGTTGACAAGCTTAGAACTCTTAAGCTAGCTAACTCATTTGTTTCTGATGCCATTGTTCATTTGACTAAACTAACGGCTAAGAATTCCGGATTCGCCATCCAGGCACGTAGGGCGCTATGGCTCAAATCCTGGTCAGCTGATGTGACTTCAAAGTCTAAATTACTCAACATTCCTTTCAAGGGGCAGACCTTATTCGGGCCTGGTTTGAAAGAAATTATTGCTGACATTACTGGAGGTAAAGGTAAGGGTCATACCCTTCCTCAGGACAGGGCCAAATCAAAGGCCAAACAGTCTAATTTTCGTGCCTTTCGAAATTTCAAGGCAGGTGCAGCATCAACTTCCTCTGCTTCAAAACAAGAGGGAACTTTTGCTCAATCCAAGCAGGCCTGGAAACCTAACCAGTCCTGGAACAAGGGCAAGCAGGCCAGAAAGCCTGCTGCTGCCTCTAAGACAGCATGAAGGAGCGGCCCCCTATCCGACAACGTATCTAGTAGGGGGCAGACTCTCTCTCTTCGCCCAGGCGTGGGCAAGAGATGTTCAGGATCCCTGGGCGTTGGAGATCATATCTCAGGGATATCTTCTGGACTTCAAAGCTTCTCCTCCACAAGGGAGATTTCACCTTTCAAGATTATCTGCAAACCAGATAAAGAAAGCGGCATTCCTAAGCTGCGTACAAGATCTCCTTGTAATGGGAGTGATCCATCCAGTTCCGCGGACGGAACAAGGACAGGGGTTTTATTCAAATCTTTTTGTGGTTCCCAAAAAAGAGGGAACCTTCAGACCAATTTTGGATTTAAAGATCCTAAACAAATTCCTCAGAGTTCCGTCATTCAAGATGGAAACTATTCGAACCATTTTACCCATGATCCAAGAGGGTCAGTACATGACCACAGTGGACTTAAAGGATGCCTACCTTCACATTACGATTCACAGGAATCATCATCAATTCCTGAGGTTTGCCTTTCTAGACAGGCATTACCAATTTGTAGCTCTTCCATTCGGGTTGGCTACAGCCCCAAGAATTTTTACAAAGGTTCTGGGCTCACTTCTGGCGGTTCTAAGACCGCGAGGCATAGCGGTGGCTCCTTACTTGGACGATATCCTGATACAGGCGTCAAGCTTTCAAATTGCCAAATCTCATACATAGATAGTTCTGGCTTTCCTGAGGTCGCATGGGTGGAAAGTGAACGAAGAAAAGAATTCTCTATCTCCTCTCACGAGGGTTTCCTTCCTAGGGACTCTAATAGATTCTGTAGAAATGAAAATTTACCTGACGGAGTCCAGGTTATCAAAACTTCTAAATGCTTGCCGTGTTCTTCACTCCATTCCGCGCCCCACGGTGGCTCAGTGCATAGAAGTAAACGGCTTAATGGTAGCGGCGATGAACATAGTGCCATTCGCGCGCCTGCATCTCAGACCGCTGCAATTATGCATGCTCAGTCAGTGGAATGGGGATTACACAGATTTGTCCCCTCTACTAAATCTGGATCAGGAAACTAGAGATTCTCTTCTCTGGTGGTTATCTCGGGCCCATCTGTCCAAGGGTATGACATTTCGCAGACCAGATTAGACAATTGTAACAACAGATGCCAGCCTTCTAGGTTGGGGTGCAGTCTGGAACTCCCTGAAGGCTCAGGGTTCATGGACTCAGGAGGAGAAACTACTCCCAATAAATATTCTGGAGTTAAGAGCAATATTCAACGCTCTTCTGGCTTGGCCTCAGCTAGCAACACTGAGGTTCATCAGATTTCAGTCGGACAACATCACGACTGTGGCTTACATCAACCATCAAGGGGGAACCAGGAGTTCCCTAGCGATGTCAGAAGTCTCCAAGATAATTCGCTGGGCAGAGACTCACTCTTGCCACCTGTCAGCGATCCATATCCCAGGTGTAGAGAACTGGGAGGCGGATTTTCTAAGTCGTCAGACTTTTCATCCGGGGGAATGGGAACTCCATCCGGAGGTGTTTGCTCAATTGGTTCTCCGTTGGGGCAAACCAGAACTGGATCTCATGGCGTCTCGCCAGAACGCCAAGCTTCCTTGTTACGGATCCAGGTCCAGGGACCCAGAAGCTGCACTGATAGATGCTCTAGCAGCGCCTTGGTTCTTCAACCTGGCTTATGTGTTTCCACCGTTTCCTCTGCTCCCTCGTCTGATTGCCAAAATCAAACAGGAAAGAGCATCGGTGATATTAATAGCGCCTGCGTGGCCACGCAGGACCTGGTGTGCAGACCTAGTGGACATGTCATCCTTTCCACCATGGACTCTGCCTCTGAGACAAGACCTTCTGCGTACAAAACCTGGGTTTTTACCTAAGGTGGTTTCTAACAAGAATATCAATCAAGAGATTGTTGTTCCATCATTATGTCCTAATCCTTCTTCAAAGAAGGAACGTCTTTTGCATAATCTAGAAGTAGTCCGTGCCTTGAAGTTTTACTTACAGGCTACTAAAGATTTTCGCCAAACATCTAACCTGTTTGTTGTTTACTCTGGACAGAGGAGAGGTCAGAAGGCCTCGGCAACCTCTCTCTCTTTCTTTCTTTTTGGCTTCGGAGTATAATCTGTTTATCCTATGAGACTGCTGGACAGCAGCCTCCTGAAAGGATTACAGCTCATTCTACTAGAGCTGTGGCTTCCACCTGGGCCTTTAAAAATGAGGCCTCTGTTGAACAGATTTGCAAGGCTGCAACTTGGTCTTCCCTTCATACTTTTTCCAAATTTTCCAAATTTGATACTTTTGCTTCTTCGGAGGCTGTTTTTGGGAGAGAGGTTCTACAGGCAGTGGTTCCTTCCGTTTAAGTTCCTGCCTTGTCCCTCCCATCATCCGTGTACTTTAGCTTTGGTATTGGTATCCCACAAGTAATGGATGATCCGTGGACTGGATACACTTAACAAGAGATAACATAATTTATGCTTACCTGATAAATTTATTTCTCTTGTAGTGTATCCAGTCCACGGCCCGCCCTGTCCTTTTCAGGCAGGTCTAAATTTTAATTAAACTACAGTCACCACTGCACCCTATGGTTTCTCCTTTCTCGGCTTGTTTCGGTCGAATGACTGGATATGGCAGTGAGGGGAGGAGCTATATAGCAGCTCTGCTGTGGGTGATCCTCTTGCAACTTCCTGTTGGGAAGG
This sequence comes from Bombina bombina, assembly GCF_027579735.1. Lineage (NCBI taxonomy): Eukaryota > Metazoa > Chordata > Amphibia > Anura > Bombinatoridae > Bombina > Bombina bombina. The sequence continues at coordinate 1,000,160,896 of NC_069499.1, forward strand.
AGAATATCCCACAAGTAATGCATGATCCGTGGACTGGATACACTACAAGAGAAATAAATTTATCAGGTAAGCATAAATTATGTTTTTATGCTGAGGTGTTTTCTTTCAGTTTAAGCTTGCACACCTCCAAAATGGGAGAGACCAGGCATTCCCTTTTCTCCTTCTCCTATTTTTAAGAAGATGTTTCCCATAGCTGACTCTTTCAAGGAGGCTTGACAAACAGTTCCTAAGGTGGAAGGGGCCGTTTCCACCCTAGCCAAGAGAACTACTATTCCCATAGAGGATAGTTGTGCTTTCAAAGATCCTATGGACAAGAAGTTAGAGGGTCTACTTAAGAAGATTTATGTTCACCAGGGTCTGCAATGGCAGCCAACTGCGTGCATTGCTACCGTCACTAGTGCGGCGGCTTATTGGTTTGATGCACTGTCTGAGTCTCTCAGGACTGAGACTTCCTTGGTGGAGATCCAAGATAGGATAAAGGCTCTGAAGTTGGCTAATGCCTTTATTACTGACGCTTCTCTTCAAATTTTTAAGATGGGAGCTAAGATTTCAGGTTTCTCTATTCTAGCCCGCGGAGCTTTATGGTTAAAGCCTTGGTCTGCAGATGTTTCCTCTTAGTCTATGATTCTGGCTATTCCTCAAGACCTTATTTGGACCTGGTTTATCAGAAATTATTTCGGATATTACGGGAGGTAAGGGTCATCTTCTCCCTCAAGATAAGAGAAACAAGCAGAAAGGACAGCAGACCAATTTTCATTCCTTTCGAAACTTCAAAGGAATTTCTTTATCTTCCTCCTCTAAGCAAGAACAATCCAAACCTGCATGGAGACCTAACCAGTCTTGGACTAAGGGAAAGCAATCCAAGAAGCCTGCTATTGAATCCAAGACAGCATGAAGGGCATTCCCCCGATCCGGGACCGGATCTTGTAGGGGGCAGACTTTCCTTCTTCGCTCAGGTTTGGGTTCAGGATGTGCAGGATCCCTGAGCAATAGAAATTGTGTCCCATGGATACATTCTAGAGTTCAAAAGTTTTCCTCCCAGAGGCTGGTTTCTTCTTTCAAGATTATCTGCAAACCAGACAAAAAGAGAGGTGTTCTTACATTGCGTAAGAGACCTCTCCGCCCTGGGAGTGATTGTTCCTGTTCCAGTACTGGAACAGGGTCAGGGTTTTAATTCCAATCTGTTTGTGGTTCCCAAAATGGAGGGAACCTTCAGACCAATTTTAGATCTCAAGAGTCTAAACAAATTTCTAAGGGTTCCGTCCTTCAAGATGGAAACTATTTGTTCCATTCTTCCCTTAATCCAGGAGGGTCATTTTATGACAACAGTGGATTTAAAGGACGCATACCTACATGTCCCTATTCACAGGGATCATCACAAGTTCCTAAGGTTTACCTCCCAGGACAAACACTTCCAGTTTGTGGCTCTTCCTTTCGGCCTGGCCACTGCTCCCAGAATTCTCACAAAGGTTCTGGGGTCTCTGTTGGCGGTACTTCGGTCACGGGGCATTGGGGTGGCACCTTATCTGGGCGACATTCTAGTCCAGGCGCCATCTTTTCAACAAGCAAGATCCCACACCGACATAATCTTTCCTGAGAACTCACGTGTAAATTTTTGGAAAAGAGTTCCCTAGTTGCAGACACAAGAGTCATCTTCTTGGGAACCATAATAGACTCCCTGTCTATAAAGATTTTTCTGACAGAAGTCAGGAAATCAAAGATTATCGATACTTGTCCATTCCTCGGCCGTCAGTGGCTCAGTGCATGGAGTTAATTGGGCTGATGGTGGCGGCAATGGACATCATCCCGTTTGCTCGCTTCCATCTCAGACCTCTGCAGTTAAGCATGCTCAGACACTGAAACAGAGATTATGCAGACTTGTCTCCTTGAATAACTCTGGAGCAGGAGACAAGGGATTCTCTTCTATGGTGGTTGTCTCTGGATCATCTCTCCCAGGGAACCTGCTTTTGCAGACCATCTTGGGTGATTGTGACAACAGACGCCAGCCTTCTGGGGTGGGGTGCAGTATGGGGCTCCCTAAAGGCTCAGGGAGTTTGGACTCAGTCAGTCTGTTCTTCCCATAAACATTCTAGAACTGAGGGCAATATTCAATGCCCTTCTGGCCTGGCCCCAGTTAGCCTCTCTACGGTTTATCAGGTTCCAGTCGGACAACATAACTTCAGTGGCTTACATCAATCATCAGGGAGGAATGAGCAGTTCCTTAGCGATGACAGAGGTAACCAAAATAATCCAGTGGGCGGAAGCCCACTCTTGTTGTTGTCTATCGGCGATCCATATCCCAGGGGTAGACAATTGGGAGGAGGATTTCCTGAGCAGGCAGACCTTTCATCCGGGGGAGTGGGAACTCCATCCGGAAGTGTTCTCCAATCTGATTCTCAAGTGGGGTCATCCGGAATTGGATCTCATGGCATCCCGACAGAATGCCAAGCTCTTGAGATACGGGTCGAGGTCCAGGGACCCCCAGGCGAAACTAATAGATGCTTTGGCGGTCCCTTGAACCTTCAGTCTAGCATACCTATTTCCTCAGTTTGCTCTTCCTCTCCTCGGGTAATTGCTCGTATCAAACAGGAGAGGGCTTCGGTGATCCTCATAGCACCGGCCTGGCCTCACAGAATTTGGTATGCAGATCTGGTGGAGATGGCATCTCTGCCTCCTTGGAGACTCCCGTTGAGGAAGGACCTTCTGATTCAGGGGCCCTTCCTTCACCCAAATCCTAGTTTCTCTGAAGCTGACTGCTTGGAGATTGAACGCTTAATTTTATCCATGCGGGGTTTTTCTGATTTGCTCATTAGACCATGATTCAGGCTTGTAAGCCTGTAACTAGAAGGATTTACCATAAGATTTGGCGTAAATATCTCTATTGGTGTGATTCCAAGGGCTACTCATGGAGTAGAGTTAGGATTCCTAGAATTTTGTCTTTTCTCCAAGAGGGTTTGGAGAAGGGTTTATCGAGGAGCTCCCTAAAGGGTAAAATCTCGGCCTTATCTATTTTGTTACACAAACGTCTGGCGGATGTCCCAGATGTACAATCTTTTTGTCAGGCCTTGCTCAGGTTCAGGCCTGTGTTCAAACCAGTTACTCCTCCATGGAGTCTTAATTTAGTTCTAAAAGTTCTTCAAGGGGCTCCCTTTGAGCCTATGCATTCCTTAGCTATTAGGTTATTATCTTGGAAAGTTTTATTTCTTGTTGCTATTTCTTCTGCTCGGAGAGTGTCAGAGCTCTCGTCATTGCAGTGTGAGTCTCCTTATCTTATTTTCCAATCAGATAAGGTAGTTTTACGTACTAAATTAGGATTTCTTCCTAAGGTTGTTTCTGATCGGAACATTAATCAGGAGATTGTTGTTCCTTCCTTGTGTCCTAATCCTTCTCAGAAGGAAAGACTTGTGCACAATTTGGACGTGGTCCGTGCGTTAAAGTTTTACCTGCAGGCGACTGAGTACTTTCGTCAGTCTTCTTCTTTTGTTTGTGTTTTTCTCAGGTAAACGCAAGGGTCAGAAAGCTACGGCTACTTCTCTTTCTTTTTGGCTGAAGAGTATCATACGTTTTGCATATGAAACTGCTGGACAACAGCCTCCCGAGAGAGTTACGGCTCATTCAACCAGGGCTGTTGCTTCCTCATGGGCGTTCAAAAATGAAGCGTCTGTGGAACAGATTTGCAAGGCTGCAACTTGGTCCTCTCTTCACACTTTTTCAAAGTTCTATAAATTTGACACTTTTGCCTCGGCTGAGGCCGTTTTTGGGAGAAAGGTTCTTCAGAAAGTGGTGCCTTCCGTTTAGGTTCCCTGTCTTGTCCCTCCCGTATCATCTGTGTACTCTTGCTTGGGTATTGAATCCCATTAGTAATTAAGATGATCCGTGGAATCATCGTGTCTTAAAAAAGAAAAGAAACTTAATGCTTACCTGATAAATTTATTTATTTTTTGACACGATGAGTCCACGACCCGCCCTGTTCCTGTAGACAGGTTATGGGTTATGTAGACTTCAGACACCTCTGCACCTTGGCTTTTCCTTTCTCTTCCTAACTTCGGTCGAATGACTGGAGTGGGAGGGAAGGGAGGAGCTATTTAACAGCTCTGCTGTGGTGCTTTTTGCCGCCTCCTGCTGACCAGGAGGTGAATATTCCATTAGTAATTAAGATGATCCGTGGACTCATCGTGTCAAAAAATAAATAAATTTATCAGGTAAGCATAAATTTTCTTTTTGTATGTTAAAGGGACAGTCCACACCAAAATTGATTGTTTAAAAAGATAGATAATACCTTTATTACCTATTCCCCAGATTTGCATAACCAACACTGTTATATTAATACACTTTTTACCTCTGCGATTACCTTTTATCTAAGCCTCGGCAGACTGCCCCCTTGTCTCAGTTCTTTTGACAGACTTGCATTTTAGCCAATCGGTGCTGACTCATAAATAATTCCACTGGTGTGAGCACAATGTTAACTATATGGCAAACGTGAACTAGCACTGACTAACTTTGAAAAACTGTCTAAATGCACTGAGAGAAGAGGCAACCTGCAGGGGCTTAGAAATAAGCATATGAGCCTACCTAGGTTTAGCTTTCAACAAAGAATACTAAGAGAACAAAGCAAATTTAATTATAAATATAAATTTGAAAGTTTTTTTTTTTTTTTTTTAAATTGCATGCCGTATCTGAATCATGAAAGTTTAATTTTGACTAGACTGTAACTTAAATGAGAGAGACACTTTTCATTCCATATATGTCATGGACCTGTAGAACAGTCTGTATACAACTATATTATACATTTTTAAGTACTTTTTTATGATCCTTCTAATCATCTGATTTTTTTTTTTCTACCCTGCATAGCCCTTCTGCACTCAGTGTACTGATTCCAAGTGTTATCAGCACAAAAACGGACTCACTGGAGAATAGTCCCCTCTTTACCACACTGTAAGTGTAAGAGACTTTATCCTAGCATTAGATCTTGTAACAGTACTGTGTGCGGGTATGTATATATGTGTGTGTGTGTGTGTGTATGTATATATCTCTTTTTTTCTTATCTTGGCAGTATACCTGCATTTGTTAAAACAATATATCCAAATCCATATACTTTTGAGTTTCTGTGTTTTTGGATTTGATATGCTTTTATATATATTTTTGTTTTAACAATAAAACATTCCAAATGTATTAATCTGATAACACACAATAGCAATCTTTATCATTTTGGGTATAATCTCTACTTTGTGTGTTTTTACACTTTTTTTTTGTAGTTTCTCACAGTTGAACTGGAAATGTTTCCAGAAGACAGTGGGCTGTGCAACTGTAGTTATCAGTGGGATGTCTCGTTTTAATGTAGGGTGCACTTATTACAACTATATGCTAGCAGCACACAGTGTAGCTTAATGGGACACTAAAGCCTTAATAAATGCTGGAGTATGCAGAAAAAAATAGGGGGGGGGGGAATTTATCAAAAGTCCTCTGCTATTTATATATAGCACAATGTAGAGGGACCCGTTCCATAAAAAGTGTACAATAAGTTCAAACAAATCAAAATGTATTAATATAAATGTCCCCAGTCACACCAACCTTTATTATTTATGTAACAGGAGCCCAGTGATCAGGGAGTATTCCATGAGGCTCCTAGACCGAGTTTATCAGAATGCCATCATCTGTGCTGGGTGCATTTCCCCTATAAGTGATTGACGGGTCCCTCCGCCATATTCAGAAACAGTAGCTGTCCTGACTGATAGCACTAAGTACTTGCCCATGTGGTTGTTATCGTGTGTATTTTAAAGGTATTTAAAGGAACACTCAATCAAAATTAAACTTTTATTATTCAGATAGAACATGCAATTTTAAACAACTTTCTAATTTACTTCCTTTAACAAAATGTGCACAGTCTTTTTATATTTTAACTTTTTGAGTCACCAGCTCCTACTGAGCATGTGCAAGAATAAGTGTGTATGCATTTGTGAATGGCTGATTGCTGTCACATGGTACGTGTATGCATTTGTGATTGGCTGAGTGGAAGTAGACATAACTTTTAAAATTGTCAGAAAAAAATCTACTATTCATTTGAAGTTCAGACTAAGTGCGATTGCATTGTCTTGTTATCTTGCATTTGTTGATTATGCAAATCTGCAGTGTTGACTGGTCCTTTAATAAAAGTGATTTAATATTTTGGTGCTCCTCTTCTCTTCTAGACTATATATGTAATTTTAAAACTTACTGTGCACTATGGTGTCTTTTACCCCTGCAAAGGGGTTTAAACACATAAAAGCACCAGAGCACCGCTGGTCTAGAGCGGAAACAGCTTCTGATCCAATCAACAGCACCAGTTGATTGACAGCGCTGCTTTTTGGATCAGTGGTGGTTTCCACTTGGGACCAGCAGTGCTTTGCGGCCCCAAGCAGTACTTCTACTGTGTGTTTAATTCCTTTAAAACAATGTATTTTCATTTTAGGACTTAATTTCATTATATTTTTAAATACTGAAAACTATTTACAACTATACACTTTTTTTTTTTTTTTTTTTTTTTTCTTCAAGACAATCATGTTTTGCACACATTGCATGTGATACTACATGTTTGTGAGGCACACCCTCTAAAAAAAAATCTTTTCTTGCCTTCTGTGTGACAGGTTCCCATCCACAGACAGCTCTAGTTACTTTATACGTCTGTATACTGAACCCCTACTTGTGAATCTTCCTACGCCAGACTTCAGCATGCCCTACAATGTCATCTGCCTGACCTGCACTGTGGTGGCTGTAGGCTATGGCTCCCTGTACAACTTGCTTACTAGGACCTTCCAGGTGGAGGACAGCAAAGGTGGTGGTTTGGTAAAAAAGGTAGCGAACATTATCCGTCGTCTACGTGGAGTTCCACCTCTCTGAGCTTCTGTGGAACTTTGTATTGAGGAAAAAGAGAACCTAAAATGCACTGACATGAAGCAGCTATACATTTAAGACTTGAATGAAATGATTAGCCTCAAATTGGAATAAATTAAGGTGACTTTGTGTTCTTTGTGTTTTTGATGGGTATAATTTAAATGGGCTAGGCTCCATCCTGCCTCTCTTGTGACGATAATCTCAGCCAGTTGGTGGTAATATTGGATGATATAACCTCTGCTTTTCAGTGACTGAGATTTCTGATCTTGCCATTTTGTACAGAGTGGTTTATTAAAATTAACTGTTCACAGCCAAGCCATAAATTATGTGTTGTTGTTTGTTTTATCCTGTGTGGGGTTTTTTTTTGTTTTGTTTTTAATAAAATCTCTTACAAAGAAGTATATAATTTTTTTATATATATATATATATTTTTTTTTGTTCAACATTTATATCATGTTCATACTTTGAATTGTGACATCATATATTAAATCTTACAGATAGTCAGACTTCAGAACTTGTTAGAAAAGTATTTTATAAGTATCAGACATCATTGTTCTAAGAAGCTAAGTTAATCAAAACCCTTGACCTTAGTAGAACCCCTTGCATTGGCTAAATACTATAAATACTATAATTATCTGTTATGTCAATACCCTCTAACCAATAATTAAAACCCCATGTGCTATTATCACCCCATACACCCCAACCTCATTAAACCTCCCAATAGTATAACTTCTAATTATATTTAAAAGCATAACTACCAATAAACTAATTGCATTAACCCTTTGTTCTAGCGATCCCTTGCGCACCAACTGCTAAAGTCTCTGCACACTTGAGAGTATTTTTCTACGAATGCATCCATCATAAATTAAACTGCCTACTTTCTGTGACCACCGTAACTACAAGAATCCCCATCCAATGGACCAATATCTTCCACAAGCACACCCTTTAGGTCCCACCTGTTTCAACTCCTCCTTCTCAAACACACCCCACTCTGTGAGACTTCTAAGGATTACATATCCCAGGGGTCCCTATACTTACATACTTACTATGGAATCTTTGGAACTTTTGGAAGACCGGATTCTCTTTTCACTTCGCTAACCCCAAATGGGACATTGACTAGAGGTGTCTTGTCTTTGTAGGTGACAGAAAGCTATTGTGATCAATAAAAAGTTCATCTGAAATTTTCTTCTTAACCGGGGAGAGTCCACAGCTGCATTCATTACTTTTGGGAATTCAGAACCTGACCACCAGGAGGAGGAAAAGGCTTAAATACTTCCCTCATCCCCCAGTCATTCTTTGCCATTCGTCACAGGAGGTTGGCAGAGAAGTTTCGGAAGATTCAAGATAGTCTCTTATGCAGGGTAGTATTCTTCGGAATGGGACTGGAGTTTTAAGTAGTCCTGTCAGCCTCTAAGTGTATCAGGTTCTGTTGCCATCCCCTTTTACTCTCAGTTACACCCACTAGCTTCTGATTCGTTGGTCTTTCCTTAAGACAGGTGCTCACCTTCCACTCTGTGCTTAGTATTGAAGATTGTCTCTAGTCATTTGGATTACAAGCCTTTCTCTCTCACTGAAGCCTCATTTAAAGTTTATATTCCTGCCTTAGGAATCTACATTTAATTCGCTACTCAAGCCTCTCTCATGTGTTATCTGGACAACATTCCTACTCCGGGACTCTCATCAGTGGGGTAAAGTACTTGCATAAGATATAAAGTCTAACTTTGCTGCTTTTACATAACCGCAGCTCCTACCTGCATTCAGTAACGCTGTATCAGCCTGTCAGCAGTATCGGAGGAACTCGCTCTTCACTGACGTCACTTCCGCTCCTCTCCCAACGACAGCCACAGTTGTGTAAGTCACAGCATTACCGAAGCAATACTTCAGTTCCCTGTAGCTATGCAAAGGACACAGGTACAACTTACTTCTTCTACCGCATTCTTTAATTGTTATAAACTGCCAGCTACTTGCGGTCAACATATAAACAAAGTGTACAACTCGAACTTTGCTTGTCTAACCGATATCTGCTTTCTTGAAGAGAATATTCAGTGTAATCTGATGAACTGCCAATTCTGTGCTTTAATTTGTTTTACTGATAATATTTATACTCAATATTTATCAGTTTATCACTAGTCTCATGCAGTCTGCCTCTGAGTTCACAGCTCTCCTATTTCCTTCCTGATTAATAACACTAGACTGAAGGAATCCTTTTTCTTCAATAGAGGATTTAGACAGTCTTGTGTAACAACCTATTATTGTTTGTTTAGCTCTGCAGTTGTGTTCCACAAACAACACCTTAACTGATCTCTTATACAGTGAGAGCTTGGATGAAAGTTAGAGTCCGGAGATGCAGGTTCTGCAAAACCATTCTGACTCATATTAACAGCTCCTTAGCAATCAGCATTGACGAGAATCGCTGCCTGCTTTATTCGCTCAAGTCCATATGAGAAGCGAGGCTACTATCTGTCACACTTGAAGGGCCATGTTCCTTTTCCACGGCGTATGTTAGGTGTTTCCCCAGGGGGGTAAGTGTCAGGTCAGGCCGAAGCCACGGGCCCACTGTACCACCTGAGGCAGATGTAGATTATCTGATAAGGATCCCTTAGAATGACTCAGACCACGCAGCAATATGATCTAAAGCCAATCATGTTTATTGAACAGTGCAAGCATTTCTTATAGTGTACAGCAACAGCATACAGGGTTAAGGGGATGACACGTTAGGGCCGCGTCATTTTACACAGTTATACAGAGTAAGATACAATGTGAAGCTGGAAAATTACTTTCTCATAAAAAGAATCACATAGTCATAATAAGCTAACATCTGCGGAGACAACAAGGTCTCTGGACCATCTTATTGACATTATATTCTTCTGGGCGAACAGCTAAAGAAACTACCATAACATGCACATAGTTCGCCCTACATAATAACCCATTATAATAAAGTCTAATCATTACAAAATGGATGCTAATCATCACAAGATGGCTTCGAGGAACAAGATGGCGCCCAAAAACAAGATGGCGCTAGTCAGGTTCACATTAACCCCTAGCATACCATCCTTTTATTCTAACAGAATAACATAAAAATAGACAGGCATAGAAAATTAGTAAAGCCTTATATTATGGTAACAGAACTCTATGTGAGAATACTAAAGAGAAAAATATTCCTATGTCGTGATATACTTTTATAGGCTAATAGTCACTGCATATAGGTACAGCCCCTCCAATACCTGCCATCTATCCTCCAGCCCTCCCAAAACTACCGGTCCACCGGCACAGAGACCCAACCAGCCCCCCATCTACCCCCAAACAACGCTGCATTGTTTATTTCTCCACCTGCATTGCTAGCACCCCCCAATATGTCCAACAGTTCCTTCTCCACAGTAAAGCATGACATAGCAACAGCACAACTGTCTCTAGGTGGCCTCTGATCACTTTAAGAACAGTCTTTGTCCATTTGAGAGCGCTGCACCTTGACACTTTGCTATAATACAATTCTCCAACAGTTCATTTGCAGTAGGGGTGCTTATCCAATGTTCTTCCGCAGGGAGATGCTGGAAATCTGATGGTTTGTTCATGGGGTAGACAAGGCAACCAGTGGATACCCATGGCAAGCAAACACTCGAGTCACAGGGAGTCTAGGAAGCAAACAGAAACAGTACAGGATGAGTACACACCGCAATACAATTACAATTATGTCCAAATACAACGTCACTTTCATCCTATGTCATTTAAAATCAAACAAAACATTGTTGATATATAATACAAACTAAATACATTGATATTTCTCAGAGAATAATTTACAACTTCTCTATACACTTTTAAATGATACTTCATGAATACTAAGCAAGTGAAAACCTGCCAGACTTCATCAAGGGCCGGAAGGTTTATGCTAAAACGTATGCTAAGGCCTGCCCTGTAGCAAAAATGGGAAAAAAAGTCAATAAAAATAAATGAATTTCTTTACAGTGTCACTTTGAACTTCTAAAAAATAAAAGAACCTCATGTTGCTTTATTCTGCATGGCTGCTATCTATAATGTTTATAATTCTCCAACCATGATCTTAATATTCAACAATCTCATCTGATATAAACACTACTAGTTTACTAATTATTTTATGCAACCTAAATTCTCTCACACTCCTGTATGAGGAAAGCATACAAACAGAACATCATTTAAAACTACAAACTCTTTTAAAGGTAAACACATTTTTATGGTAAGAATTACTCTTTGACAAACATCAGGAATGACCAAATTCACTTTGCAGATACCATACCAATTAATAAAAGGGAAAAATACATTTGCTTTCATAAAATATAATTATGCTATTCCCCAAACAAATATTTCTCCGTATATTTAATATAAACTTCTAGCTGAGACGTGTCCTCCTTATGTTCTAAAGGGTGAAGGGTCTAAAATATTATGATATATTGCAGCATTTTCCTTAAACATATTTTTATACTCAGTGGGCCATTCAATAGGGTACAATACTGCGAAGTTCACAGTTACCTTTATCTAAAGGGTTACTTGTTAAGCGCACAAACTACAATGTGCACTAATACCAGTAAAGCATATGATCTCTTATACCAAATATGATCAATAAAAATAAAACAAATACAAGAGAATACAAAACAAGCAATATAAGGAATCGAGTTAAAACAATACTCCCCTAATTTAATTAGTTGACCCTGTAACAGCATAACAGGTCCTCCATATCGAGCGGCAAGGCACAGTCCAGAGAAGGATAGTCTTTATGTCCTGAAGACACACGTCAGAGGAAACAGTCATGGATTACCCAGAGTCCAGTTCTGGGGCTGGTACCAGCATGCAAAGCAAAGAATGGATCCAAAGATAGTTCAGCATTTTTTACTGCAGTATGGTGGTTAAAACAAGCTTGACAAAAGGTCTTTCATCTTCATCTTTTCTTTCTTTAAAGGTTTACTTGCTTTCAATCTTTAATCTTTTGAAGAGTGCACTTATGGAATTTTGCCTGTACAGATTAGACCTAAATATGGAAACTCAAAAATAATTCAGTTAGTGTCTTTTAATCTCTGGATACAGCATCATACTCTCATCCTGCAAATACAAATATAGTGTTAAAAACCAAATAGAACAATAAAACCTTTTAGGCATCTGAAATATGAGAGCAAAATAAAACACAGAAAAACAATGAAGAGATATAATCCACGAGGGAGGGAAAAAAGGAGTGGGGTCTGGGTCTACAGGCTACGACCGGGGTGGCCATCAAGGTAGATGATGTCCGTGGCCAGATTCCCAATGAAGGAAAGTTCTAGACAATCCTAGGGACGTAGTGCATCCTGCATTGGGATAAGACAAGGAAATTTAGGGCACAGCTGGTGGTTAGGCAATAACATTGTAAGAGGAGATTCAAAACATTTTAGGTTCACCTCCTAAAAACAATCACCCCAATTACATAAAGATACCCATCAATACTTCCCCCTTGTTTGCGTGAAACATCTCATGTGACACGCAAACACAGCATAACAAGAGACTAAACGACAAATCATGCACTCTACTCATGCAGAGACAATTCTCAATAGTATGCAAAATCAAAGACACTTCACTATTCAATATTCTGTCCATACAGCATGCTTCCACACGTAGTCACAAAAGAGAAAAACATAACAAACAAACATTGAAAACCAATTGTTCTTGTCTTTCACAGAAACAAAACATTAGCTGCTGACACAAATTTCAAACAACCACAATTAACCTAAAATTCTACACATATTCTGACATTCACTGAAATGCAACACTCGCAAAACACTACAAACAATTAAAAACATCCACTATGTACAAAACTTTGATATCACACAAATAAAGCAATCACAGCAGATGCCCAAGAAACTTCAGTTGCAGATTGTACAAATAAAATTGCGCTTATTTGGGAACGATCAGATAACCATGGTACAGCCACCGTTTTCCTGCCGCATGCACCATGTAAATCCACTGTTAAAGGGACATACTAGTATAAATGAAAATTTCATTATTCAGATAGGACTTTTAATTTTAACCAACTTTCCTAGATTAAACCAAACATAGGTAGGCTCATATGCTACTTTTTTAAGCCTTTGAAGGCTGCCTCTTATCACAGGCTGTTTAAATCTCTTTGCAACACCAGGAGACAAAATACACGTAAGCCATATAAATAAAACTGTGTGGTGGAAGAAGGCCCCTAGACACAAGGCATGTCAAAACTATAATCAGATAAATTAGCAAGTTATGTAAATGTAGTAGAATCAGATAAATTGTGCATCATTTGTTTGCCATCCCCTATTGCCTTAATAGTGTTTATAGTAGACACATTATAGACCACGGCTTAGCTGGTAAGCAGCAATCAAACTCATTGCTGTTATAGCTGTAGACTGGGTCATAACCGTATAGCTACATATTTGTTAAAGTGTCACTCAAATTAATTAATTAAATAATATCTCATTTATGGATTGAATGCAGTGGGGGTTATTTTAATAACAAAGAGTCCATGAGCTAGTGACGTATGGGATATACATTCCTACCAGGAGGGGCAAAGTTTCCCAAACCTCAAAATGCCTATAAATACACCCCTCACCACACCCACAAATCAGTTTTACAAACTTTGCCTCCCATGGAGGTGGTGAAGTGAGTTTGTGCTAGATTCTTCGTTGATATGCGCTTCGCAGCAGGCTGGAGCCCGGTTTTCCTCTCAGTGTGCAGTGAATGTCAGAGGGATGTGAAGAGAGTATTGCCTATTTGAATTCAATGATCTCCTTCTACGGGGTCTATTTCATAGGTTCTCTGTTATCGGTCGTAGAGATTCATCTCTTACCTCCCTTTTCAGATCGACGATATACTCTTATATATACTATTACCTCTACTGATTCTCGTTTCAGTACTGGTTTGGCTTTCTACTACATGTAGATGAGTGTCCTGGGGTAAGTAAGTCTTATTTTTGTGACACTCTAAGCTATGGTTGGGCACTTTTATATAAAGTTCTAAATATATGTGTTTAAACATTTATTTGCCTTGATTCAGGATGTTCAACATTCCTTTTTTTCAGACAGTCAGTTTCATTATTGGGATAATGCATATGAATAATCAATTTTTCTTACCTTTAAATTTGACTTTTTTCCTGTGGGCTGTTAGGTTCGCGGGGGCTGAAAATGCTTCTTTTTATTGCGTCATTTTTGGCACAGACTTTTTTTGGCGCAAAAATTTTCTTTGTCATTTCCGGCGTCATACTTGTCGCCGGAAGTTGCGTCATTTTTTTGACGTTTTTGCGCCAAAAATGTCAGCGTCACCGGATGTGGCGTCATTTTTGGCGCTTAAAGCATTTAGGCGCCAAATAATGTGGGCGTCTTTTGGCGCTAAAAAATATGGGCGTCATTATTGTCTCCACATTATTTAAGTCTCATTGTTTATTTGCTTCTGGTTGCTAGAAGCTTGTTCATTGGCATTTTTTCCCATTCCTGAAACTGTCATTTAAGGAATTTGATCAATTTTGCTTTATATGTTGTTTTTTCTATTACATATTGCAAGATGTCTCAGATTGACCCTGAATCAGAAGATACTTCTGGAAAATTGCTGCCTGATGCTGGATCTACCAAAGTTAAGTGTATTTGTTGTAAACTTGTGGTAACTGTTCCTCCGGCTGTTGTTTGTAATGAATGTCATGACAAACTTGTTAATGCAGATAATATTTCCTTTAGTAATGTTCCATTACCTGTTGCTGTTCCATCAACATCTAATATTCAAGGTGTTCCTGTTAACATAAGAGATTTTGTTTCTAAATCTATTAAGAAGGCTATGTCTGTTATTCCTCCTTCCAGTAAACGTAAAAGGTCTTTTAAAACTTCTCATTTTTCAGATTCTGTTTCTGATAATGATTTTTCTGGTTCAGAGGATTCTGTTTCAGAGGTTGATACTGATAAATCTTCATATTTATTTAAAATGAAATTTATTCGCTCTTTACTTAAAGAAGTCTTAATTGCATTAGAAATAGAGGAATCTGGTCCTCTTGATACTAAATCTAAACGTTTGAATACAGTTTTTAAACCTCCTGTAGTTATTCCGGAGGTTTTTCCCGTCCCTGATGCTATTTCTGAAGTAATTTCCAGGGAATGGAATAATTTGGGTAATTCATTTACTCCTTCTAAACGGTTTTAGCAATTATATCCTGTGCCATCTGACAGATTAGAGTTTTGGGACAAAATCCCTAAGGTTGATGGGGCTATCTCTACTCTTGCTAAACGTACTACTATTCCTACGGCAGATAGTCTTCCTTTAAGGATCCTTTAGATAGGAAAATTGAATCCTTTCTAAGAAAAGCTTACTTTTGTTCAGGTAATCTTCTTAGACCTGCTATATCTTTGGCGGATGTTGCTGCAGCTTCAACTTTCTGGTTGGAAGCTTTAGCACAACAAGTAACAGATCATAATACTCATAGCATTGTTAATCTTCTTCAACATGCTAATAACTTTATTTGTGATGCCATCTTTGATATCATTAGGGTTGATGTCAGGTATATGTCTTTAGCTATTTTAGCTAGAAGAGCTTTATGGCTTAAAACTTGGAATGCTGATATGTCTTCTAAGTCAACTTTGCTTTCCCTTTCTTTCCAAGGTAATAAATTGTTTGGTTCACAGTTGGATTCTATTATTTCAACTGTTACTGGGGGGAAATGAACTTTTTTACCACAGGATAAAGGATCTAAGGGTAAATTTAGGTCTGCTAATCGTTTTCGTTCCTTTCGTCACAATAAGGAACAAAAACCTGATCCTTCCCCTACAGGAGCGGTATCAGTTTGGAAACCATCTCCAGTCTGGAATAAATCCAAGCCTTTTAGAAAGCCAAAGCCAGCTCCCAAGTCCACATGAAGGTGCGGCCCTCATTCCAGCCCAGCTGGTAGGGGGCAAATTACGATTTTTCAAAGAAATTTGGATCAATTCGATTCACAAACTTTGGATTCAAAATATTGTTTCACAAGGGTACAGAATAGGCTTCAAGATAAGGCCTCCTGCAAAAAGATTTTTTCTTTCCCATGTCCCAATAAATCCAGTGAAGGCTCAAGCATTTCTGAAATGTGTTTCAGATCTAGAGTTGGCTGGAGTAATTGTGCCAGTTCCAGTTTTGGAACAGGGGCTGGGGTTTTACTCAAATCTCTTCATTGTACCAAAGAAGGAGAATTCCTTCAGACCAGTTCTGGATTTAAAAATATTGAATCCTTATGTAAGGATTCCAACATTCAAAATGGTAACTATAAGGACTATTCTGCCTTTTGTTCAGCAAGGGCATTATATGTCCACAATAGATTTACAGGATGCATATCTGCATATTCCGATTCATCCAGATCACTATCAGTTTCTGAGATTCTCTTTTCTAGACAAGCATTACCAGTTTGTGGCTCTGCCGTTTGGCCTAGCAACAGCTCCAAGGATTTGTACAAAGGTTCTCGGTGCCCTTCTATCTGTAATCAAAGAACAGGGTATTGTGGTATTTCCTTATTTGGACGATATCTTGGTACTTGCTCAGTCTTCACATTTAGCAGAATCTCATACGAATCGACTTGTATCGTTTCTTCGAGAACATGGTTGGAGGATCAATTTACCAAAGAGTTCGTTGATTCCTCAGACAAGGGTAACCTTTTTAGGTTTCCAGATAGATTCAGTGTCCATGACTCTATCACTAACGGACAAGAGACGTCTCAAATTGGTTTCAGCTTGTCGAAACCTTCAGTCTCAATCATTCCCTTCGGTAGCCTTATGCATAGAAATTCTAGGTCTTATGACTGCTGCATCGGACGCGATCCCCTTTGCTCATTTTCACATGCGACCTCTTCAGCTCTGTATGCTGAACCAGTGGTGCAGGGATTATACAAAGATATCACAATTAATATCTTTAAAACCGACACTCTCTGACGTGGTGGACAGACCACCATCGTTTAGTTCAGGGGGCTTCTTTTGTTCTTCCAACCTGGACTGTGATCTCAACAGATGCAAGTCTGACAGGTTGGGGAGCGGTATGGGGGTCTCTGACAGCGCAGGGGGTTTGGGAATCTCAGGAGGCGAGATTACCAATCAACATTTTGGAACTCGATTTTCAGAGCTCTTCAGTCGTGGCCTCTTCTAAAGAGAGAGTCGTTCATTTGTTTTCAGACGGACAATGTCACAACCGTGACATATGTCAATCATCAAGGAGGGACTCACAGTCCTCTGGCTATGAAAGAAGTATCTCGAATACTTGTATGGGCGGAATCCAGCTCCTGTCTAATTTCTGCGGTTCACATCCCAGGTATAGACAATTGGGAAGCGGATTATCTCAGTCGCCAAACATTACATCCGGGCGAATGGTCTCTTCACCCAGAGATATTTCTTCAGATTGTTCAAATTTGGGGACTTCCAGAAATAGATCTGATGGCTTCTCATCTAAACAAGAAGCTTCCCAGGTATCTGTCCAGATCCAGGGATCCTCAGGCGGAAGCAGTGGATGCATTGTCACTTCCTTGGAAGTATCATCCTGCCTATATCTTTCCGCCTCTAGTTCTTCTTCCAAGAGTGATTTCCAAGATTCTAAAGGAGCGTTCGTTTGTTCTGCTGGTGGCTCCAGCATGGCCTCACAGGTTTTGGTATGCGGATCTTGTTCGGATGGCTACTTGCCAACCGTGGACTCTTCCGTTAAGACCAGACCTTCTATCGCAAGGTCCTTTTTTCCATCAGGATCTCAAATCCTTAAATTTGAAGGTATGGAGATTGAACGCTTGATTCTCAGTCATAGAGGTTTCTCTGACTCCGTAATTAATACTATGTTACAGGCTCATAAATCTGTGTCTAGGAAGATATATTATTGAGTCTGGAAGACTTACATTTCTTGGTGTTCTTCTCATCATTTTTCTTGGCATTCTTTTAGAATTCTTAGAATTTTACAGTTTCTTCAGGATGGTTTGGATAAAAGTTTGTCTGCAAGTTCCTTGAAAGGACAAATCTCTGCTCTTTCTGTTCTTTTTCACAGAAAGATTGCTAATCTTCCTGATATTCATTGTTTTGTACAGGCTTTGGTTCGTATAAAACCTGTCATTAAGTCAATTTCTCCTCCTTGGAGTTTGAATTTGGTTCTGGGGGCTCTTCAAGCTCCTCCGTTTGAACCTATGCATTCGCTGGATATTAAATTACTTTCTTGGAAAGTTTTGTTTCTTTTGGCCATCTCTTTTGCTAGAAGAGTTTCTGAATTATCTGCTCTTTCTTGTGAGTCTCCTTTTCTGATTTTTCATCAGGATAAGGCGGTTTTGCGAACTTCATTTAAAGTTTTACCTAAGGTTGTGAATTCTAACAACATTAGTAGAGAAATTGTGGTTCCTTCATTGTGTCCTAATCCTAAGAACTCTAAGGAAAGATCGTTGCATTCTTTGGATGTAGTTAGAGCTTTGAAATATTATGTTGAAGCTACTAAAGATTTCAGAAAGACTTCTAGTCTATTTGTTATCTTTTCTGGTTCTAGGAAAGGTCAGAAGGCCTCTGCCATTTCTTTGGCGTCTTGGTTAAAGTCTTTGATTCATCATGCTTATGTTGAGTCGGGTAGAACTCCGCCTCAAAGGATTACAGCTCATTCGACTAGGTCAGTTTCTACTTCCTGGGCATTTAGGAATGAAGCTTCGGTTGATCAGATTTGCAAAGCAGCAACTTGGTCTTCTTTGCATACTTTTACTAAATTCTACCATTTTGATGTGTTTTCTTCTTCAGAAGCAGCCTTTGGTAGAAAAGTACTTCAGGCAGCTGTTTCAGTTTGATTCTTCTGCTTATAATTTCAGTTTTTTTTCATTTTAAGATTTAAACTTTGTTTGGGGTGTGGATTATTTTTCAGCGGAATTGGCTGTCTTTATTTTATCCCTCCCTCTCTAGTGACTCTTGCGTGGAAGATCCACATTTTGGGTATTCATTATCCCATACGTCACTAGCTCATGGACTCTTGCTAATTACATGAAAGAAAACATAATTTATGTAAGAACTTACCTGATAAATTCATTTCTTTCATATTAGCAAGAGTCCATGAGGCCCACCCTTTTTGTGGTGGTTATGATTTTTTTGTATAAAGCACAATTATTCCAATTCCTTATTTTTTATGCTTTCGCACTTTTTTCTTATCACCCCACTTCTTGGCTATTCGTTAAACTGATTTATGGGTGTGGTGAGGGGTGTATTTATAGGCATTTTGAGGTTTGGGAAACTTTGCCCCTCCTGGTAGGAATGTATATCCCATACGTCACTAGCTCATGGACTCTTGCTAATATGAAAGAAATGAATTTATCAGGTAAGTTCTTACATAAATTATGTTTTTTCCGCTAGTCTCACGGATCGTTACACTAAAATTGTAGACAACTTATCACTTCAGTTTGCATTACAGAGAGAATTAAGTTATACTGCAAAAAGAAATATCTGCTATCTAAACGATAGATTTAAAGTAAATATATACAAAGAAAGGTCTCTTAAAATATATTTTGCAAACTACTAATACAGTGTTATTGCTGCTCCTGAACTCCTTTCACCAGAGCGAACTAATCCTTTAAATAATAAAATGACAATTTTCTATTGCTCCGTCTACGCACTGAGCTCTGATTTTACAGACAAATATAAGATAAGGTTTATCCGAAATTCAACCCATTACAAATTACATCAGCTATACACAGACTAACAAATGCAACTTCTCCTACATTTTATACTATGCAGCTTGTATAACAAGTCATTGAAAATACACAAATACAAAAACAATTGTACAGTGGACTGTCCCTTTAAGGACTAACCATTCATCACGTAAATTACATATGTATATGTGATGAGAGCAGGATGTGATGTCACTAGTTTGGGGGCGGGGCTTAGGTCTGGTGTCTGTGTCGCAGTTAGTTTAGTACAATCAACCTGACTAGAGGTGAATTGTTATGCTCTGTAATAAAATAGAGTTGTACCATCATTGCTGTGTCCTGCATATGTCCTGCATCTCATGACATGGTGTCAGAAGTTCTGGACTGCGCTTCTGTTCCTGATCGATTGCAATGTCAAAGTTTACCCCACCTGAGCCTTTTGACTTCTCTCAGCCTGCAGCTTGGCCCACATGGCGTCAGCGGTTTCAGCGCTTCAGGATTGCTTCCAAACTGAACAAGGAGAGTGGTGAAGTACACGTTAATTCTCTTTTATACTCTATGGGGAAAGATGTGGAGCCAGTGTTCAATGCTTTTACTTTCCAAGAAGGGGAAGAATTTAACTTTGATATAGTTATGGATAAACTCAGTGCCCACTTTGTGCCCAAAAGAAATGTGATTCATGAGAGAGCTTGTTTTCACAAACGTAATCAGCGTGTGGGAGAATCTGTGGAGTCATTTTTGCGCAGCCTGTATGAATTAGCTGAATTCTGTGAGTTTGGTGTTGCTAAAGAAGAGCAAATCAGAGACAGAATAGTTATTGGAATTGCAGATGCTGAAGTCTCCCTGAAGCTGCAGTTAGAGCCTGATTTAACATTAGATGGGGCTATTAGGATGGCCCGCCAGAGTGAACTGGTGAAAAAGCAAAGTGCTGATCTGAGGTCTGAGAGTATTGTGGATGAAGTGCAACAGTCTAGGAAAAATGCTATTGAAAGGCACAGTGTGAGCGGTAGATCTAAAGTACTGGAAAGGCCTAGAAGTGGATGGGCGCAACATGCCCGATGCACACGGTGCTACCGGGCTCATGATCAGAGTGCTATATGCCCGGCCAGGGATAAAAGATGCAGAAAATGCAACAGAATAGGCAATTTTGAAGTGGTGTGTAAAACTGAATACATTAAGGAGATGCAGGTGGACGGTGACCAGGAGGGTCAGGAAGTGTCTTTTGTGGGGTCCGTTGTGGAACGGCCAAGCTCAGAGAAAGTTACTTTTACTGTAATGGGAGCCAAAGTTGATTTTAAGATTGACACAGGAGCAGATATCACTGTAATGTCTTTTGCTGAATTTATGAAACTGCCTCGACAGCCCCAGCTGGCGAAGGTTACTACAAATGTCCATAGTCCCGATGGCCGCATTGATTGTGCAGGGAAATTTCTTGCGAGCTGTGAGTACAAGCAAAGAAAGTTCACCATGTGGGTGCATGTGATTCGAGGTCAGTGTGTTAACAATTTATTGAGCAGAAAAGCAGCCTGTGACTTGGGCCTCGTGGCCAGAGTGAATGAGATTTCCGAAGATATATTTGGCGAGTTGGGCCTACTGAATTGCAAACCAGTTCGTATAGCACTTAAGAGTGACGCAGTCCCATACAGTATTTCTACTCCTTGTAGAATTCCGTTCCCGCTCATGCCTCAAGTGGAGAAGGAGCTTAGGCGCATGAAGTCTATGGGGGTTATTGAAGAGGTTGTTGAAGCGACTGATTGGTGTGCCCCCATTGTTCCAGTTGCAAAGAAAAACGGAAAGGTGCGCATCAGTGTGGACCTGAAAAGGTTGAATGAGGCAGTGAAGAGAGAGAGATTTGTGCTGCCGACATTAGAAGATATAGCTCCAAAGTTGGCTGGGGCGAAGTTCTTTTCCACATTAGACGCTTCTAGCGGCTTTTGGCAGATTCCCCTGGATCCAAAGTGCTGCAAACTGACTACCTTTATCACACCGGTACGTCGGATCTGCTTCTGCAGACTCCCCTTTGGGATATCCTCCGCACCGGAAATCTTTCAAAGGGAAATGAGTTCTCTCCTGAGTGGCCACGTGGGCACAGCGGTCGTCATGGACGACATTCTAGTGTATGGGTCTACAGTGGAGGAGCATGATCAGCGTTTGAGTTGTGTGCTACAGGCTATCAAAGAGTCTGGGCTGAAGCTGAATAAAGAAAAATGTCATTTTAGGAAAACTGAATTATGCTACTTTGGGCATATCATCAACGGGGATGGCATCAAGCCAGACCCCGAGAAAATTTGTGCTATTGAACAGATGAAAAGCCCTTCTGATGTACATGAGCTGAGACAGATATTGGGCCTTGTAAATTACGTGGGCAAGTTTCTTCCAGATTTATCAACAGTTTTACACCCTATCACAGAGTTGCTTAAGAAAGATGTTGCCTGGGTCTGGGGACCTTCACAAGAAAAAGCTTTCCTGCATGCCAAGTCCCTGCTGGGGTCTGCCCCAGTGCTGGGGTTCTATGACCCTTCAAAAAAGACTGTGGTTAGTGCCGATGCAAGCAGTTATGGGTTGGGGGCTGTACTTCTGCAGCTGAACGGAAATAAACTACAGCCCATCGCCTACTGTTCCCGCACACTGATGGCTGCTGAGTCAAAATACGCTCAAATTGAGAAAGAGTGCCTGGCTGCAGTTTGGGCCTGTGAGCGCTTCCAGCGCTATATAGTGGGTTTGGAGAAATTTAGTCTGGAAACTGACCACAAACCGCTAGTGCCTCTAATTAACTCTTATGACATTGACAAAACACCCTTGAGATGCCAGATACTTTAATGAGACTGCTCAGGTTCAATGTTCAGGCAGTGCATGTGCCGGGGAAACAACTGGTTGTGGCGGATACACTATCCAGGCTCCCGCTGGCTGCTGCTGAAGAATCCTCCACAGAATCGGATGTGAAAGTGTATGTTGATTCAGTTCTGGCCTCTAAGTCCATTTCTTCAAGGAAACTGGAAGAGATAAAGAGAGAGACATATTTGGACACAGATCTGCAAGAGGTTATAAAGTACATAAAAGAAGGCTGGCCCGAGAGCCGGGCAGCCTGGAGGTCTTTAAATGCTTACCAGCCAGAGAGGTCACAGCTCACGGAGCTGAAGGGGATGGTGCTGTTCCAAGACCGCATTGTAATTCCTGTCAGCATGAGGAAGGAGATGTTAAACAGGATTCACGATGGCCACTTAGGCATTACAAAGTGCAGAGAGAGAGCAGCTACAGCTGTGTGGTGGCCTGGGATCAGCTCCGACATTGCAAATCACGTGTCTACATGTGCCTTTTGCCGGGAACGCCGGCCTACTCAGAGAAGGGAGCCCTTGATTTCTACTCCGCTGCCTGCGGGGCCGTGGCAGAAAATAGCTGCTGATTTGTGTGAACTGCACGGGAAAAAGTTTCTTGTTGTGATAGACTACTATTCCAGGTATTTGGAAATTGCACCCCTGAATGATATCACAAGTCAGGCCGTTATCATTCGCCTGAAGAGCTTGTTCGCCCGCTGGGGCATTCCAATGGAGCTAGTAAGTGATAATGGTATGCAGTTCGCTTCTACAGAGTTCAGTGCTTTCAGCAGGGAGTATGATTTTGTACATTCCACGTCAAGTCCACATTATCCGCAGGCCAACGGAATAGCTGAAAGGGCAGTTCAAACAACAAAATTCATTCTAAAGCAATCTGAGCCGTACCTAGCCCTCTTGTCATACAGGGCGACGCCCATTCAAGCCACCGGGTTTAGCCCGGCACAGCTGATGCTAGGACGCCAGATTCGCACCACTTTACCCTCAGTGGGTGTCTTCAAGCCGCCTGGCCCTGTCCCTCGGGACGAAGTCCTTAGGAGGGATGAAGAGGCCAAAAAGGGTTATCGTTTCTTCTACGACAGGAGACATTCTGTCAGGCCTTTACAGGAACTGAAAGCGGGCCAAAGTGTCAGAATTAAACTGGATGATGAGAAGAAATGGAAAACGCCTGCTACGGTAGTGGGCCGCTCTCCAGAACCAAGGTCTTACACAGTCCTTACGGAGGGAGGGACGGTTACACGCCGTAACCGAAGACATCTTCAGCCTGTACCTGAGAGTCTGGAACTGGATGCCTCAGTACCACTGCCGGTGGGATCCCCTGTTCTAAGAGAGGTGCCTTCCCCTCAGCAGGATCACAGCGGGGATATATCTTTGTCTCCAGAAGACTCTAATTCACCATCTTCTGTATCAGAGGACAATTTATGCAAAGTTACATCAAGCGGAAGAGTGGTGAAACTTCTGGCCCGATATAGGGACTGACTTTAGCTAGAACAGTGACCGGAAGTATGGGCAGAATAATCCCATGGTCACTGTGGACTAGTGTAGTCTACGCCGATGTCCAAGTCAAGATGTAAATTATTTGTTTATGTTTTCTAACCTATTAGTTTATATAATGTTCGAAAAAATGTTGTTGTATACTCTGTTCGTATACCCTGTTATTTATTATATGCAAATGTATGCTTCGCCTTTGAAAAAGGGGAAGATGTGATGAGAGCAGGATGTGATGTCACTAGTTTGGGGGCGGGGCTTAGGTCCGGTGTCTGTGTCGCAGTTAGTTTAGTACAATCAACCTGACTAGATGTGAATTGTTATGCTCTGTAATAAAATAGAGTTGTACCATCATTGCTGTGTCCTGCATATGTCCTGCATCTCATGACAGTATATCCCAACCATAATTTAGGCTGCTTGTATGATTTACCACACAAATTCCACCTCTGTACTGTAGAATGAACTGCAGATTAATTTACTTGCAACAAAAACGGACGCACTTTTAGATAAACTTTCAATTACAGCCTATAACTATATTTCATTGTGTGCACCAACTCTGTGCACAGACCTTACAAATACAACATACGTTAACCCATTAATCATACCAGAAACAGTTTAATATTTACCAGAGCGTGACAAAATATCACACATACCATCGCACTTTCAAAGCCACTTTCAAAGCCGTTACTTCACTTGCTAACACAATATCATATATTTACATGCCGAAAAACAATTATCACTTAAAACTAAAACTGCTTATTAATACCACATACTTAAAACATGCTGCTGACTTTAAAATACAGGTATATAAAAACACTACAAAATACCTTCTTACAACGTCTGATTTCCCAGCAGAGAAACAGAAAGAAACATTTTTACAGCGATACAGACACACAAACCCATCTCATCTCGCATACCAGAGATTCACTCCCTTTTTTCCTTTCTCAGAAAAAACATAATTTATGCTTACCTGATAAATTTATTTCTCTTGTAGTGTATCCAGTCCACGGATCATACATTACTTGTGGGATATTCTCCTTCCCAACAGGAAGTTGCAAGAGGATCACCCACAGCAGAGCTGCTATATAGCTCCTCCCCTCACTGCCATATCCAGTCATTCGACCGAAACAAGACGAGAAAGGAGAAACCATAGGGTGCAGTGGTGACTGTAGTTTAATTAAAATTTAGACCTGCCTTAAAAGGACAGGGCGGGCCGTGGACTGGCTACACTACAAGAGAAATAAATTTATCAGGTAAGCATACATTATGTTTTCTCTTGTTAAGTGTATCCAGTCCACGGATCATCCATTACTTGTGGGATTCCAATACCAAAGCTAAAGTACACGGATGATGGGAGGGACAAGGCAGGAACTTAAACGGAAGGAACCACTGCCTGTAGAACCTTTCTCCCAAAAACAGCCTCCGAAGAAGCAAAAGTGTCAAATTTGAAAAATTTTGAAAAGGTGTGAAGCGAAGACCAAGTCGCAGCCTTGCAAATCTGTTCAACAGAGGCCTCATTTTTAAAGGCCCAGGTGGAAGCCACAGCTCTAGTAGAATGAGCTGTAATCCTTTCAGGGGGCTGCTGTCCAGCAGTCTCATAGGCTAAGCGTATTATGCTCCGAAGCCAAAAGGAGAGAGAAGTTGCCGAAGCTTTTTGACCTCAGGCGCTATCAGAATCACCTCCGGATGGAGTTCCCACTCCCCCGGATGAAAAGTCTGACGACTTAGAAAATCCCCCTCCCAGTTCTCTACGCCTGGGATGTGGATCGCTGACAGGTGGCAAGAGTGAGACTCTGCCCAGCGAATTATCTTTGAGACTTCTAACATCGTTAGGGAACTCCTGGTTCCCCCTTGATGGTTGATGTAAGCCACAGTCGTGATGTTGTCCGACTGAAATCTGATGAACCTCAGTGTTGCTAACTGAGGCCAAGCTAGAAGAGCATTGAATATTGCTCTTAACTCCAGAATATTTATTGGGAGGAGTTTCTCCTCCTGAGTCCACGATCCCTGAGCCTTCAGGGAGTTCCAGACTGCGCCCCAACCTAGAAGGCTGGCATCTGTTGTTACTATTGTCCAATCTGGCCTGCGAAAGGTCATACCCTTGGACAGATGGACCTGAGAAAGCCACCAGAGAAGAGAATCTCTGGTCTCTTGATCCAGATTTAGTAGAGGGGACAAATCTGAGTAATCCCCATTCCACTGACTTAGCATGCATAATTGCAGCGGTCTGAGATGCAGGCACGCAAATGGCACTATGTCCATTGCCGCTACCATTAAGCCGATTACTTCCATGCACTGAGCCACTGACCGCAGCAGTGACAGGCGCAATGCATGCAAGGGGCTGTAAAATAAAACCTTGTTGAATAAACATTTTCTTAAGGTAACCCTCCAATTTTTTATCCATTGGATCTGAAAAAGCACAACTGTCCTCAACCGGGATAGTGGTACGCTTTGCTAAAGTAGAAACTCCCTCCACCTTAGGGACCGTCTGCCATAAGTCCCATGTAGTGGCGTCTATTGGAAACATTTTTCTAAATATAGGAGGTGGGGAAAAGGGCACACCGGGTCTATCCCACTCCTTGCTAATAATTTCTGTAAGCCTTTTAGGTATAGGAAAAACGTCAGTACCCACCGGCACCGCATAGTATCTATCCAGCCTACACAATTTCTCTGGAATTGCAACTGTGTTACAGTCATTCAGAGCAGCTAATACCTCCCCAAGCAATACACAGAGGTTCTCAAGCTTAAATTTAAAATTAGAAATCTCTGAATAAGGTTTCCCCGAGTCAGAGGTGTCACCCACAGACTGAAGCTCTCCGTCCTCATGTTCTGCATACTGTGACGCAGTATCAGACATGGCTCTAACAGCATTTGCGCGCTCTGTATCTCTCCTAACCCAATCAGATTGAGCTCGCATTCTATTGGCTGATCGGAACAGCCAATAGAATGCGAGCTCAATCTGATTGGCTGATTGGATCAGCCAATCGGATTGAACTATATTCTGATTGGCTGATTCCATCAGCCAATCAGATAATTCCTACCTTAATTCCGATTGGCTGATAGAATCCTATCAGCCAATCGGAATTCGAGGGACGCCATCTTGGATGACGTCCCTTAAAGGAACCGTCATTCGTCGTCTAGTCGTCGGAAGAAGAGGATGGATCCGCGCTGGAGGTCTTCAAGATGGAGCCGGTCGTCATCGGATGGAAGAAGATAGAAGATGCCGCTTGGAGAAGATGTTTGCCGGTCCGGATGTCCTCTTCTTGCCGGATAGGAGGAAGACTTTGGAGCACCGGATTATGGATCGCCAACC
This sequence comes from Bombina bombina, assembly GCF_027579735.1. Taxonomy (NCBI): domain Eukaryota; kingdom Metazoa; phylum Chordata; class Amphibia; order Anura; family Bombinatoridae; genus Bombina; species Bombina bombina. The sequence goes on from NC_069499.1 coordinate 1,000,188,020, forward strand.
CCCGCTTGGGTTGGATGAAGATCTTGGAGCCAGGACGGATCGGTGAACCTGGTATGGTGAAGACAAGGTAGGAAGATCTTCAGGGGATTAGTGTTAGGTTTATTTAAGGGGGGTTTGGGTTAGATTAGGGGTATGTGGGTGGTGGGTTGTAATGTTGGGGGGGGGGTATTGTATGTTTTTTTTTACAGGCAAAAGAGCTGAAATTCTTGGGGCATGCCCCGCAAAGGGCCCTGTTCAGGGCTGGTAAGGTAAAAGAGCTTGTAATATTTGTATTTTAGAATAGGGTAGGGAATATTTTATTTTGGGGGGCTTTGTTATTTTATTAGGGGGCTTAGAGTAGGTGTAATTAGTTTAAAATTGTTGTAATATTTTTCTTATGTTTGTAAATATTTTATTATTTTCTGTAACTTAGTTCTTTTTTATTTTTTGTACTTTAGATAGTTTATTTAATTGTATTTATTTGTAGCAATTGTGTTTAATTAATTTATTGATAGTGTAGTGTTAGGTTAATTGTAGGTAATTGTAGGTAGTTTATTTAATTATTTTATTGATAGGGTAGTGTTAGGTTTAATTATATCTTAGGTTAGGATTTATTTTACAGGTAAATTTGTTATTATTTTAACTAGGTAACTATTAAATAGTTCTTAACTATTTAATAGCTATTGTACCTGGTTAAAATAAATACAAAGTTACCTGTAAAATAAATATTAATCCTAAAATAGCTATAATATAATTATAATTTATATTGTAGCTATATTAGGATTTATTTTACAGGTAAGTATTTAGCTTTAAATAGGAATCATTTATTTAATAAGAGTTAATTTATTTCGTTAGATAAAAATTATATTTAACTTAGGGGGGTGTTAGTGTTAGGGTTAGACTTAGCTTTAGGGGTTAATACATTTATTAGAATAGCGGTGAGCTCCGGTCGGCAGATTAGGGGTTAATAATTGAAGGTAGGTGTCGGCGATGTTAGGGAGGGCAGATTAGGGGTTAATACTATTTATGATAGGGTTAGTGAGGCGGATTAGGGGTTAATAACTTTATTATAGTAGCGCTCAGGTCCGCTCGGCAGATTAGGGGTTAATAAGTGTAGGCAGGTGTCGGCGACGTTGTGGGGGGCAGATTAGGGGTTAATAAATATAACATAGGGGTCGGCGATGTTAGGGCAGCAGATTAGGGGTACATAGGGATAACGTAGGTGGCGGCGGTTTACGGAGCGGCAGATTAGGGGTTAAAAGTGTAATGCAGGGGTCAGCGATAGCGGGGGCGGCAGATTAGGGGTTAATAAGTGTAAGGTTAGGGGTGTTTAGACTCGGGGTACATGTTAGAGTGTTAGGTGCAGACGTAGGAAGTGTTTCCCCATAGGAAACAATGGGGCTGCGTTAAGAGCTGAACGCTGCTTTTTTGCAGGTGTTAGGTTTTTTTTCAGCTCAAACTGCCCCATTGTTTCCTATGGGAGAATCGTGCACGAGCACGTTTTTGATGCCGGCCGCGTCCGTAAGCAACTCTGGTATCGAGAGTTGCATTTGCGGTAAATATGCTCTACGCTCCTTTTTTGGAGCCTAACGCAGCATTTGTTTGAACTCTCGATACCAGAGTTAAATTTATGGTGCGGCCAGAAAAAAACCCGCGGAGCGTTAACAGCCCTTTTACCGCCGAACTCCAAATCTAGGCCATAGAGAGATATCACTGTAGAAGGGGTGCAAAGTCTGCTAGACAAGACGAAAAGTGAGACAGTTTAGGGGTAAAGCACTCTGGGGATCACAAGAGTAAATAATCATTAACCAATAACTGGCTTAGTGAAAATGTCTTTGATATACAAGTTTCTCTCCAAGGGTACTAATGAAAATATATAAAGGTTTATGATACTTAAAATATTCCTAGACACCTTTTAGGCTAAGTACCATGTATTTTTTCTATCAGTGAGGCACTGTCATAGCAGTATGGACCCTCAGGGTGCTTTCTTAGGAATAATTTTACACTATGCGACACTCAGCCATTTAAAAGTGAACAATGTATTTGTGTAAGTGTTTATATACCCTATTGCATTACTGGTCAAATGTAGTGATATTGAATTGTAGAGCTTTGTGTAAAACATAGTACCACTGACAGGTATGGAGCATCTTCATAGTTCATGTTAACCCCATCCAGGATAGGTGTATCTTTAATGTTGTTTAGACAATTTTTTACTCTCACCACTAATATACATAGGTTGTATGTTACTTGTTAATGAGGGCATATGCAGAAAACATAGGTTTGACTGGGTACTAGGTCCAATAAAGAGGACATTATTATTAGTTTTCACTCGCCCCCCCCCATCCTTCTCCTCCCCCTCTTCCTTCCCCCCCCCCCCCCCCACTATGGAGTTAGGGATAAAACTATTTATCCTGCACATTTAATTTGCTGGCAGAGTTTTGTAGCTTTTGTCCTTCCCGTAGAGCCATCATTGTAGTTTGTCCACATATCAGTGTAAGAAGGCTCTCCGGACCATAACATGGCAGGACCTACTGTACCTCCTTGTATGTGCTTGAATGTTCACAGTCCAGTCTGTTCGCACGATTGTAATATAACTACCTTCATGTAAGCACAAGCAACCGTTAGGGTAGCAGAGATTGTAACTGGCGATAATAGATTTAGATGTAAACAAAATGTATTGAAAGCCTGAAACTTAAAAATTACTACAGGCCCCATGATTACTGCTTTGCTGCCCCTTCAGCAGATATAACAGTACTATTAGTCTTGAGCCCTGATGTACTGCCCACAGTTCTTGTGCCTCCCATTTTGATGTTTCTCTAGCAGTGTGCGAGCTATCTACACATCAAATGTTATTAATCCTTATCTCCTTAATCGTTGTGTACACCTTCATCTTTATTCCAGTTTTCTGGACCTACCCAGGGTCCTGGCAGTTGTGCGAAGGTCTATGTTCAGTATAGGCCCAAAAGTGGTCTATCTCTCTCAAAAACCCTCTGATTGATACTTAAAGAGCATTGGGGTCCAAAAGTGGCCGCAGCTATTCCTGAGGTGAAAAAAGGGGGGAAGTTGATGTTTGCTCTCCAACCGTTATGTATGTACTATACTTTTCAACTTCGTTGTGATCAACTACTATTCCAGGTATTTGGAAATTGCACCCCTGAATGATATCACAAGTCAGGCCGTTATCATTCGCCCGCTGGGGCATTCCAATGGAGCTAGTAAGTGATAATGGTATGCAGTTCGCTTCTACAGAGTTCAGTGCTTTCAGCAGGGAGTATGATTTTGTACATTCCACGTCAAGTCCACATTATCCGCAGGCCAACGGAATGGCTGAAAGGGCAGTTCAAACAACAAAATTCATTCTAAAGCAATCTGAGCCGTACCTAGCCCTCTTGTCATACAGGGCGACGCCCATTCAAGCCACCGGGTTTAGCCCGGCACAGCTGATGCTAGGACGCCAGATTTGCACCACTTTACCCTCAGTGGGTGTCTTCAAGCCGCCTGGCCCTGTCCCTCGGGACGAAGTCCTTAGGAGGGATGAAGAGGCCAAAAAGGGTTATCGTTTCTTCTACGACAGGAGACATTCTGTCAGGCCTTTACAGGAACTGAAAGCGGGCCAAAGTGTCAGAATTAAACTGGATGATGAGAAGAAATGGAAGACGCCTGCTACGGTAGTGGGCCGCTCTCCAGAACCAAGGTCTTACACAGTCCTTACGGAGGGAGGGACGGTTACACGCCGTAACCGAAGACATCTTCAGCCTGTACCTGAGAGTCTGGAACTGGATGCCTCAGTACCACCGCCGGTGGGATCCCCTGTTCTAAGAGAGGTGCCTTCCCCTCAGCAGGATCATAGCGGGGATATATCTTTGTCTCCAGCAGACTCTAATTCACCATCTTCTGTATCAGAGGACAGTTCATGCAAAGTTACATCAAGCGGAAGAGTGGTGAAACTTCTGGCCCGATATAGGGACTGACTTTAGCTAGAACAGTGACCGGAAGTATGGGCAGAATAATCCCATGGTCACTGTGGACTAGTGTAGTCTACGCCGATGTCCAAGTCAAGATGTAAATAATTTGTTTATGTTTTCTAACCTATTAGTTTATATAATGTTCAAAAAAATGTTGTTGTATACTCTGTTCGTATACCCTGTTATTTGTTATATTCAAATGTATGCTTCGCCTTTGAAAAAGGGGAAGATGTGATGAGAGCAGGATGTGATGTCACTAGTTTGGGGGCGGGGCTTAGGTCCGGTGTCTGTGTCGCAGTTAGTTTAGTACAATCAACCTGACTAGATGTGAATTGTTATGCTCTGTAATAAAATAGAGTTGTACCATCATTGCTGTGTCCTGCATATGTCCTGCATCTCATGACAGTATATCCCAACCATAATTTAGGCTGCTTGTATGATTTACCACACAAATTCCACCTCTGTACTGTAGAATGAACTGCAGATTAATTTACTTGCAACAAAAACGGACGCACTTTTAGATAAACTTTCAATTACAGCCTATAACTATATTTCATTGTGTGCACCAACTCCGTGCACAGACCTTACAAATACAACATACGTTAACCCATTAATCATACCAGAAACAGTTTAATATTTACCAGAGCGTGACAAAATATCACACATACCATCGCACTTTAAAAAAAAACTTTCAAAGCCGTTACTTCACTTGCTAACACAATATCATATATTTACATGCCGAAAAACAATTATCACTTAAAACTAAAACTGCTTATTAATACCACATACTTAAAACATGCTGCTGACTTTAAAATACAGGTATATAAAAACACTACAAAATACCTTCTTACAACGTCTGATTTCCCAGCAGAGAAACAGAAAGAAACATTTTTACAGCGATACAGACACACAAACCCATCTCATCTCGCATACCAGAGATTCACTCCCTTTTTTCCTTTCTCAGAAAAAACATAATTTATGCTTACCTGATAAATTTATTTCTCTTGTAGTGTATCCAGTCCACGGATCATACATTACTTGTGGGATATTCTCCTTCCCAACAGGAAGTTGCAAGAGGATCACCCACAGCAGAGCTGCTATATAGCTCCTCCCCTCACTGCCATATCCAGTCATTCGACCGAAACAAGACGAGAAAGGAGAAACCATAGGGTGCAGTGGTGACTGTAGTTTAATTAAAATTTAGACCTGCCTTAAAAGGACAGGGCGGGCCGTGGACTGGATACACTACAAGAGAAATAAATTTATCAGGTAAGCATACATTATGTTTTCTCTTGTTAAGTGTATCCAGTCCACGGATCATCCATTACTTGTGGGATTCCAATACCAAAGCTAAAGTACACGGATGATGGGAGGGACAAGGCAGGAACTTAAACGGAAGGAACCACTGCCTGTAGAACCTTTCTCCCAAAAACAGCCTCTGAAGAAGCAAAAGTGTCAAATTTGAAAAATTTTGAAAAGGTGTGAAGCGAAGACCAAGTCGCAGCCTTGCAAATCTGTTCAACAGAGGCCTCATTTTTAAAGGCCCAGGTGGAAGCCACAGCTCTAGTAGAATGAGCTGTAATCCTTTCAGGGGGCTGCTGTCCAGCAGTCTCATAGGCTAAACGTATTATGCTCCGAAGCCAAAAGGAGAGAGAAGTTGCCGAAGCTTTTTGACCTCTCCTCTGTCCAGAGTAAACTACAAACAGGGCAGATGTTTGACGAAAATCTTTAGTAGCCTGTAAGTAAAACTTCAAGGCACGGACTACGTCCAGATTATGCAAAAGAGGTTCCTTCTTTGAAGAAGGATTAGGACACAATGATGGAACAACAATCTCTTGATTGATATTCCTGTTAGAAACCACCTTAGGTAAAAACCCAGGTTTGGTACGAAGAACTACCTTGTCTGAATGAAAAATCACATAAGGAGAATCACAATGTAAGGCAGATAACTCAGAGACTCTTCGAGCCGAGGAAATAGCCATCAAAAAAAGAACTTTCCAAGATAAAATTTAATATCAATGGAATGAAGGGGTTCAAACGGAACTCCCTGAAGAACTTTAAGAACCAAGTTTAAGCTCCACGGGGGAGCAACAGTTTTAAACACAGGCTTAATCCTAAGCAAAGCCTGACAAAATGCCTGGACGTCTGGAACTTCTGCCAGACGCTTGTGCAAAAGAATAGACAGAGCAGAGATCTGTCCTTTTAAAGAACTAGCTGATAAGCCTTTGTCCAAACCCTCTTGGAGAAAGGACAATATCCTAGGAATCCTAACCTTACTCCATGAGTAACTCTTGGATTCACACCAATAAAGATATTTACGCCATATCTTATGGTAGATTTTCCTGGTGACAGGCTTCCGAGCCTGTATTAAGGTATCAATGACTGACTCGGAGAAGCCACGCCTTGATAGAATCAAGCGTTCAATCTCCATGCAGTCAGTCTCAGAGAAAGTAGATTTGGATGATTGAAAAGACCTTGTATTAGAAGGTCCTGCCTCAGAGGCAGAGTCCATGGTGGAAGAGATGACATGTCCACTAGGTCTGCATACCAGGTCCTGCGTGGCCACGCAGGCGCTATCAGAATCACCTCCGGATGGAGTTCCCACTCCCCCGGATGAAAAGTCTGACGACTTAGAAAATCCCCCTCCCAGTTCTCTACGCCTGGGATGTGGATCGCTGACAGGTGGCAAGAGTGAGACTCTGCCCAGCGAATTATCTTTGAGACTTCTAACATCGTTAGGGAACTCCTGGTTCCCCCTTGATGGTTGATGTAAGCCACAGTCGTGATGTTGTCCGACTGAAATCTGATGAACCTCAGTGTTGCTAACTGAGGCCAAGCTAGAAGAGCATTGAATATTGCTCTTAACTCCAGAATATTTATTGGGAGGAGTTTCTCCTCCTGAGTCCACGATCCCTGAGCCTTCAGGGAGTTCCAGACTGCGCCCCAACCTAGAAGGCTGGCATCTGTTGTTACAATTGTCCAATCTGGCCTGCGAAAGGTCATACCCTTGGACAGATGGACCTGAGAAAGCCACCAGAGAAGAGAATCTCTGGTCTCTTGATCCAGATTTAGTAGAGGGGACAAATCTGAGTAATCCCCATTCCACTGACTTAGCATGCATAATTGCAGCGGTCTGAGATGCAGGCACGCAAATGGCACTATGTCCATTGCCGCTACCATTAAGCCGATTACTTCCATGCACTGAGCCACTGACCGCAGCAGTGACAGGCGCAATGCATGCAAGGGGCTGTAAAATAAAACCTTGTTGAATAAACATTTTCTTAAGGTAACCCTCCAATTTTTTATCCATTGGATCTGAAAAAGCACAACTGTCCTCAACCGGGATAGTGGTACGCTTTGCTAAAGTAGAAACTCCCTCCACCTTAGGGACCGTCTGCCATAAGTCCCATGTAGTGGCGTCTATTGGAAACATTTTTCTAAATATAGGAGGTGGGGAAAAGGGCACACCGGGTCTATCCCACTCCTTGCTAATAATTTCTGTAAGCCTTTTAGGTATAGGAAAAACGTCAGTACCCACCGGCACCGCATAGTATCTATCCAGCCTACACAATTTCTCTGGAATTGCAACTGTGTTACAGTCATTCAGAGCAGCTAATACCTCCCCAAGCAATACACAGAGGTTCTCAAGCTTAAATTTAAAATTAGAAATCTCTGAATAAGGTTTCCCCGAGTCAGAGATGTCACCCACAGACTGAAGCTCTCCGTCCTCATGTTCTGCATACTGTGACGCAGTATCAGACATGGCTCTAACAGCATTTGCGCGCTCTGTATCTCTCCTAACCCCAGAGCTATCGCGCTTGCCTCTTAATTCAGGAAATCTAGATAATACCTCTGACAGGGCATTATTCATGATTGCAGCCATGTCCTGCAAGGTAATCGCTATGGGCGTCCCTGATGTAATTGGCGCCATATTAGCGTGCGTCCCCTGAGCGGGAGGCGAAGGGTCTGACACGTGGGGAGAGTTAGTCGGCATAACTTCCCCCTCGACAGAACCCTCTGGTGATAATTCTTTTATAGATAAAGACTGATCTTTACTGTTTAAGGTGAAATCAATACATTTAGTACACATTCTCCTATGGGGCTCCACCATGGCTTTCAAACATAATGAACAAGTAGGTTCCTCTGTGTCAGACATGTTTAAACAGACTAGCAATGAGACTAGCAAGCTTGGAAAACACTTTAAAACAAGTTTACAAGCAATATATAAAACGTTACTGCACCTTTAAGAAACACAAATTTTCCCAAATTTTGAAATAACAGTGAAAAAATGCAGTTACACTAACGAAATTTTTACAGTGTATGTAATAAGTTAGCAGAGCATTGCACCCACTTGCAAATGGATGATTAACCCCTTAATACCAAAAACGGAATAACAAATGACAAAAACAGTCATAACAACTGCCACAGCTCTACTGTGGCTTTTTACCTCCCTCAATACGACTTTTGAAGCCTTTTGAGCCCTCCAGAGAAGTCCTGGAACATGCAGGAAGAAGCTGGATGTCTGTGTCTGTAATTTTTGCTGTGCAAAAAAACGCCAAAATAGGCCCCTCCCACTCATATTACAACAGTGGGAAGCCTCAGGGAACTGTTTCTAGGCAAAATTCAAGCCAGCCATGTGGAAAAAACTAGGCCCCAATAAGTTTTATCACCAAACATATGTAAAAAACGATTAAACATGCCAGCAAACGTTTTAAAATACACTTTTATAAGAGTATGTATCTCTATTAATAAGCCTGATACCAGTCGCTATCACTGCATTTAAGGCTTTACTTACATTACTTCGGTATCAGCAGCATTTTCTAGCAAATTCCATCCCTAGAAAAATATTTTAACTGCACATACCTTATTGCAGGAAAACCTGCACGCTATTCCCCCTCTGAAGTTACCTCACTCCTCAGAATATGTGAGAACAGCAAAGGATCTTAGTTACTTCTGCTAAGATCATAGAAAACGCAGGCAGATTCTTCTTCTAAATACTGCCTGAGATAAACAGTACACTCCGGTACCATTTAAAAATAACAAACTTTTGATTGAAGAAATAAACTAAGTATAAAACACCACAATCCTCTTACGACCTCCATCTTAGTTGAGAGTTGCAAGAGAATGACTAGATATGACAGTGAGGGGAGGAGCTATATAGCAGCTCTGCTGTGGGTGATCCTCTTGCAACTTCCTGTTGGGAAGGAGAATATCCCACAAGTAATGGATGATCCGTGGACTGGATACACTTAACAAGAGAAACATCTATTTCATAGCGTACCAAATACATAAAAAGACCACAAGATTAAAGGGACATAATACTCATATGCTAAATCACTTGAAACTGATGCAGTATAACTGTAAAAAGCTGACAGGAAAATATCACCTGAGCATCTCTATGTAAAAAAGGAAGATATTTTACCTCACAATTTCCTCAGCTCAGCAGAGTAAGTTCTGTGTAAAAAGTTATACTTCACCTGCTCCCAGCTGCAGGTAAAAAAAATTAAAAAAAATGAAGAAATGAACAGCAGCCAATCAGCATCAGCAGTGCTGAGGTCATGAACTCTTACTGTGATCTCATGAGATTTGACTTAACTCTCATGAGATTTCATAGTAAGCTTCCTTTACCCGATTGGTGAAATAATATGAGAGTGCACGATGCTAGTCCCTTCAGATGTCCCAGGACAAACACACTAAAATGCTGCTTAGAAATCCTTTACAATGGGAGGTGGCTACTGAGGAACTTTTGAGGTAAAATATCTTTCTTTTTTACATAGAGATGTTCAAGTGATATTTTCTAATCAGCTTTTTACAGCTATGCTGCATCACTTTCAAGTGTTTAAACATTTGGGTATTATGGCCCTTTAACTTGTCACCAAGTTCAAAATGTATTTCATTCCGAATCCACGCAAAATGGCCATTTTTTGCCTGGATTGGGACAATCATTTTCAAATAATACATTCTGTTTTTGGTTTAACCCCTTAAGGACCACAGCACTTTTCCATTTTCTGTCCGTTTGGGACCAAGGCTATTTTGACATTTCTGCGGTGTTTGTGTTTAGCTGTAATTTTCCTCTTACTCATTTACTGTACCCACACATATTATATACCGTTTTTCTCACCATTAAATGGACTTTCTAAACATACCATTATTTTCATCATATCTTATAAATTACTATAAAAAAAATTATAAAATATGAGGAAAAAATGGAAAAAAGGGGGCGGAGCTAACCGCCAAAGATGCAAGACGCACTGAGCTGGAGCTCCTACTAAAACTTTATAACATGGAACGTAGAATAGTTATATTCCCTCCAATTTACTAGTTCCTGAGGGGCAATAACATTGGAAGATCCCTGAGACATGTGGATAAAGACTCGTGGCTAATTAAGTATTTTTGAGATGAAGATCTGAAGTGCAGCTCCCCGCCACACGCTGACCCGCCATCTTGGAGACGAGTGTGCTGCTACCGACATGGAAGCCCAAGACCTATATGCCAGTATTAAAGGCCTGTTGGAAGAACATGGGAGGAAACTCTGTGACAGGCTTGACGCTTTTACGGTCAAAATTCAAGCAGCACGTCTAAGCAGCGCTACTCCTGTTGTGGATCACGGAACGGTACTGGAGCCACAAGATAGCACGGCACCTACAGATCCCTGGCCGGGTACTCCATTACTGATGCCGTCGGGGGCGGACCCAGGAGAGGGATTCCGCTCCCCCTTTGCAGACTCAAAAGGCCGGTATGTGCCCTGCTGGGAGCAATGCAAAAGTCTCCGGATGCTCCGGTCTGAGAGCCAGTGCCCTCCTGAGGTCACCCGGTCTGTCTGGTCCCGTTTGAATGTTGACGGGTTTGCTCGCATGCAAGTGGGGTAAGCCGCCTCTACAAGCTAGAACTGTGTATGGCTGAGCGATATTATTGTCATTGCGTGAGATGATACTGCTCTGTGCCCCCTACCCAGAGGTTCCCTCCTTACTACAGAGTATTAATGAAGGCACTTTGCCGGATACCCATCTGAGGAGTGCCTCGGGCTTCTATATATCTCCTGACACACTCCCTTGCTACTTGACAAACCCACAGTCCTGCTCACCACATGGTCCTTACCCTAGACCTGCCATCCTATGCAAGTTAGCTCACTAGTCGGTGGGGATTTAAGCTTACAGGACATTGAGATTATTAACACTGATGCCTGGTAACTATACTAGTACAACAAACTGGTGCTGGGGCACTGACTGTTACATATATCTTCCTATGAAGCCCTGGGTTTGCTTTAGCGTTGTAGCCTCTGCCTCAGCCAACGGGACAAGGAACCACTTCTTCTGTAATTTCCCTTGGGATTACAATTTTCCTGTAACATTGCAGACCTGGCAACTACTTCCCCCATCCTAAAACACAGAAACACAAGCGCTATATGTAAATAGTTTTATCCAGCGTTAGTCAAACTGAGCATTGCCTAGTGTGCCCTGTGGGCATTATCTCTTGTCACACTGACCACAAGGCGTAAGGTGTCGTTGCACTCATGAGAACGTATGGCCTGTTATTAACCAACCCATATATTTGTAACATAGACCTTGCAAGCAAATATAGAGAGATATCACTGTAGAAGGGGTGCAAAGTCTGCTAGACAAGACGAAAAGTGAGACAGTTTAGGGGTAAAGCACTCTGGGGATCACAAGAGTAAATAATCATTAACCAATAACTGGCTTAGTGAAAATGTCTTTGATATACAAGTTTCTCTCCAAGGGTACTAATGAAAATATATAAAGGTTTATGATACTTAAAATATTCCTAGACACCTTTTAGGCTAAGTACCATGTATTTTTTCTATCAGTGAGGCACTGTCATAGCAGTATGGACCCTCAGGGTGCTTTCTTAGGAATAATTTTACACTATGCGACACTCAGCCATTTAAAAGTGAACAATGTATTTGTGTAAGTGTTTATATACCCTATTGCATTACTGGTCAAATGTAGTGATATTGAATTGTAGAGCTTTGTGTAAAACATAGTACCACTGACAGGTATGGAGCATCTTCATAGTTCATGTTAACCCCATCCAGGATAGGTGTATCTGTAATGTTGTTTAGACAATTTTTTACTCTCACCACTAATATACATAGGTTGTATGTTACTTGTTAATGAGGGCATATGCAGAAAACATAGGTTTGACTGGGTACTAGGTCCAATAAAGAGGACATTATTATTAGTTTTCACTCGCCCCCCCCTCCTTCTCCTCCCCCTCTTCCTTCCCCCCCCCCCCCCCCCACTATGGAGTTAGGGATAAAACTATTTATCCTGCACATTTAATTTGCTGGCAGAGTTTTGTAGCTTTTGTCCTTCCCGTAGAGCCATCATTGTAGTTTGTCCACATATCAGTGTAAGAAGGCTCTCCGGACCATAACATGGCAGGACCTACTGTACCTCCTTGTATGTGCTTGAATGTTCACAGTCCAGTCTGTTCGCACGATTGTAATATAACTACCTTCATGTAAACACAAGCAACCGTTAGGGTAGCAGAGATTGTAACTGGCGATAATAGATTTAGATGTAAACAAAATGTATTGAAAGCCTGAAACTTAAAAATTACTACAGGCCCCATGATTACTGCTTTGGTGCCCCTTCAGCAGATATAACAGTACTATTAGTCTTGAGCCCTGATGTACTGCCCACAGTTCTTGTGCCTCCCATTTTGATGTTTCTCTAGCAGTGTGCGAGCTATCTACACATCAAATGTTATTAATCCTTATCTCCTTAATCGTTGTGTACACCTTCATCTTTATTCCAGTTTTCTGGACCTACCCAGGGTCCTGGCAGTTGTGCGAAGGTCTATGTTCAGTATAGGCCCAAAAGTGGTCTCTCTCTCAAAAACCCTCTGATTGATACTTAAAGAGCATTGGGGTCCAAAAGTGGCCGCAGCTATTCCTGAGGTGAAAAAAGGGGGGAAGTTGATGTTTGCTCTCGTTATGTATGTACTATACTTTTCAACTTCGTTGTGATCGACTACTATTCCAGGTATTTGGAAATTGCACCCCTGAATGATATCACAAGTCAGGCCGTTATCATTCGCCTGAAGAGCTTGTTCGCCTGCTGGGGCATTCCAATGGAGCTAGTAAGTGATAATGGTATGCAGTTCGCTTCTACAGAGTTCAGTGCTTTCAGCAGGGAGTATGATTTTGTACATTCCACGTCAAGTCCACATTATCCGCAGGCCAACGGAATGGCTGAAAGGGCAGTTCAAACAACAAAATTCATTCTAAAGCAATCTGAGCCGTACCTAGCCCTCTTGTCATACAGGGCGACGCCCATTCAAGCCACCAGGTTTAGCCCGGCACAGCTGATGCTAGGACGCCAGATTTGCACCACTTTACCCTCAGTGGGTGTCTTCAAGCCGCCTGGCCCTGTCCCTCGGGACGAAGTCCTTAGGAGGGATGAAGAGGCCAAAAAGGGTTATCGTTTCTTCTACGACAGGAGACATTCTGTCAGGCCTTTACAGGAACTGAAAGCGGGCCAAAGTGTCAGAATTAAACTGGATGATGAGAAGAAATGGAAGACGCCTGCTACGGTAGTGGGCCGCTCTCCAGAACCAAGGTCTTACACAGTCCTTACGGAGGGAGGGACGGTTACACGCCGTAACCGAAGACATCTTCAGCCTGTACCTGAGAGTCTGGAACTGGATGCCTCAGTACCACCGCCGGTGGGATCCCCTGTTCTAAGAGAGGTGCCTTCCCCTCAGCAGGATCACAGTGGGTGTGACGAACCAAGGTTATCCAACCCTGCGCCCGTCACTTATTTGGCACAGAAAGGGTTTTCAGCCCCCTTTTCTGTCACCTATAGGTCACAATCTAGCCACACCAGGCAAGCTTGTGATTCAGTTTAGCGGGTGCAAGAGTTAATTCGCATTCCCTTAATCTGTACTAGACGTAAGAGAAATGCCCAACACTCCCTTGTAATGCCACCCACAATAAACTATAAATCCTATAGCTCAAATGCTGCCACCACTTAAAATTTATTAAAGGGAAAAACTTAAGGAAAACCCCAGACTTTACACATTAACTCTAGAAATACAATTTAGCAGAAAATAACCTAAAATTATACAGTTCTAATATTCCAGTCTCTTTCAGTAAAGTGGTTCAATTATTAGACAAAGGCCAAACTTAATAAAGGAATTATTTATTATGCCAAAAATATTATGCACAATGCATTATTAACAAAAAGTTGTTACACATAAAATTACACACGCAAACAGTATTTTAAAATAAAAAGGAGAAAAACAGAATTGAATACTTTCCTAGTCTTCAAGATTTGCGCCAGGGGAATGGCAGAAGAAGATGGCTCCTTACTCTGTACAGCAGCTCCCCTTGTAAGAATGACAATCTTATTGTTAAAAAATAAGATTCTTAAACCTACTTCTCAGAGATCATGTTGCTTAACCACACCCTCCTGGGCAGGCTAAGAAACCCCACTGTCTTCACAAACTTCAATAGACTAAATTTCTTGCCTGAATTTATACAATCCATTATCATTCCTGCTAGGTAAGAAATTTCTATATTTACATATTTAGAACCTCTTAGTTTTATTGGGAGAACCAGTTTGATATCAAATATGCCATAGGTTGTCATATTTACCTGCCGTTAAGGTTATAACACTTTTAACCAACATATGTACATAGTATACCAATGTCCTGTCAGTGACCTGGTCAGTTTTTGTAATGAAGGGCCTGTTTTGCATCATGCATTCTATTGACAGCTTAAGCCATAAACTTTATCCTGTGTATCTCTGTGACTAAGAGCTTCAGTGAATTTATGACTCAATGCATACACACTAGCATTTGGTGGCTAGTTAGAGGGTTCTGGCACTTCAAAGAAAATACAAACACAATTCTTCTTGAAAACAAATAACTGTTTTGAGTGCAAGCTGCACAAAGTTAACTCCTTAGGAGCTGAATCCTGAGATATTTGTGACACCTCCCCCAATAAGAGACGCAAAAGGGGGTGGCTACGAGCCACTCCCGATGCGTATCAAAAGGAGCTTCCCCCTGCGGTGAGAACACCATTGCCAGACAGATTGCACCTAGCAGTTTTGGCAGCAGGATGCCCTCCTTTTAAAAGTGACACACTAGTTGCTCTACCCAACTGATTGAATATATTGCAGGGCCCTTCCCATGCAGCCTCTAGTTTGTTCTGTCTCATGGGCGTGAGTACAAGAACATTATGGACCATCTCACACACTCCCTCTCTGGCAGTAAACTCCTGCAACTGTTTTTGTGTGAATATGGCATCTCTGGGTTTTGCAGGTACCTCCCCCAATAAGGTTGGCATCTTATCCCTGAACAACACATCATCCCCTGTTACAGAGGTGCCTGTGAAACCTAGTGTCTTGCTACCTATGGTGTGCTCTCTAAGCATATTGTGTGCTGTCAGTTGCTGCTTAACTACCATAGGCTCTTGCCCTCCCACTGGAGTATAATTCCTGTACTCCTGCACTCTGTTATGGTTGGTAGGGGGTTGACTAACTGCCCCCCTTCTCCTCACTGTGGGTTCTAACTGCTGGGGACACTGATGCTGCACATCTATCAGTGTATTTACTGAATGGCACGGTGGGGCTGTGTAAATACACTTCTCTGTACTCCTCCCCCCTGTGCCTGCAGTCTGTGTCAGTCTCTGTCCCCTAGCCTGTGCAGTCTGTTTATAGGTCACAGCTGAGGTTACTGGGGTCTCTGTCACCCACAATCTTTCACACTCATTCTGGGGGTCCCTCAAAGAGTATCCTGTACCCTCCTCCCCCACACAGTCTGAAATCTGTGGCTTTGCTGCTTCTGTCCTAGAGTGGGCTAGTTTGCCCCCCTGCTCTCTCTCACAGTCAGTCTGCCACTTTGCATAATCACACAGAATCTGGTATCCTTTTGACACTGGTGCAGACAAGCACACATCTTCCTTCTGCCATTTATCCCAACTATTGTGTCTTTTCACAGGGTACAGAATTGTCCCTGGCAGAGACTGGCACACATCATCCAGCGGCCCAGTCACCCAGTCATTCTCTCCCCCGTCAATCTCACCTCCTTCTATAGAATACACTGATTCAATCACAGGCAGACACGCACCCCTCATCTGCCTTCTCTCACAAACAGCTCCTCCCTGTACAGGTAAACTCAGTTCAGGCACAGACAGACCCACACAGTCTATCGGCCTTTCTCCACCATCAGTTTCTCCCTGAACAGCTAATGGTAATTCTGCCGATACTGCTGGTTTAAGTACAGGAAGACACACACCATCTGTCTGTCGTTCTCCCCAGTCAGCATCTCCTCGTACAGCTTCACCTCTCAGCACAGACACCCCCAGTTCAGGCACAGCCCTGCGCACACATGCACTCTGTCCTCCCTCCTGGTCATAATGTCTCTGAGCATTTTTACACACAGCCCTTTCCACATAAGGGTCCGTAACTAATGTCACTAGGTCACATGTAGCATTGTCAGGCACATAAAGAGATAACAATCTACCTAAATCAGTACCCAGTAAAACATCATTAGGAATATTTTCAGATACCCCCACATTTCTTAAACCTCTCCCCACTCCCCAATCAAGATATATACGTGCCATAGGCACTGCAATTTTCATTCCCCCAATCCCTTTAACTGCTAGAGTCTTTCCAGGGATAATGTTCTCAGAGTTCACTAGCTTTGGATGCACCATAGTCACTTCTGCACCTGTGTCCCTTAGCCCTAGGGTTACCTTATCTCCAACAGTCACAGGTTGCAAGTTCTCATGGTTGTTTTCCTCTGGACAGGTAACAAACAAAATAGATGCTGGTACTTCTGAGGGATTACTTCCTCCAGCTGATTGCCCCAAGTTAATCCTCTCTGGGCAAGTGGAGCTGATGTGGCCCACTTTGTTGCAAACAAAACATCTGCGGGTATCTCCCTGCCCAGATGCAACACTTGCCCCTCCTTTCCCAGAGGGAGCAGAAACACTGGATAAAGGCACAGCAGGTTTTGTGAAGGGGGGTCGTGCTGCAGCTCCTTTACAGGTGGATCCCCCCTTAGAAAAGGATTTCCTCCCATTCTCTGGAGACCTGTTAGCCGTGTAAAAATCAGCCAGCTCGCCAGCTTCCAATGCTGTTATGGGCTTTCGATCTAAAACCCATTCTTGAACTCCGGCTGGGCACAGCTGCATAAACTGTTCCTTCACAATCAAATCTTCCAGCTCCTCCATAGTGGCAACTTTTAATCCTCTGACCCACTGTTTAAAGGCTGTCCTCAAGTTCCCAACAACTGTAATATAGCTCTCTGACAAACCTTTCTGCAGAGAACGGAATTTTTTCCTGTACACCTCAGGAGTAAGATTGTATCTCCTCTGTAGTGCAGCTTTAATGGAATCATAGTCCTGATCAAACTCTGGGGGTAGTTCAGCAAAATCCTCCAGTGCAGGACCTTTCAGGCCAGGGGTAAGGTACTTGGCCCATTGCTCCCTTGGCAACTGGAACTGTCTGCAAACTTTCTCAAAGCTACGCAGGAATACATCCACATCTCCATCTTTCTCCAGGGTGGGAAAATTCTCTGCACGCACTCTGGGAGCAGGGGGGTCTCTAGGTTCACTAACAGGTGAGACCATCCCTCTCTCCAACCGTGCAAGCTGTAGCTGATACTCTCTCTCCGCCTGTCGTTCAGCCGCCTGTCTTTCAGCAACCTGTCTCTCAGCTGCCAGAGACCCCTGCCTCTCAGCCACGGCAGCCTGTCGTTCAGTAGCCTGTCTTTCATAAAACTTTGTAATCAGTTCCATGCGCAAACTTGCATCCACTGAGCCCATATGTTTAAGAACAGTTTGCAAATAACAGTCCAATGGATCCCCAGATCCTGATGAATCACCGCCCACAGCTGCAGACATCTCTCCTGAGACTTCAACTGGTGTGATTTGGCTGTTATCATATTCAACAAGAGCTTGTATTAGTGAATCTTTGTTCTTTGAACGTATTGGAATATCCCGCTCCTGGCACAGGAGTATAAGTGCCTCTCTAGATCGCTGCTCGTATGCCTCCATAGCAAAAATAAAATAGAAAAGAAAAACAGAGAATAGGGAAGGGGACTGTTTGCAATGTGTGACTATATAATGCACTGAGTTTTAGCCTTTGGAAATTGTAAGAAACAATTTCTTTTAGTACCGGGATTTTCACACTAGCAAATCCACAAGCACTAAAATCTAATAATAAAAAAAATTATCTACACCGCTGCCCACCAATTTGTGACGAACCAAGGTTATCCAACCCTGCGCCCGTCACTTATTTGGCACAGAAAGGGTTTTCAGCCCCCTTTTCTGTCACCTATAGGTCACAATCTAGCCACACCAGGCAAGCTTGTGATTCAGTTTAGCGGGTGCAAGAGTTAATTCGCATTCCCTTAATCTGTACTAGACGTAAGAGAAATGCCCAACACTCCCTTGTAATGCCACCCACAATAAACTATAAATCCTATAGCTCAAATGCTGCCACCACTTAAAATTTATTAAAGGGAAAATCTTAAGGAAAACCCCAGACTTTACACATTAACTCTAGAAATACAATTTAGCAGAAAATAACCTAAAATTATACAGTTCTAATATTCCAGTCTCTTTCAGTAAAGTGGTTCAATTATTAGACAAAGGCCAAACTTAATAAAGGAATTATTTATTATGCCAAAAATATTATGCACAATGCATTATTAACAAAAAGTTGTTACACATAAAATTACACACGCAAACAGTATTTTAAAATAAAAAGGAGAAAAACAGAATTGAATACTTTCCTAGTCTTCAAGATTTGCGCCAGGGGAATGGCAGAAGAAGATGGCTCCTTACTCTGTACAGCAGCTCCCCTTGTAAGAATGACAATCTTATTGTTAAAAAATAAGATTCTTAAACCTACTTCTCAGAGATCATGTTGCTTAACCACACCCTCCTGGGCGGGCTAAGAAACCCCACTGTCTTCACAAACTTCAATAGACTAAATTTCTTGCCTGAATTTATACAATCCATTATCATTCCTGCTAGGTAAGAAATTTCTATATTTACATATTTAGAACCTCTTAGTTTTATTGGGAGAACCAGTTTGATATCAAATATGCCATAGGTTGTCATATTTACCTGCCGTTAAGGTTATAACACTTTTAACCAACATATGTACATAGTATACCAATGTCCTGTCAGTGACCTGGTCAGTTTTTGTAATGAAGGGCCTGTTTTGCATCATGCATTCTATTGACAGCTTAATCCATAAACTTTATCCTGTGTATCTCTGTGACTAAGAGCTTCAGTGATTTAATGACTCAATGCATACACACTAGCATTTGGTGGCTAGTTAGAGGGTTCTGGCACTTCAAAGAAAATACAAACACAATTCTTCTTGAAAACAAATAACTGTTTTGAGTGCAAGCTGCACAAAGTTAACTCTTTAGGAGCTGAATCCTGAGATATTTGTGACAGTGGGGATATATCTTTGTCTCCAGCAGACTCTAATTCACCATCTTCTGTATCAGAGGACAGTTCATGCAAAGTTACATCAAGCGGAAGAGTGGTGAAACTTCTGGCCCGATATAGGGACTGACTTTAGCTAGAACAGTGACCGGAAGTATGGGCAGAATAATCCCATGGTCACTGTGGACTAGTGTAGTCTACGCCGATGTCCAAGTCAAGATGTAAATTATTTGTTTATGTTTTCTAACCTATTAGTTTATATAATGTTCGAAAAAATGTTGTTGTATACTCTGTTCGTATACCCTGTTATTTATTATATGCAAATGTATGCTTCGCCTTTGAAAAAGGGGAAGATGTGATGAGAGCAGGATGTGATGTCACTAGTTTGGGGGCGGGGCTTAGGTCCGGTGTCTGTTTCGCAGTTAGTTTAGTACAATCAACCTGACTAGATGTGAATTGTTATGCTCTGTAATAAAATAGAGTTGTACCATCATTGCTGTGTCCTGCATATGTCCTGCATCTCATGACAGTATATCCCAACCATAATTTAGGCTGCTTGTATGATTTACCACACAAATTCCACCTCTGTACTGTAGAATGAACTGCAGATTAATTTACTTGCAACAAAAACGGACGCACTTTTAGATAAACTTTCAATTACAGCCTATAACTATATTTCATTGTGTGCACCAACTCCGTGCACAGACCTTACAAATACAACATACGTTAACCCATTAATCATACCAGAAACAGTTTAATATTTACCAGAGCCTGACAAAATATCACACATACCATCGCACTTTCAAAGCCACTTTCAAAGCCGTTACTTCACTTGCTAACACAATATCATATATTTACATGCCGAAAAACAATTATCACTTAAAACTAAAACTGCTTATTAATACCACATACTTAAAACATGCTGCTGACTTTAAAATACAGGTATATAAAAACACTACAAAATACCTTCTTACAACGTCTGATTTCCCAGCAGAGAAACAGAAAGAAACATTTTTACAGCGATACAGACACACAAACCCATCTCATCTCGCATACCAGAGATTCACTCCCTTTTTTCCTTTCTCAGAAAAAACATAATTTATGCTTACCTGATAAATTTATTTCTCTTGTAGTGTATCCAGTCCACGGATCATACATTACTTGTGGGATATTCTCCTTCCCAACAGGAAGTTGCAAGAGGATCACCCACAGCAGAGCTGCTATATAGCTCCTCCCCTCACTGCCATATCCAGTCATTCGACCGAAACAAGACGAGAAAGGAGAAACCATAGGGTGCAGTGGTGACTGTAGTTTAATTAAAATTTAGACCTGCCTTAAAAGGACAGGGCGGGCCGTGGACTGGATACACTACAAGAGAAATAAATTTATCAGGTAAGCATACATTATGTTTTCTCTTGTTAAGTGTATCCAGTCCACGGATCATCCATTACTTGTGGGATTCCAATACCAAAGCTAAAGTACACGGATGATGGGAGGGACAAGGCAGGAACTTAAACGGAAGGAACCACTGCCTGTAGAACCTTTCTCCCAAAAACAGCCTCCGAAGAAGCAAAAGTGTCAAATTTGAAAAATTTTGAAAAGGTGTGAAGCGAAGACCAAGTCGCAGCCTTGCAAATCTGTTCAACAGAGGCCTCATTTTTAAAGGCCCAGGTGGAAGCCACAGCTCTAGTAGAATGAGCTGTAATCCTTTCAGGGAGCTGCTGTCCAGCAGTCTCATAGGCTAAGCGTATTATGCTCCGAAGCCAAAAGGAGAGAGAAGTTGCCGAAGCTTTTTGACCTCTCCTCTGTCCAGAGTAAACGACAAACAGGGCAGATGTTTGACGAAAATCTTTAGTAGCCTGTAAGTAAAACTTCAAGGCACGGACTACGTCCAGATTATGCAAAAGACGTTCCTTCTTTGAAGAAGGATTAGGACACAATGATGGAACAACAATCTCTTGATTGATATTCCTGTTAGAAACCACCTTAGGTAAAAACCCAGGTTTGGTACGCAGAACTACCTTGTCTGAATGAAAAATCACATAAGGAGAATCACAATGTAAGGCAGATAACTCAGAGACTCTTCGAGCCAAGGAAATAGCCATCAAAAAAAGAACTTTCCAAGATAAAATTTAATATCAATGGAATGAAGGGGTTCAAACGGAACTCCCTGAAGAACTTTAAGAACCAAGTTTAAGCTCCACGGGGGAGCAACAGTTTTAAACACAGGCTTAATCCTAAGCAAAGCCTGACAAAATGCCTGGACGTCTGGAACTTCTGCCAGACGCTTGTGCAAAAGAATAGACAGAGCAGAGATCTGTCCTTTTAAAGAACTAGCTGATAAGCCTTTGTCCAAACCCTCTTGGAGAAAGGACAATATCCTAGGAATCCTAACCTTACTCCATGAGTAACTCTTGGATTCACACCAATAAAGATATTTACGCCATATCTTATGGTAGATTTTCCTGGTGACAGGCTTCCGAGCCTGTATTACGGTATCAATGACTGACTCGGAGAAGCCACGCCTTGATAGAATCAAGCGTTCAATCTCCATGCAGTCAGTCTCAGAGAAAGTAGATTTGGATGATTGAAAAGACCTTGTATTAGAAGGTCCTGCCTCAGAGGCAGAGTCCATGGTGGAAGAGATGACATGTCCACTAGGTCTGCATACCAGGTCCTGCGTGGCCACGCAGGCGCTATCAGAATCACCTCCGGATGGAGTTCCCACTCCCCCAGATGAAAAGTCTGACGACTTAGAAAATCCCCCTCCCAGTTCTCTACGCCTGGGATGTGGATCGCTGACAGGTGGCAAGAGTGAGACTCTGCCCAGCGAATTATCTTTGAGACTTCTAACATCGTTAGGGAACTCCTGGTTCCCCCTTGATGGTTGATGTAAGCCACAGTCGTGATGTTGTCCGACTGAAATCTGATGAACCTCAGTGTTGCTAACTGAGGCCAAGCTAGAAGAGCATTGAATATTGCTCTTAACTCCAGAATATTTATTGGGAGGAGTTTCTCCTCCTGAGTCCACGATCCCTGAGCCTTCAGGGAGTTCCAGACTGCGCCCCAACCTAGAAGGCTGGCATCTGTTGTTAAAATTGTCCAATCTGGCCTGCGAAAGGTCATACCCTTGGACAGATGGACCTGAGAAAGCCACCAGAGAAGAGAATCTCTGGTCTCTTGATCCAGATTTAGTAGAGGGGACAAATCTGAGTAATCCCCATTCCACTGACTTAGCATGCATAATT
Organism: Bombina bombina; assembly: GCF_027579735.1. Taxonomy (NCBI): domain Eukaryota; kingdom Metazoa; phylum Chordata; class Amphibia; order Anura; family Bombinatoridae; genus Bombina; species Bombina bombina. Next base: position 1,000,210,645 of record NC_069499.1, read on the forward strand.
GCAGCAGTCTGAGATGCAGGCACGCAAATGGCACTATGTCCATTGCCGCTACCATTAAGCCGATTACTTCCATGCACTGAGCCACTGACCGCAGCAGTGACAGGCGCAATGCATGCAAGGGGCTGTAAAATAAAACCTTGTTGAATAAACATTTTCTTAAGGTAACCCTCCAATTTTTTATCCATTGGATCTGAAAAAGCACAACTGTCCTCAACCGGGATAGTGGTACGCTTTGCTAAAGTAGAAACTCCCTCCACCTTAGGGACCGTCTGCCATAAGTCCCATGTAGTGGCGTCTATTGGAAACATTTTTCTAAATATAGGAGGTGGGGAAAAGGGCACACCGGGTCTATCCCACTCCTTGCTAATAATTTCTGTAAGCCTTTTAGGTATAGGAAAAACGTCAGTACCCACCGGCACCGCATAGTATCTATCCAGCCTACACAATTTCTCTGGAATTGCAACTGTGTTACAGTCATTCAGAGCAGCTAATACCTCCCCAAGCAATACACAGAGGTTCTCAAGCTTAAATTTAAAATTAGAAATCTCTAAATAAGGTTTCCCCGAGTCAGAGATGTCACCCACAGACTGAAGCTCTCCGTCCTCATGTTCTGCATACTGTGACGCAGTATCAGACATAGCTCTAACAGCATTTGCGCGCTCTGTATCTCTCCTAACCCCAGAGCTATCGCGCTTGCCTCTTAATTCAGGCAATCTAGATAATACCTCTGACAGGGCATTATTCATGATTGCAGCCATGTCCTGCAAGGTAATCGCTATGGGCGTCCCTGATGTAATTGGCGCCATATTAGCGTGCGTCCCCTGAGCGGGAGGCGAAGGGTCTGACACGTGGGGAGGGTTAGTCGGCATAACTTCCCCCTCGACAGAACCCTCTGGTGATAATTATTTTATAGATAAAGACTGATCTTTACTGTTTAAGGTGAAATCAATACATTTAGTACACATTCTCCTATGGGGCTCCACCATGGCTTTCAAACATAATGAACAAGTAGGTTCCTCTGTGTCAGACATGTTTAAACAGACTAGCAATGAGACTAGCAAGCTTGGAAAACACTTTAAAACAAGTTTACAAGCAATATATAAAACGTTACTGCGCCTTTAAGAAACACAAATTTTCCCAAATTTTGAAATAACAGTGAAAAAATGCAGTTACACTAACGAAATTTTTACAGTGTATGTAATAAGTTAGCAGAGCATTGCACCCACTTGCAAATGGATGATTAACCCCTTAATACCAAAAACGGAATAACAAATGACAAAAACAGTCATAACAACTGCCACAGCTCTACTGTGGCTTTTTACCTCCCTCAATACGACTTTTGAAGCCTTTTGAGCCCTCCAGAGAAGTCCTGGAACATGCAGGAAGAAGCTGGATGTCTGTGTCTGTAATTTTTGCTGTGCAAAAAAATGCCAAAATAGGCCCCTCCCACTCATATTACAACAGTGGGAAGCCTCAGGGAACTGTTTCTAGGCAAAATTCAAGCCAGCCATGTGGAAAAAAACTAGGCCCCAATAAGTTTTATCACCAAACATATGTAAAAAACGATTAAACATGCCAGCAAACGTTTTAAAATACACTTTTATAAGAGTATGTATCTCTATTAATAAGCCTGATACCAGTCGCTATCACTGCATTTAAGGCTTTACTTACATTACTTCGGTATCAGCAGCATTTTCTAGCAAATTCCATCCCTAGAAAAATATTTTAACTGCACATACCTTATTGCAGGAAAACCTGCACGCTATTCCCCCTCTGAAGTTACCTCACTCCTCAGAATATGTGAGAACAGCAAAGGATCTTAGTTACTTCTGCTAAGATCATAGAAAACGCAGGCAGATTCTTCTTCTAAATACTGCCTGAGATAAACAGTACACTCCGGTACCATTTAAAAATAACAAACTTTTGATTGAAGAAATAAACTAAGTATAAAACACCACAATCCTCTTACGACCTCCATCTTAGTTGAGAGTTGCAAGAGAATGACTAGATATGGCAGTGAGGGGAGGAGCTATATAGCAGCTCTGCTGTGGGTGATCCTCTTGCAACTTCCTGTTGGGAAGGAGAATATCCCACAAGTAATGGATGATCCGTGGACTGGATACACTTAACAAGAGAAACATCTATTTCATAGCGTACCAAATACATAAAAAGACCACAAGATTAACTTGTCACCAAGTTCAAAATGTATTTCATTCCGAATCCACGCAAAATGGCCATTTTTTGCCTGGATTGGGACAATCATTTTCAAATAATACATTCTGTTTTTGGTTTAACCCCTTAAGGACCACAGCACTTTTCCATTTTCTGTCCGTTTGGGACCAAGGCTATTTTGACATTTCTGCGGTGTTTGTGTTTAGCTGTAATTTTCCTCTTACTCATTTACTGTACCCACACATATTATATACCGTTTTTCTCACCATTAAATGGACTTTCTAAACATACAATTATTTTCATCATATCTTATAATTTACTATAAAAAAATTATAAAATATGAGGAAAAAATGGCAAAAAGGGGGCGGAGCTAACCGCCAAAGATGCAAGACGCACTGAGCTGGAGCTCCTACTAAAACTTTATAACATGGAACGTAGAATAGTTATATTCCCTCCAATTTACTAGTTCCTGAGGGGCAATAACATTGGAAGATCCCTGAGACATGTGGATAAAGACTCGGTGGCTAATTAAGTATTTTTGAGATGAAGATCTGAAGTGCAGCTCCCCGCCACACGCTGACCCGCCATCTTGGAGACAAGTGTGCTGCTACCGACATGGAAGCCCAAGACCTATATGCCAGTATTAAAGGCCTGTTGGAAGAACATGGGAGGAAACTCTGTGACAGGCTTGACGCTTTTACGGTCAAAATTCAAGCAGCACGTCTAAGCAGCGCTACTCCTGTTGTGGATCATGGAACGGTACTGGAGCCACAAGATAGCGCGGCACCTACAGATCCCTGGCCGGGTACTCCATTACTGATGCCGTCGGGGGCGGACCCAGGAGAGGGATTCCGCTCCCCCTTTGCAGACTCAAAAGGCCGGTATGTGCCCTGCTGGGAGCAATGCAAAAGTCTCCGGATGCTCCGGTCTGAGAGCCAGTGCCCTCCTGAGGTCACCCGGTCTGTCTGGTCCCGTTTGAATGTTGACGGGTTTGCTCGCATGCAAGTGGGGTAAGCCGCCTCTACAAGCTAGAACTGTGTATGGCTGAGCGATATTATTGTCACTGCGTGAGATGATACTGCTCTGTGCCCCCTACCCAGAGGTTCCCTCCTTAATGAAGGCACTTTGCCGGATACCCATCTGAGGAGTGCCTCAGGCTTCTATATATCTCCTGACACTGCTCACTGCATGGTCCTTACCCTAGACCTGCCATCCTATGCAAGTTAGCTCACTAGTCGGTGGGGATTTAAGCTTACAGGACATTGAGATTATTAACACTGATGCCTGGTAACTATACTAGTACAACAAACTGGTGCTGGGGCACTGACTGTTACATATATCTTCCTATGAAGCCCTGGGTTTGCTTTAGCGTTGTAGCCTCTGCCTCAGCCAACGGGACAAGGAACCACTTCTTCTGTAATTTCCCTTGGGATTACAATTTTCCTGTAACATTGCAGACCTGGCAACTACTTCCCCCATCCTAAAACACAGAAACACAAACGCTATATGTAAATAGTTTTATCCAGCGTTAGTCAAACTGAGCATTGCCTAGTGTGCCCTGTGGGCATTATCTCTTGTCACACTGACCACAAGGCGTAAGGTGTCGTTGCACTCATGAGAACGTATGGCCTGTTATTAACCAACCCATATATTTGTAACATAGACCTTGCAAGCAAATATAGAGAGATATCACTGTAGAAGGGGTGCAAAGTCTGCTAGACAAGACGAAAAGTGAGACAGTTTAGGGGTAAAGCACTCTGGCTATCACAAGAGTAAATAATCATTAACCAATAACTGGCTTAGTGAAAATGTCTTTGATATACAAGTTTCTCTCCAAGGGTACTAATGAAAATATATAAAGGTTTATGATACTTAAAATATTCCTAGACACCTTTTAGGCTAAGTGCCATGTATTTTTTCTATCAGTGAGGCACTGTCATAGCAGTATGGACCCTCAGGGTGCTTTCTTAGGAATAATTTTACACTATGCGACACTCAGCCATTTAAAAGTGAACAATGTATTTGTGTAAGTGTTTATATACCCTATTGCATTACTGGTCAAATGTAGTGATATTGAATTGTAGAGCTTTGTGTAAAACATAGTACCACTGACAGGTATGGAGCATCTTCATAGTTCATGTTAACCCCATCCAGGATAGGTGTATCTGTAATGTTGTTTAGACAATTTTTTACTCTCACCACTAATATACATAGGTTGTATGTTACTTGTTAATGAGGGCATATGCAGAAAACATAGGTTTGACTGGGTACTAGGTCCAATAAAGAGGACATTATTATTAGTTTTCACTCGCCCCCCCCTCCTTCTCCTCCCCCTCTTCCTTCCCCCCCCCCACTATGGAGTTAGGGATAAAACTATTAATCCTGCACATTTAATTTGCTGGCAGAGTTTTGTAGCTTTTGTCCTTCCCGTAGAGCCATCATTGTAGTTTGTCCACATATCAGTGTAAGAAGGCTCTCCGGACCATAACATGGCAGGACCTACTGTACCTCCTTGTATGTGCTTGAATGTTCACAGTCCAGTCTGTTCGCACGATTGTAATATAACTACCTTCATGTAAGCACAAGCAACCGTTAGGGTAGCAGAGATTGTAACTGGCGATAATAGATTTAGATGTAAACAAAATGTATTGAAAGCCTGAAACTTAAAAATTACTACAGGCCCCATGATTACTGCTTTGCTGCCCCTTCAGCAGATATAACAGTACTATTAGTCTTGAGCCCTGATGTACTGCCCACAGTTCTTGTGCCTCCCATTTTGATGTTTCTCTAGCAGTGTGCGAGCTATCTACACATCAAATGTTATTAATCCTTATCTCCTTAATCGTTGTGTACACCTTCATCTTTATTCCAGTTTTCTGGACCTACCCAGGGTCCTGGCAGTTGTGCGAAGGTCTATGTTCAGTATAGGCCCAAAAGTGGTCTATCTCTCTCAAAAACCCTGTGATTGATACTTAAAGAGCATTGGGGTCCAAAAGTGGCCGCAGCTATTCCTGAGGTGAAAAAAGGGGGGAAGTTGATGTTTGCTCTCCAACCGTTATGTATGTACTATACTTTTCAACTTCGTTGTTAACCTGATTTGTTATGTACAATGTAATGCATGTTATTGCACATCTTTGTATCAACTCCTGATTTATGTTATATTGAGCAAACAGAATTTTGCTTTGTATCTGTTGGTCCCTCAATAAAAAATTTAAAAAAATAAAAAAAATGGAAAAAAACACACTTTTTCTAACTTTGACCCCCAAAATCTGTTACACATCTACAACCACCAAAAAACACCCATGCTAAATAGTTTCTAAATTTTGTCCTGAGTTTAGAAATACCCAATGTTTACATGTGCTTTGCTTTTTTTGCAAGTTATAGGGAAATAAATACAAGTAGCACTTTGCTATTTCCAAACCACTTTTTTTTTTAAATTAGCGCTAGTTACATTGGGACACTGATATCTTTCAGGAATCCCTGAATATCCCTTGACATGCATATATTTTTTTTTAGAAGACATCCCAAAGTATTGATCTAGGCCCATTTTGGTATATTTCATGTCACCATTTCACTACCAAATGCGATCAAATAAAAAAATTTGTTCACTTTTTCACAAATTGTTTCACAAACTTTAGGTTTCTCACTGAAATTATTTACAAACAACTTGTGCAATTATGGCACAAATGGTTGTAAATGCTTCTCTGGGATCCCCTTTGTTCAGAAATTGCAGACATATATCGAGGCATCACTGCTATAACATGAAAGCAGTTGGAAGTGATCAGGATCGCTTCCACTGCTTTCAAAGACCAACGACGTACGGGGTACGTCCTTGGTCATTAACTGCATTTTTTTGCAGGACGTACCCCATACGTCGTTGGTCGTTAAGGGGTTAAAGTAAATCTGTTACACGCATACCACAGTGAGAACCGACAGACCATCACACATTATGCATCTCACTATACAAAATTTCCTTTTCATTACTGCAAGCAAATAAAAAGTCTTACAAAGTCTTACAAACGAAGCTGCTATCACAGTTTTTTTTTCGTTTTTTTTTCTCTTCTGATCTATTTGCGCGCTCAGTGGTGGCCCCCCTTCTTTGCCTGCTACATTTTTTAACACAGAGATTTCTCTATTTACCACACAGCGGTACTCACTGACAGTGTTTTAAACTGCTTCTGTCTTTTGCAGAAACTATTAACTCTTTTTCGACCTTATACATGTAATTTAACAAAACTCTATTATGGGAATGAACATAGGAAACTTTAACACACGTGAGACTCACTCACTGCCAACTTTCCGGGGGAGCTTAACTTAAAAACTTTCGTCAAATGGCATTCATATATTTCTTGCGCGCTTATCACAGACAGGACTCACAATACCTGTCATAACCCAGCACAGGACTCTTAACCTGGCTGGAGGGGTATCACAACTGCCGGCAGGACTATAATCCTCCACAAACCTGCGTCTCAACCACAGGAACCCCTTTAACCCTTTATCATATATTATCAACACCTATTACCAGACTAAATTTAGGTTCAGATTCACAGAAGGAAAGCATGGTAAAAGCACTCATACTCACCCACGGCGAATCCCACATAACTGACACCATAACTGTTAGGTGTTTCCCCAGGGGGGTAAGTGTCAAGTCAGGCTGAAGCCACGGGCCCACTGTACCACCTGAGGCAGATGTAGATTATCTGATAAGGATCCCTTAGAATGACTCAGACCACGCAGCAATATGATCTAAAGCCAATCATGTTTATTGAACAGTGCAAGCATTACTTATAGTGTACAGCAACAGCATACAATGTGAAGCTGGAAAATGACTTTCTCATAACAAGAATCACATAGTCATAATAAGCTAACATCTGCGGAGACAACAAGGTCTCTGGACCATCTTATTGACATTATATTCTTCTGGGCGTACAGCCAAAGTACATTGACAAGGTCGAACAGCTAAAGAAACTACCATAACATGCACATAGTTCGCCCTATATAATAACCCATTATAATAAAGTCTAATCATTACAAAATGGATGCTAATCATCACAAGATGGCTGCGAGGAACAAGATGGCGCCCAAAAACAAGATGGCGCTAGTCAGGTTCACATTAACCCCTAACAGCGTAGATTCCGGTAAGATCGTTTCATTTTACTTAAAGGGACATGAAACCCAAAAATTTTATTTTGTGAAGTTTCTAAGAATTTTGTTAGTCCCTACATCCAGGAGAGTGGTCTCACCACTAAGATGTGTTCTATTTGATTGTAAGACTATGGGGCCTACCAGAAATAGATCTGATGGCCTTTCGTTTAAGCAACAGACTTCCCAGGTACCTTACAGTACCTTACAGGATTTGGTATGCGGATCTGGTCCAAATGTCCAGTTGCTGCTGGACACCTATTACCAGACTAAATTTAGGTTCAGATTCACAGAAGGAAAGCATGGTAAAAGCACTCATACTCACCCACGGCGAATCCCACATAACTGACACCATAACTGTTAGGTGTTTCCCCAGGGGGGTAAGTGTCAAGTCAGGCTGAAGCCACGGGCCCACTGTACCACCTGAGGCAGATGTAGATTATCTGATAAGGATCCCTTAGAATGACTCAGACCACGCAGCAATATGATCTAAAGCCAATCATGTTTATTGAACAGTGCAAGCATTACTTATAGTGTACAGCAACAGCATACAATGTGAAGCTGGAAAATGACTTTCTCATAACAAGAATCACATAGTCATAATAAGCTAACATCTGCGGAGACAACAAGGTCTCTGGACCATCTTATTGACATTATATTCTTCTGGGCGTACAGCCAAAGTACATTGACAAGGTCGAACAGCTAAAGAAACTACCATAACATGCACATAGTTCGCCCTATATAATAACCCATTATAATAAAGTCTAATCATTACAAAATGGATGCTAATCATCACAAGATGGCTGCGAGGAACAAGATGGCACCCAAAAACAAGATGGCGCTAGTCAGGTTCACATTAACCCCTAACAGCGTAGATTCCGGTAAGATCGTTTCATTTTACTTAAAGGGACATGAAACCCAAAAATTTTATTTTGTGAAGTTTCTAAGAATTTTGTTAGTCCCTACATCCAGGAGAGTGGTCTCACCACTAAGATGTGTTCTATTTGATTTGACTATGGGGCCTACCAGAAATAGATCTGATGGCCTTTCGTTTAAGCAACAGACTTCCCAGGTACCTTACAGTACCTTACAGGATTTGGTATGCGGATCTGGTCCAAATGTTCAGTTGCTGCTGTGGCCTCTTCCTCTTAGGCAAGACCTTCTGTCTTGAGGCCCCTTTTTTCCATCCAGATCTAAAATCTCTAAAGTTAATGGCGTGGAAATTGAACGCTTTGTTCTCAGTCATAGTGTATTCTCTGAATATATATATTAACACTATGATTCAGGACAGCAAGCATGTTTCTAGAAATATCTATCACAAAGTTTAGAAAACTTACATTTCATGATGTACTACCCATGGTTATTCATGGCATTCTTTTAGAATTCCTAGAATTCTTCAATTTCTACAGAATGGTTTAGATCAGGGGTCAGCAACTGTGGCTCATCAGATGTTTTAGAACTACATTTCCCATGATGCTTAGGCAGCTTAAAGACACTTAAGCATCATTGGAAATGTAGTTCTAAAACACCTGGAGACCCAAGGCTGCTGACCCCTGGTTTAGATAATGGTTCATCTGCCAGTTTTCTCAAAGACCAAATCTCTGCCCTTTCTGTATTGTTTTATAGGAAAATTGCTAATCTTCCTGATGTTTATTGTTTTGTTAAGGCTTTAAACTGGATTAAACCTGTTATTAGGCCTATTTCTCCTCATTGGAGTCTTAACCTAGTATTAAGTTTTACAGGATACTCCTTTTGATCCTATGCATAAATTGGACATTAAACTACTTTCTTGGAAAGTGCTGTTTCTTTTGGCCATTTCTTCTGCTAGAAAAGTTTCTGAATTATCTGCTTTCTCGTGTGAGTCTCCTTTTTTTATTTCCCATCAGGATAAAGCTGTTTGGTGGACTACTTTAAAAATTTTACCTAAAGTTATTAACTCTCACATTAATAAGGCAATTATCATACCCTCCTTGTGTCCTAATCCAAAAAATGCTACTGACCCTTGCATTCTTTGGATGTTGTTAGAGCATTGAAACATTATGTTGATGATACTAAAGATTTCAGACTGACTTCTAGTCTGTTTGTTGTTTTTTTCTGGTCCTATTTCTTTAGCCTCTTGGCTGAAACTTGGGATGAGGCTGTAGTTGATCAAATTTGCAAAGCCGCCAATTGGTCTCCCCTGCATACCTTTTCTAAATTTTACCATTTTTATGTTTTAGCCTTATCAGAAGCAGCTTTTGATTGAAAGATCCTTCAGGCAGTTGTCTGTTTTATAATTGTGCCTATACTTTGAGTTTTTGTCATAAAATACATTATTTTGGGTTCTGGATTTAATTTCTTGATGAAAAAAAAGGTGTTTTTTAGGTTATCCCTCCCTTTTTTGTTACTCGTGGACTTACACATCTTCGGTATTATATCCCATATGTAACAGCTTGTGAAAGAAAACATAATTTATATCTTACCTGATAAATTCATTTCTTTCATGGTGGCGAGAGTCCACAAGTGTTTTTTTTTTTTTTGTTTTTTTTTTAAAAAGCACATCTTTCTTTTTTCCTGATCCTCATTTTGGCTTTTACTCCTTTTAAACACCTCATCACTTGGCTATTCGTAAAACTGAGGTATGAGTGAGGTGGAAGGGGGGTTATAAACTTTTGAGGTTTGGGAAACTTTGCCTTCTCCTGGTAGGAATGTATATCTTATACATAACAGCTTGTGGACTCTCGCAACCATGAAAGAAATTAATTTATCAGGTAAGATAAAAATTATGTTTTCCCAGGGGTATTTTAAAGGCCAGAGCTTTTTGGGCATGTGTAATAGACCTAGAAGACATGGGAGTAATTACTTCAGTCCCATTGGAGGAACAGAATTGAGAGTTTTATTAAAACCTTTTCATTGTTTCAAAGCAAGACAGGACTTACAAGCCGATCTTGGAACTCAAAACTCTGAAAGTTCTTACTTTTAAAATCGAGACTTATTCACAGGGATCAAACAAAATTCCTCAGATTTGCCTTTATAAAATGGTATTATTTATGTGTTCCACTTCCATTTGGTCTGGCAACAGTACCAAGAATATTTTCAAAGGTTCTCAAAGCTGCTTTGTCCGTGTAACGAACAGCAAACGGCTTTCCTGTCAGAGTACGCTTCTTCTCAGTGTCAGGTGGAGTGCTGTTGCTTCAGAATGAAACAAGATGGAATCAATGGCTGAAAGACCCAGCTCACATAAACACAGTGTTTAAGATAAGGCCTGGAGTAAGAGAGCAATGAGCCCAAACTTAGCAGCTGAACTCTCTCAAGTACTTTAATAAGCTCCTACAAAACAAACAACAATTAAGTACTAGAATGTAACTGAAAATTTGTAAATGTTGTACTTCTTACGTTCTTTGCAGCTTCAAATGTTGCATCAGTGGAATGGAGATTACAGCAGCCTGTCTAAGAAAATCTCTTTAGACTTCATGACAAGACATTCTCTAACTTGGTGGCCCCTTTTAAGACAGCACTCTTTTCTCTGGTTTCTGACAGACAAATGTCACAGCAGTGGATTAAATCAATCACCAAAGCAAAATTCAAATCACCTTAGCAATGAAAGAAGTAGTCCACGTTCAGACTTGGGCAGAACACCATCATTGTATGATTTTAGCAATTCCAGGTGTGGACATTTGGAAAGTGGACTTCCTCAGTTGTCAGCACCTTCTCCCCAGCAAATGGTCCTTGAATCAGGAGGTATTTGAGCAGATTGAGAATGACAGCCAGACATACTCCCAAATTTCCAGTAACACACACAGTGCAGTTTTGATGTCTGTATTTCCACAGTACATAGATTTAACCCCCTGTATTTCCCCTGTATTTCCAGTAGCCCACAAATTGTCGTGATTTAAGCTCTATATTCACAAAGACATACAGAGCAGTGATTTAACCTCTATATTTATTGTAAACACATTGAACAGTGATTTTACCCCCATTTTATTAATAACATACAAAGTGCAATGAATAAATGTATGTATTGCCATTAACACACACTTGAATTAAACTCCCAAAGTGCTGGGATTCTACCCTATATTGCCAGTAATAAACACGTAGCAGTAATTAAACCTCCATATATTTAGTTAAAGTTATTAAACCCCCTTATTGCAACTAATGCATATGATATAGCACATGCTGTCTCCTGTATCCAGTGATACACAAAGAGCACTGGTTTAACAACCCCTTGATGTCCACAGGGAGGCAAATCCCTTTTCTAGCTTATTTGAATTTTTAGTCTGGGGGAGGCAGTGGAATAGCCCTTAAAGCGGCAGTAAAATCAAAATTAAACTTTCATGATTCTGACAGAGAAAGCAACTTTACTTCTGTTATCTCTTCTGCTGGATCATTTATCAAAAAATAAATATTGATACTATTTAGTCTTTTATAGGGCTGCATATATATTTTAATTTATAACCCTTTTTCTTACATTTTACACTTGTGAGTAAACTCCATTTAGTCGGCCATTGTTGCTTTTTGATCTGCACTATGTTGGTGGTTTATTCTTGCTGAGGTGAAGTACTGCACCGCCATTGGCAAGATCAGAAGTCGCCAAAGAAAAAGATCACTTTCAAAGAAAACTTCCTCCTGCAAAGAGTGCACCCAAACATACATTATATATCTGGTTGTGATTCAAACTTATAAATTGTATTCTTCTTTTAAATGCCCAATATTAAAGCCCTGGGTGTTACATTTTGCTCTTGAAATAGTAATGAGTTACCAACTTTATAACTCCGACATGGACACCAATTAAAACAAACAGGAATTCATAAGTTGTGTATGAATGTATATATATATATATATATGTATATATATATATATATATATATATATATATATATATATATATATATATATATACACACACACACACACACACATATATATATATATATAAATATCCTCCAAAAAGAGATAGGCACAGTCTTACATTACCACAACTGCCAGGGTGCACTTCACATAAAATGTATCTATTCCTCATTTGCAAGAAGGCACTCACTGGTCTTAGTAAAAAAACAACTTTTAATTCATCTGTTTAAAAAGCAAGTACATCCTTAACGTTTCGATGTCGTTGTGACATCTTTATCAAATGTTCTGCTAACATCACCAATATAGGACAATCATGTTCCCAAAGTAGAAAATCGCTAACAACATACATCTATATACAACCTTATATACATATTCATATTCACATTTTGTCACAACGACATCGAAACGTTATGGATGTGCTTGCTTTTTAAACAGATGAATTAAAAGTTGTTTTTTTACTAAGACCAGTGAGTGCCTTCTTGCAAACGAGGAATATATATATATATATATATATATATATATATATATATACACACACACACACACACACATATATATATATATAAATATCCTCCAAAAAGAGATAGGCACAGTCTTACATTACCACAACTGCCAGGGTGCACTTCACATAAAATGTATCTATTCCTCATTTGCAAGAAGGCACTCACTGGTCTTAGTAAAAAAACAACTTTTAATTCATCTGTTTAAAAAGCAAGTACATCCATAACGTTTCGATGTCGTTGTGACATCTTTATCAAATGTTCTGCTAACATCACCAATATAGGACAATCATGTTCCCAAAGTAGAAAATCGCTAACAACATACATCTATATACAACCTTATATACATATTCATATTCACATTTTGTCACAACGACATCGAAACGTTATGGATGTGCTTGCTTTTTAAACAGATGAATTAAAAGTTGTTTTTTTACTAAGACCAGTGAGTGCCTTCTTGCAAACGAGGAATATATATATATATATATATATATATATATATATATATATATATACACACACACAAGATAGGAGATAGGCGCAGGAATAGAATACTCAGAGGTCTATGGCTGAGAAATGGATCAAAATGTATAATACAAAGAAAGGAAAACATGGAGCGCCCTACAGCTAAATATAAATAATAGTGTAAATATAAACGAATATTATCGAATATTATACCAAATAGACCAATATACAATATTAAAGTGGGTGTACAAAAAAGGATATGCGTAAAGTCTCCAGACTATTCTAAACTTCAGTCAGCTTAGAGCAAAGGGAACATGTCCCAGATCACAGAGAGGAGTTGCAGCCCCTTGGTACATGGTTCTGAAAACCGGATATAGCTGAGTGGAAACAAAAGAGAGACAGGGGCGCACGCTTCTCTATGCGTAGTATATTAATAAAACCAGATAATTTATTGCACACAGACAAATGAACACTCACACTTCATAACCTCAACACATGAGGTATAGATAAAGCACACAAAACAAGGCATGGTATAATAGCTCAGAGGTCCGTTGTTTAGTCCCCAAGATGTATGCAACGAGGATAGTCTGATGGTCCTCGCTAGGGAGAAACCCGGCCAAGATATTGATCAGAGAGAGTCCTCTACTTCGTGCAGTAAAACAAATGTTCCAAAAATAAAAACATCACACAATTAGCTCACAGCTGATCTGCAAACTCCGGCTGGATAGTGGATCAGCTGTGGTAGTGGTGACACATATACGGTGGGTGTGGCCTAACGCGTTTCGTAGGAGGCTTCCTACTTTGTCAGAGGCATGCCCACTATATATTGTAACCGTTTTAAAACTGTTTGGGGAGCACCTCACGTGATGATACTCCTCCCATCACAGCCTTAGAACATAATCAGTGTCTGTTGCAGCAGAATTAAGGTCAATTCCTCTGCAAGTCCATATGATATGATCGCTATTTACTTAAAGGGACACTGTACCTAAAATTTTTCTTTCGTGATTCAGATTGAGCATGAAATTTTAAGCAACTTTCTAATTTACTCCTATTATCAAATTTTCTTCATTCTCTTGGTATCTTTATTTCAAATGCAAGAATGTAAGTTTAGATGCCGGCCCATTTTTGGTGAACAACCTGGGTTGTCCTTGCTGATTGATGGATAAATTCATCCACCAATAAAAAAGTGCTGTCCAGAGTACTGAAACAAAAAAAAAACTTAGATGCCTTCTTTTTCAAATAATGATAGCAAGAGAACGAAGAAAAATGATGATAGGAGAAAATTAGAAAGTTGCTTAAAATTGCATGCTCTTTCTGAATTACAAAAGAAAAAAATTGGGTTCAGTGTCCCTTTAATATAGGTGATACAGATATAAGTAAAAACATCAGTTCCTATCCTAATGTGATTTATATGGACAGATATGATACCTATTTGTTAAAAAAATAAATACAAATTTTATTAATGAAATATTATAAAACCATTATAATAAATTACACACTAAAAACTCAAAAAATCAATCTGTTAAAATGAGAAAAATTAGGACTCAAATACCCAAATAGATATAACCCCTAATATATAAACAACAATGGTAACAAAGGGAATCAATGAATGGTCTTCAAAAAATGTTTATATTAATTCATTCCATAAAATCAGAAACCTATAAATACATAAGTAAAGAATAAAAAAGGAGCAAGAAAATGGATCTTTGAAAAATAGAGCATAAAGAATTATTATTATTATATATATATATATATATATATATATATATATATATATATATATATATATATATATCTTAAAAGGGAATTCATTTCTAATTCATTAAGGATGGTTAATCTTAAATTTTTGGATAAATAGAACATCCTATGCAAGCAACCAAAATGGAATAGTGCGAACTAATGTGACAACATATGTAAGCCTATACTTCTAGTCATTTTACAAGAAGTAGAGTCCTATTGCAAATGATTCCCTAGAGGGTGATTTCATAGATATATATGTATACATACACATATACATGTATGCATCAATGCAAAATCTATCAAGAAGGCTGCTAAGTCTATTTCCCTGTTCATCCCCATGGGTTCTAGACTACCTAGAGTATGTATCCAGTATGTTTCTCTACGTCTCAAAGCTAATAATCTATTACCCCCTCTGATATCCATCTTTACTGACTCTATTGCTTTAACCTTCAGGCTACTTGTATCTTGGTTGTGTATTTCAGTAAAATGGGCAGATACTCCATGTGTGAGGACTCCTTTCTCGATATTTACCAAATGTTCCCTAAAATGAGTCTTGAGACTTCGTTTAGTTCTCCCAATATAAACCTTGTCACATGAACATGACAGGTGATAAACTACATGGGTGGTTTTGCACTTCATAGAACTTTTGATATCATAGACTCTCTTATCCCTCAAAGAAACAACATTTAGACAATTGATTTTGCATTGATGCATTTTTAGTGTATAATTTATTATAATGGTTTTATAATATTTAATTAATAAAAATGTTATTTATTTTTTAACAAATAGGTATCATATCTGTCCATATAAATCACATTAGGATAGGTACTGATGTTTTTACTTATATCTATATTACCTATCTTAAGTAAATAGCGATCATATCATAAGGACTTGCAAAGGTATTGACCTTAATTCTGCTGCAGCAGAGACTGATTATGTTCTAATGCTGTGATGGGAGTAGTATCATCACGTGAGGTGCTCCCCAAACTGTTTTTAAGACAATTACGATATCCAGTGGGCATGCGTCTGACGAAGTAGGAAGCCTCTTATGAAACGCGTTAGGCCACGTCCACCGTCTATGTGTCACCACTACTACAGCAGATCCACTATCCGGCCGGAGTTTGCAGATCAGCTGTGAGCTAATTGTGTGCCGTTTTTGCTTTTGGAACATTTGTTTTACTACACGGAGTAGAGGACTCTCTCTGAACAATATCTTGGCTGGGTTTCTCCCTAGAGAGGACCATCAGACTATCCTCGTTGCATACATCTTGGGGACTAAACAACAGACCCGTGAGCTATTATACCATGCCTTGTTTTGTGTGCTTTATCTATACCTCATGTGTTGAGGTTATGAAGTGTGAGTGTTCATTTGTCTGTGTGCAATAAATTATCTGGTTTTATTAATATACTATGCTTAGTAGTATTCTCACCAACACCTCCATAGATGCATCCATAACGCTTTTGGTGAGAATTTTTCTCCAGTAACTTTTTCTAGATTTTAGATCATTATCTAACCCTCATTTTCACACTGGTGATTTATGTTTATAAATATTACTTTTTGGTTATAAGCGAGTAGATAGATATACATCCTATTATAGTGACAACTATCATAGGTATTTAATTCACAAATGTGATAAACTCCCTCCTTTCTTATTACAATATGGGATAGTCCTTCTGACCGACTCTGACGTTATTATTTTTTTCTAATTGACTGGTCTATACCATTTTAGACAAAGTCTTTTATAAACTGTTGATGGGTTTTTATTTTTATATTGCTTTGTATACATATATTCAATTAATATGCCAAGTTTTCACCTAATAACATATATAACATTCTGTTATCTCTGAGAATAGAAAGTATTAGATTTGCTCAGTTAATTAATTTTGTGTTGCCTTACCTGGATGAGATTGGTATCAACCGATGGGTGTGTGTACTTGGTTCTATTGCTGATTGGCTGTGTTGTGTTATAAATTTAGTAGCTATGAGAGATGGTTTGTATAGCCTGATGAAACAGTGCTGTGACACTGAGAAACGCGTTGCTGTTGTTTTTAATTATTTTAATACATTTGTATTATTATTACCATTTATACTATCATTTTGCTGCTGCATCATCTACTGGTAACACTCCTCCTGCTGGAGGCTACCACTCTGCTTATTTAGAGCTGCAATCTTGCCTGAGCTGAATTTGAGACTCTAATACAAACTGTTGTCTAGCCCTACTGTGGGCCTTGCCCTTTGGACCACAGTGCCTTGGATCTCTGGACTCCCCCTGGTGGGACGAGGATACCATCTGTTCCTGTATTATTGAGATACCATCTGTTCCTGTATTATCGTTGGATCCCCTGGTGGGATGAGGACACCATCTGTTCCTGTATCACTGAGATACCATCTGTTCCTGTACCATTGCTGGGTCTACCGGAAGACTTTGCAGTTCCCGTCTGCTTATACTGCACACCAGTGCTTTCCATCACGTGAGTAGGATATTTACTGCTCTCCTATAACCTTTGCTGTGTTATAGTCTGATTTGCACTATGTGGCGCCCTCTACCGTTTCCATTATAAACAGGAAATTAAACATTTTTGTGTTATTTTGTTCTTGCACTATGTTGCGCCCTCTACCTTTTCCATTATAGATTATCTTTCCCTGTGTCGTGGCGTGACACCCTAGAAGAGCTGCCTCTAACCCTGGATTTTGTTTGGAGACTTCACAAGGTTCCCTTACCAGGACTAAATCATTCCAATACATACCTGGACTTCTCTATTTATCCTTATATGTGCACTTGCACTTGTGCACATGGTTGTATGTGTCTGGTGACATTACATTCATATGTGATTTTTATGTATATCTGATATATATGGTATATTTGCGTATTTAGGGTATATTTGTGTATTTATGCTCTAAAACTACTAGCCATTTATATTGTGGATTTTGGAGTTGATTGTCTATATTCCACACCTTTACGAATTGTACACAGATATACGAAATATCTACCTGTGTTGTGATCTTGATATATATCCATTCACCACTTGGGGCCTCTTATCGATACCTGTTTGGCTCCGGTTGTCATCAGTGTATAGTTTATCTTAATTTCCTGTTATTGTAAAAAACATGGTAGAAAACATATGAAAAATAAAAATGTTTATTTATAAAAAATAAAAATGTTTCATGAATAAAAATGTTTTATGTTGTTGTAAAAATGTTTAATTTCCTGTTGTAACAAAACATGGTACAAAACATGAAAAATCCACATATGAAATATAAAAATGTTTAATTTCCTGTTGTTGTAACAAAAACATTGTAAGAAACATAAGTGTTTGTGTAATCCAAAATAAAAATGTTTCATTTACTGTTGGTGTGTTTACTTAGCATTACCTGTGTAAAGCATAATTAATGATTATATTAGCTTTATCCAGAAGCATTTGGGTAATCCTAGGATTACTAGGGTAATGTCCAAAGTATGATCTTATTTTGGGCTTTACCCAAAGCCACTGGGTAATCCTAAGATTACATGGATTTCTGGCTTTACCCGTAACATATATATAAAATAGCAAGAAAAGACCGCATTCACTGTATTTCACAGCTGAAGAAACAAAAATTATGGTTTATTCAGGTGACATTACAGGGAATAGCTCCCCTCTTCCATTGTGTTTACAAACAAGTGCCAGAATTTTTGTTGTGTTGCTAGCCTGGAGTTAACTGCCTGATTCAGCTGTGCAGCTGTCTGTGAGTGCTGGTGAACACCCAGGGCTGGGAATTTTGCAGTGGCATGGGATGTGCACCTGGTCCGCTTTGAGAGTGCAGTATATTTCCGTATTTTGTATGGGTCTATGTAAATTACAAAAGGCCGGTGTCACTCTTATTTGTAACTAAGTGTGTTTGGTTGAAGGCATGCATTGTGTGGCTGTTGGTTAGGGAACCAGGGAGGCAGAGACATTGATGTGATCCTGGGCTATTACCATTCGGCCAAATGCCGTGACCAAGAGGAATATTTATCAAGCCGTCTACTTACTTGCATTCGACGGCACCAATACGCTCGCCTAACATCGCTGCCGCAGACCTGAATACGCTCTCCAGAGTTTCCAAAAAAGCTGTCAAAAAGCCACGCACCAAGTACGGGGCGATGAGCAGCGGACTGTTGTTAGCTAACAGTCATCGATCTCGCTGCTCTTCGGCTTTTTCCCAGCTTTATTGGTATACTGTCACCAAACACCCACACTATACTAAACTGTTTAACCCCATCCCACCGCTCCCAGACCCCGCAACTAAATAAACTTATTAACCCCTAAACTGCCGCTCCCAGAGCCCGCCGCCACTCTAATAAACTTATTAACCACTATTTCTCGGCTCCCAGAGCACACCGCCACCTACATTATACTTATTAACCCCTAATCTGCCACCCCCTACACCACCGCCACCTACAAAAAGTTATTAACCCCCTATCCTGCCGCTCCCGGAGCCCACCGCAACTAAATAAATTTATTAACCCCTAAACCGCCAGCCCCCCACATCGTCATAAACTAAATTAACCTATTAACCCCTAAACCTAACAACTCACTAACTTTATATTAAATATTAACTCATCCCTATCTTATAATAAATTTAAACTTACCTTTAAAATTACATTAAACTATATTAAACTATTAATTAATCTACCCTAACTATTATAATAAAAATACATTAAACTATATTAAATTAATGATTAATCCAACCTATCTTTTAAACTAATATTACATTAAACTATATTAAAATAAAAATTAATCTAACCTAACTTTTATACTAAAATTACATTAAACTACTAATTAAATTAAATATATTGTATATTTAAACACCTAACCCTACTCAAATAATTTAAATTTACACTACAAAATTACAAAGTTACAAAAAACTAAGTTACAAAAAATAACAAACACTAAGTTACACAAAAAAATAAACACTAAGTTACAAAAAATAAAACATAAATTATCAAAGCTTTAAACTAATTACACCTAATCTAAGGGCCCTATGAAAATAAAAAAAGCCCCCCCAAAATAAAAAAAACCCTAGCCTACAATAAACTACCAATGGCCCTTAAAAGGGCCTTTTGTGGGGCATTGCCTCAAAGTAATCAGCTCTTTTACCTGTAAATAAAAAATACAAATACCCCCCCAACAGTAAAACCCACCACTCACACAACCAACCCCCCAAATAAAATACTATCTAAAAAAAAACTAAGCTCCCCATTGCCCTGAAAAGGGCATTTGGATGGGCATTGCCCTTTAAAGGGCAGTTAACTCTTTTGCAGCCGAAAAACCCTAATCTAAAAATAAAACCCACCCAATAAACCCTTAAAAAATCCTAACACTAACCCCAGAAGATTTACTTACAGTTTTGAAGATCCGACATCCATCCTCCAAAAAGCCGGGAGCATTCTTCATCGAAGTGGCAAGTAGTCCTCCAAGAAGCCGGCCCAAGTCTTCATCCAAGCCCACAGAAGTCTTCACCCAGACGGCATCTTCTATCTTCATCCATCCGACGAGGAGCGGGTCCATCTTCAAGACATCCGACGAGGAGCATCCTCTTCTTCTGACGCACTAATGACGAATGAAGGTTCCTTTAAATGACGTCATCCAAGATGGCGTCCCTTAGATTTCGATTGGCTGATAGAATTCTATCAGCTAATCGGAATTAAGGTAGACAAAATCCTATTGGCTGTTGCAATCAGCCAATAGGATTGAGCTTGCATTCTATTGGCTATTCCAATCAGCCAATAGAATGCAAGCTTAATCCTATTGGCTGATTACAACAGCCAATAGGATTGAAGTTCAATCCTATTGGCTGATTACAACAGCCAATAGGATTTTTTCAACCTTAATTCCAATTGGCTGATGAATCTAAGGGACGCCATCTTGGATGAGATCATTTAAAGGAACCTTCATTCGTCGTTAGTCTGTCGGAAGAAGAGGATGCTCCGCGTCGGATGTCTTGAAGATGGACCAGCTCCGCATTGGATGGATGAAGATAGAAGATGCCGTCTGGGTGAAGACTTCTGCGGGCTCGGATGAAGACTTGGGCCGGCTTCTTGGAGGACTTCTTGCCACTTCTTGCCACTTCGATGAAGACTTGGATGGATGTCGGATCTTCAAAACTGTAAGTAAATCTTCTGGGGTTAGTGTTTGGATTTTTTTAAGCGTTTATTGAGTGGGTTTTATTTTTAGATTAGGGTTTTTCGGCTGCAAAAGAGCTAAATGCCCTTTTAAGGGCAATGCCCATCCAAATGCCCTTTTCAGGGCAATGGGGAGCTCAGGTTTTTTTAGTTAGCTTTTATTTGGGGGTTGGTTGTGTGGGTGGTGGGTTTTACTGTTGGGGGGGTATTTGTATTTTATTTTACAGGTAAAAGAGCTGATTACTTTGGGGCAATGCACCGCAAAAGGCCCTTTTAAGGCTTGTAGGCTTGGGGGTTTTTTTTATTTTGGGGGGGGGGCTTTTTTATTTTCATAGGGCCCTTAGATTAGGTGTAATTAGTTTAAAGCTTTGATAATTTATTTTTTGTAACTTAGTGTTTATTTTTTTGTGTAACTTAGTGTTTGTTATTTTTTGTAACTTAGTTTTTTGTAACTTTGTAATTTTGTAGTGTAGATTTAAAATATTTGAGTAGGGTTAGGTGTTTAAATATATAATATATTTAATTTAATCTGTAGTTTAATGTCATTTTAGTATAAAAGTAAAGTTAGGTAATTTTTATTTTACTATAGTTTAATGTAATATTAGTTTAAAAGATAGGTTGGATTAATCATTAATTTAATTTAATATAGTTTAATGTATTTTTATTATAATAGGGTAGGTTAATTAATAGTTTAATGTAATTGTATTATAATAGTTAGGGTAGATTAATTAATAGTTTAATATAGTTTAATGTAATTTTATTATAATAGTTAGGGTAGATTTAATAATAATTTAATATAGTTTAATGTAATTTTATTATAATAGTTAGGGTAGATTAATAGTTTAATATAGTTTAATGTAATTTTATTATAATAGTTAAAATAGGTTAATTAATAGTTTAAATAGTGTTTAATTTAAATCTAAAGATAAGTTTAAATTTATTATAAGATCTGATGAGTTAATATTTAATATAAAGTTAGCAAGGTTTAGGGGTTAAAAGGTAATTTAGTTTATGGTGATGTGGGGGGCTGGCGTTTTAGGGGCTAATACATTTATTTTGTTGTGGTGGGCTCCAGGAGCGGCATGATAGGGTTAATAACTTTATGTAGGTGGCGGCGGTGTCGTGGCGGCAGATTAGGGGTGTTTAGACTCAGGGTACATGTTAGGGTGTTAGGTGTAAACGTAACTTTTATTATACCATAGGAATCAATGGGATATCGGGCAGCAGCGAACATAAGCTTTCGCTGCTTTCAGACTCCCATTGATCCCTATGGCATCTGCCACCTCCAGGGTGGCGGATTGAAAACCGCCGCAAAAGTAGTCAGATAGTGCTGAATTTGCATTCGGAACATCTGTAGTGACGTAAGCATCGATCTGTGTCAGACTGAGACCGGCGGATCGTATGCTACATCACAAAATTCTACTTTTGCCGGTCTGTATGCTTTGATAAATAAGGGGAATCAGGCTCGCCAGAATTACACTGCAGAATTCCAGCGTATTTGCGGTTGACGGCTTGATAAATAGGGGCCTAAGTCTTCCATGTTGCTTTTAATCTAGTTATGTGCTTGAAAGAGAGTGCCAGACTTTCTATATGGTGTGTTTTTATATACTGTATGTATGTATATGTGTGTGTGTGTATATATAAAATATTTTCTCATCATATTGAAAATTTCGTTTTTAGGTGGGCTCCTAGATTTTCTAATCATTTTGTCAAGCCTGTCCTTACAGCAAAGCATAATACATTTCTTTTTTAGGCTGGCTCCTAGATTTTCAAATAATTTTTGTCAAGCCTGTCCTTATAGCTAAGCATAAGCACTTAACGTAGTCACTCTTTTGGGACCAATGAGCAACCATGTTTAAAAGGACTGTCTACAATAGAATGTTTATTGTTTAAAAATATAGATAATCCCTTTATTACCCATTCCCCAGTTTTACCTAACCAACACGGTTATATTAATACACTTTTTACCTTTGTGATTACATTGTATCTAAACATCTTCTAACAGTCTCCTGATCACATGACTTTTTATTGATTATCTATTGACTTGCATTTTAGCCAATTAGTGCTGCGTTGTGCTGACTCTTAAATAACTCCACGGGTGTGAGCACAATGTTATATATATGGCCAACATGAACTAGCAGTCTCCTGTTGTGAAAAGCGAATAAAAAAGCATGTGATAAGAGGTTGTCTATAGTGGCTTAGAAACAGGAAGAAATGTAGAGTTTTAAATGTTATAAAGTATATTAATATAACAATGTTGGTTGTGCAAAGCTGGGGAATGGGTGGTAAATGCATTACCTATTTTTTTAAACAATAACAATTTTAGTGTTGACTGTCCCTTTAAATTTATGTGCAGCTCATCCCTAAGACAAGCAAACTCTGTCACATGTTGCCCCTGATATTATTATGATATGGGGGGGTTGCCTCCCCCCCCCCCGAAAAATTTTCTGTGGACGTTTTGGTTTCGATTTATATGATTATTTTAAATATATTGTATTTTTATTTACATTGATTGATATTGTGGTGTGGGAAGTTTTCTGTGTATTTGGGTCACTATGGGAATCACCATGATAATCACTTTTAGTTCAATTTTTGAGGAGTGTTTGTGTTTTAAAAGTTTGCTTTGTGTAGCCCCTCTGATTGGTCTGAGGAAGGGGAACCATTCTGTGAAATGTCACCTGAATAAACCATCATTTTTCTTTCTTTAACTGTGAAATCCAGTGAGTGTGTTTTTTTGTTTCTTACTATTATTTGGATATATTACCAGCACCCTGGTAGCAGTTCTCTTTCCGTTAGTGAGAGTTCCTTGTGTTTTTATAAAAGACCATATGAAACATATCTGTATTTAGTCCTTAAAAAAGGCAGAAAAGACGTCTCATAGTGTGAATAATGTCCCTCAGAATAAGTGTTTAATGTTGTTTGTGTACACAGTTTTCCAAGCTTTTTGGCAAGAAATAGTTGTGGTGCACAGTGTCTTCCAAACACTTTATTGACAAGACCCAGGGGCTCCCTCTACACGTGACTGTAAACACCTTACTCTGCATAGACAATCTCATCTGCTTAGAGTACTATTTTGAGACTCTGTATCATCTACATGTTTTGGCTTTCCAGCTTCACAAGGATAAAAAGCATTTGTCAGGCTCCTGAGATGTTACTTGAGTGCTGTAGCGATCACGCTAACCCATGGTGAAGGTCCAGGGTCACGCTAAGAGGGAGTTTTGAGCACAGCTGGAGCTTAGGTTAACCTGGCTGACAGCTTAGTGGGTGCTTTATGCATTTCAAAGTGGTATCTGGCTATGGAAGGGTGTACTAAGTTCAGCTCACAGAGTCTTAAGGCTTCCTCTAATTATACTTCAGATTGTTTGACCTTAGCTAAGGGTATATTTATTTGTGGACTTTGACTCAGAAGTGACTATGTTGTGGAATTGGTGCCAAGGCTCAAGAAGTGTTAAAGGGACACTAAATACATTCCATGCGCCTCCATCTAATCATGGGTCCTACCTTAATGGCAGGACTGGATTTACAGCCTGTATGCATCAAAATCTGAAGCACCTCCTGCTCCCCCTGCTTTCCGCTCACTGCTGTACCAGAGACCTTAAAGTGAAAGTAAACTATCGATCATCTCTATGCGGCACATAAAAATACATCTTTAGGGGGCAGAGCTTGGCCACAGCTACAATGGCTGCTTAAGCCCAGAGCTCCACAATAGGGACTGTTAAAAAATAAAAATTAGGTCTATAAAACTATACACCTACTGCTCTGCTCAGTTGATTTGAGCAGCTGACATCACTAGGCATCTACCGACACCGATTTGAAGAACCTGGAACACGTAAACACTATTGTTAGGAGCTTGGAAGTAGAAGCAGTGTCCATGCTGCTAAAAGTGTGACACAGTAAGAAGTACACATAGAAAAGGATCACTCCACAGTAAAGAGAACGTCAGCTTTCACTACAGCTTGGGTAAGCTCTGCAGTTGTCACTCACTGACCAGCAGACTGGCTTTAGCTAAGACCTGGCATTTATAGAATGTGAGATAGACGTCTCATCATAACCCCCCAGCAGCAGTTTTTATACGCTAAGCTGTAGATGGATCATCAGGTGGATATACATAAAATTCTATCACTATATGTTGGGCAGAATTAGATGCACGGAGGAAAGCTCTATCTACAGCGGTAAAGTAAATGCAGATTGCAATCACTAACAGTGCAGGCAATTTGGATATCTCTGCTGAGTGAATTTACTTCTATCACCATTTACGGTGCAGGTTTTATAGCTATAATAGCAGCATATTCACTTTTCTTACTCAGAGACACTTAACTGCCTTAAAGGGCCCCTGGTTGCTACTTCTATATCTCACTTTGGCCTATAGTATCAATATATTTAGTCACAGCCCGATAATGGCTTCTAAGAAGAATACTAAATCAGTTAAAGGACCCCGCACCATGTCAGCTAAGGGTCAGATGGTCACATCTTATTTTAGTCCTTCGGATCAGAAAACACTGGAGCACACCAGTCCTGCCAGTAAGACTTCAAAGCAACTTATTGCCTCGCAAGACTCCAACACTACTACCAAAGAGGATCAAACACAGATCCCTACACACATACTATCCTCTCTTGCCTCCACACAAGAAATTGCTAATATTGTGAGATCAGGCATAAGAGAAGAGCTTATGGATCTCAAACAGAATGTACACACCTTGGGATTCAGAATTTAAGTTCTAGGGACAATGGAGGTATCATCAGAGAAGAACTTACATCGATGCAGGAAACCATGGACCAACAAACTGAATTAATCACCTCTTTACAAGATAAGTTGGAGGACTTAGAGAACAGGGGCCGAAGGAAGAAAGTTAGGATAAGAGGAGTGCCCGAATCGGTATTGCCGAAAGACTTCCCTATTTATTTCCCCTCGCTATTCACACACTTGTTGGATAGTCCTAATGCTGCAGACATCCAATGGGTCAGAGCCCACAGGGCCTTGAGGCCAAAGCCACCCGACACAGCTCCCCCACGAGACATCATCATCAAATTCAAGAATTTCCTAGAGAAAGAAAGTCTCATGGCAGCATCTCAAAAGAAACAACCTGTAAAATTCAGGGGGGTAGTACTGCAATTTTATGCTGACCTGGCGATAAGGACTCTGCAAAGAAGGAAGGAACTCTCACCCCTAACTATTCTATTGTGAAATAAGAAAATACCATATAGATGGGGATTCCCATTCCACCTACTGGTTATCAAGGACAATAGAAGAGTGATATGCAATAGCCCTACGGAAATAAACCAATTTTGTAAGCTACTAGACCTGGACCCTCCGGCTACCTCAGATCCGCAAGCTATGAAACCCACGACCTCCACCAACAAGAAGCAAAACACCTGGAACACTGTACCACCTAAAAAGAAAAAACAACCCTCTATGAACCCTACCCCTGGGTTGGAGAACTCTAGGACCGTACGGTCCCCACACTCATCCTTTTCTAAGGAGGACTCTGATTCTGATGCTGGATCTCCTTAAAGGACTGTTCTTTTGATGCAAAGGACAAAGATCAGCCATGGACACGTAACTATTATTTGTTAATTAGTAAAGATTTAAATATGTACCTAGCATAGTGTCTGCCCGCTTAAGTGACCTATTTTGAATATATCACAGACTACGTATATTAGGTCCCGCTATGCTTCCCCACCCTATGTTGATGATTGTAAAATTTTATTCTTGTTTATGTACTCAAATTGTTTTCCATGTTCATACTGCAGATGTTTACAGTATGCTTGTTTACTTATTTTGTTTTGTTAGGTTTTTTCATAGAACTTCAAATCGAGAAGATAGGACATTATAATCACAGTCAAAAGACATATGATTAGACTATGTATAAACCTTTACACGCCTTTCCCTAAGCCATACTATGACACATAACTTACACATTATTTCGCAAAATGTCAAGGGATTTAATTCACCTCAGAAGTGTTCAATAGCTATGTTGGACATGCATAAACGCCATGCCGATGTCTTACTTTTACAAGAAACACATTTCCGTAAGAACAGAGAGCCCAGATATTTGGGCCCCAATTTATACACCACTTTCATAGCTCCTACACATCCAAAAAAAGAGTAGTTAGCATATTGGTCAATACAAAATACTGCATTTCAACACATTCAACCCACTAAAGATCAGGAGGGCAGATTTTGGGGCATTTTTGGCCTACTTTATGGTACCCCAGTGACTTTTTTCAATATATATATATATATATATGCCCCAAATATTAAACATGTGCCCTTTTTTCGCAAGGTATTTCAGAAATTGTTAGATTTTGCCAAAGGCATAATTATATTGGAAGTAGACTTTAATTTCCCGTTACAACCCCTAAAGGACTGTTCAAACCCTAAATCTAGGATTTCCAAGAAAACAGCCCACTCTTACGGAAACAACTAAGAGACCATAATTTATATGATGCATGGCAATACTTCCATGGGGATAAAAGGGATTACACTTTCTTCTCCCCACCCACTAAATCATACAGTCGATTAGACTATTTTTTCACAAACCAGGCAGGCCTCACGCACATCTGACTCTTCCATCAAATCTACAATATGGTCAGACCATTCAGCCTTGTTGCTGAGATGAAAATGGCCTAATACTAGAACTAACACCTGTATATGGAAGTTAGACGACTCCCTCCTGAACACTCAGGATCTAAAAGAAACACTAACCAAATCACTCAAAGAGTTTTTTTATATCAATTCTACCCCAGAAGTCAGTGACTTTACTATATGGGAGGCACATAAGTGTTATATGAGAGGAGAATTTATAAAACACGAAGAAAGCATGAATAAAAAAAATAGCACAACGTCACTATACAGATCTAACCAAAAGCATATTCAATCTAGACTTTCAACACAAAAAAACCCATTAGACCCAGCAATATTTAAAGAGCTACAAGACCATAGACTTATATTAAAAGAAATATTAGCACAGGAGCAACAGACAATACTCCACAAATTCAAACAAAAGTTATTTTACGGGGGGGAAAATTGGGTGAATTATTAGCTAGAACCTTGCAAAAAAGAAAACTTAAATCCTTTGTGCATGAACTCCTCACCCCTACAAAACAAAAGATACTCACTACCCCTGGAATTCTGGAACAATTCCAAAATTATTACTCACATCTTTATAATCTAACCACAATAAATCATCAATCAGAAACAGATTCCAACATTTACTCTTACCTACAAACTTCTATTTTGCCAACTTTAAGTACAGAACAATCAAAGGAACTAGACTCCCCCATCACGTCCACTGAACTAAAATAATTAAATGTGGGCAAGAGCCCAGGTCTGGATGGCTTCACCTCTAGGTATTATCAAACCTTCAAAGACATCCTTATACCGCACCTACTAACTTTATTTCATAGAGTGAGAGACAATGACCCCTTTCCTGAAAGTATGGTAGAGGCCTATATCACGGCCATCCCTAAACCAGGGAAACCCCCAAACACACCATCTAATTTTAGGCCCATTTCACTATTAAATATGGACATTAAATTATACGCGAAGATATTAGCGACCCGTATTAACAAAATTCTGACGTCCTTAATTCACACCAACCAATCTGGCTTCACCCCACGTCATGAAGACAGAGATAACACCATAAAAATAATCAACCTCCTAGACTATGTTAACCAGCAAAAACTCCCCACTATTTTCTTATCAATCAACGCAGAAAAGACCTTTGATAGGCTCAACTGGAAATTCTTAAGAGCTACCCTATAAAAATTTGGGTTTGGGAAATCTTTGATCGAAAAAATATTCGCTTTATATCAATCCCCCACGGCTAGAATACATTTAAATAACTCCCTTTTTACCCCCATAAGTATCAACAATGGAACAAGACAGGGATGTCCACTCTCTCCACTGTTATTTGTACTGGCCATGGAAACACTAGCTACAAACATAAGAAAAAACCCAGATATAAAAGGAATCATGATATAAAATACCCAATACACACCTGGCAGCTAGCTGAACACATCTATTTAGCCAATCACAAGAGACAAATTTGTGCAGGCACCAATTAGCAGCTATCTCCCACTAGTGTAGGATATGTGCATATTCTTTTCCAACAAGGGATACCAAGAGACCATGCTCTATCTGAATCATGCAACTTAAATTGTATTCTTTCCTATCCCTTTAAAATATTCATTGATTGCAAATAAATACATATGATACTCTGATTACATTTTATATTTGCATTTATTCCTGCTCAGAATAATAATACATTTACAATATATACATATAGTGGAATAAATAAACACAGAGATATGACAGACATCATTGTTTAGGGACATGTAAATATGTTTGCAAAAGAATATATATATATTTAAAAGTATGTGCAAGGATATACAGGGAGTGCAGAATTATTAGGCAAGTTGTATTTTTGAGGATTCATTTTATTATTGAACAACAACCATGTTCTCAATGGACCCAAAAAACTCATTAATATCAAAGCTGAATAGTTTTGGAAGTAGTTTTTAGTTTGTTTTTAGTTATAGCTATTTTAGGGGGATATCTGTGTGTGCAGGTGACTATTACTGTGCAGAATTATTAGGCAACTTAACAAAAAACAAATATATACCCATTTCAATTATTTATTTTTACCAGTGAAACCAATATAACATCTCAACATTCACAAATATACATTTCTGACATTCAAAAACAAAACAAAAACAAATCAGTGACCAATATAGCCACCTTTCCTTGCAAGGACACTCAAAAGCCTGCCATCCATGGATTCTGTCAGTGTTTTGATCTGTTCACCATCAACATTGCGTGCAGCAGCAACCACAGCCTCCCAGACACTGTTCCGAGAGGTGTACTGTTTTCCCTCCTTGTAAATCTCACATTTGATGATGGACCACAGGTTCTCAATGGGGTTCAGATCAGGTGAACAAGGAGGCCATGTCATTAGATTTTCTTCTTTTATACCCTTTCTTGCCAGCCACGCTGTGGAGTACTTGGACGCGTGTGATGGAGCATTGTCCTGCATGAAAATCATGTTTTTCTTGAAGGATGCAGACTTCTTCCTGGACCACTGCTTGAAGAAGGTGTCTTCCAGAAACTGGCAGTAGGACTGGGAGTTGAGCTTGACTCCATCCTCAACCCGAAAAGGCCCCACAAGCTCATCTTTGATGATACCAGCCCAAACCAGTACTCCACCTCCACCTTGCTGGCGTCTGAGTCGGACTGGAGCTCTCTGCCCTTTACCAATCCAGCCACGGGCCCATCCATCTGGCCCATCAAGACTCACTCTCATTTCATCAGTCCATAAAACCTTAGAAAAATCAGTCTTGAGATATTTCTTGGCCCAGTCTTGACGTTTCAGCTTGTGTGTCTTGTTCAGTGGTGGTCGTCTTTCAGCCTTTCTTACCTTGGCCATGTCTCTGAGTATTGCACACCTTATGCTTTTGGGCACTCCAGTGATGTTGCAGCTCTGAAATATGGCCAAACTGGTGGCAAGTGGCATCTTGGCAGCTGCACGCTTGACTTTTCTCAGTTCATGGGCAGTTATTTTGCGCCTTGGTTTTTCCACACGCTTCTTGCAACCCTGTTGACTATTTTGAATGAAGCTTGATTGTTCGATGATCACGCTTCAGAAGCTTTGCAATTTTAAGAGTGCTGCATCCCTCTGCAAGATATCTCTCTATTTTTGACTTTTCTGAGCCTGTCAAGTCCTTCTTTTGACCCATTTTGCCAAAGGAAAGGAAGTTGCCTAATAATTATGCACACCTGATATAGGGTGTTGATGTCATTAGACCACACCCCTTCTCATTACAGAGATGCACATCACCTAATTTGCTTAATTGGTAGTAGGCTTTCGAGCCTATACAGCTTGGAGTAAGAAAACATGCATAAAGAGGATGATGTGGTCAAAATACTCATTTGCCTAATAATTCTGCACTCCCTGTATGTACAAATTCTAGCATTAATAATAATTAAAAAAAAAAAAATATTGTGAAAGTATCATATAGCAAATTAATATAAAAATAACTTTCTATGGGCTAGATTACGAGTTTTGCGGTAAGAGGGGTGCTTTGCTAACTTGCACTTTATTCTCACCACTCACTTTCCTACAGCGCTGGTATTACAGGTTTTTATAAACCCGGCGTTAACAGGCAAGAAGTGAGCATAGAGCAAAATGGAGCTCCATACCGCACTCCAATACCAGCGCTGCTTAAGTCAGCGGTGAGCTGGTTGTACGTGCTCGTGCACGATTTCCCCATAGACATCAATGGGGAGAGCCGGCTGAGAAAGTCTAACACCTGCAAAAAAGCAGCGTTTAGCTCAGTAATGCAGACCCATTGATTCCTATGGGGAAACACATTTTATGTTTACACTTAACACCCTAACTTGAACCCGAGTCTAAACACCCCTAATCTTACACTTATTAACCCCTAATCTGCCGCCCCCGACATCGCCCACACCTACATTATATTTATTAACCCCTAATCTGACGCTCCGGACATCCCTGCCACTATAATAAACATATTAACCCCTAAACCGCTGCACTCCCGTCTCGCAAACACTAGTTAAATATTATTAACCCCTAATCTGCCGCCCCTAACATCGCCGCCACCTACCTACATTTATTAACCCCTAATCTGCCGCCCCCAACGTCGCTGCCACTACACTAAATTTATTAACCCCTAAATCTAAGTCTAACCCTAACCCTAACACCCCCTAACTTAAATATAATTAAAACAAATCTAAATAAAACCTACTATTAATAACTAAATCATTCCTATTGAAAACTAAATAATTACCTATAAAATAAACCCTAAGATAGCTACAATATAACTAATAGTTACATTATATCTAGCATAGTATTTATTTTTATTTTACAGGCAAGTTTGTATTTATTTTAACTAGGTAGAATAGTTACTAAATAGTTAACTATTTACTAACTACCTAGCTAAAATAAATACAAATTTACCTGTAAAATAAAACCTAATCTAAGTTACACTAACACCTAACACTACACTACAATTAAATAAATTACCTAAATTAAATACAATTAAATAAACCCTAAGCTAGATACAATGTAACTATTAGTTATATTGTAGCTAGCTTAGGGTTTATTTTACAGGTAAGTATTTAGTTTTGAATATGAATTATTTAGGTAATGATAGTAATTTTTATTTAGATTTATTTTAATTATATTTAAGTTAGTGGGTGTTAGGGTTAGGGTTAGACATAGGTTTAGGGGTTAATAACTTTAGTATAGTGGCGGCGACGTTGGGGGCGGCAGATTAGGGGTTAATAAATGTAGATAGGTGGCGGCGATGTTAGGGACAGCAGATTAGGGGTTAATAATATTTAACTAGTGTTTGCGATGCAGGAGTATGGCGATTTAGGGTTTAATGTTTATTATAGGAGGTGATGTCCGGAGCGGCAGATTAGGGGTTAATAGGTAGTTTATGGGTGTTAGTGTACTTTTTAGCACTTTAGTTATGAGTTTTATGCTACAGCTTTGTAATGTAAAACTCATAACTACTGACTTTAAAATGCGGTACGAATCTTGATGGGATAGGGTGTACCGCTCACTTTTTGGCCTCCCAGGACAAGCTTGTAATACCGGCGCTATAGAAGTCCCATTGAAAAAAGACTATACGCAATTTGCGTAAGTTGATTTGCGTTAAGGCCAAAAAAGTGTGCAGTGCCCCTAAATCTGCATGACTCGTAATACCATCGGTAGTGAAAAAGCAGCAATAAAACCTGATAACGCTGCTTTTTCACCTTACCGCAAAACTCATAATCTAGCCGTATGAGATTTTGTTTGTTGAGGTATAAATCAATCTATTTCTTGGACATTAACAGTTGAAAAATAAAAGATTGGCTATAGAGAAATGTGCTTGTTCATGGACAGTAATGAAATGGTATTAATAAAGTTGGGAAGAACCCGAATAACTGTGAAATCGATGACTGTTAGTTAACACCAGTCCGATGCTCTTCCCACCGTACTTGATGCGCGTGTTTTTGACGGCTTTTTTGATAAATAAGGAGATTGTATTCAGGTCCGTGGCAGCGATGTCTGGCAAGCGTATTGACTCCGGCGAATACAACTTAGTTGACGCTTTGATAAATAGGCCCGAGGTCTCAGGTGTTAGAAGAAAAAAAAGGCAGGCAAAGGGCTTTAACATAGAGATACATACATATAGATTTGTAAGATGGATATGTATGTGTATATATATATATATATATATATATATATGTGTGTGTGTACATATGCATTTATGTATATGTGTATATATGTATTTACAGACATATATAGACATATTAACACATAAATACACTTAAAGGGACATGAAACCCAAATTTTTTCTTTTATGATTCAGATAGGCCTCATACAGGCATTGTTCGAGGGATCGAAAATTTTCTTGTAAGAGCTGCAAAATCTCTGATTCAAAGCCGTGTAACATCCTTGAAGTATATCTTCAATCTTGAATAGACAAATATTAGTGATATAACATTATTTAACCCTGCTTCTCGGGGGGGGGGGGGTGTTGAAGGCCTCGACCGATGTGGGCTGCCACAGGCCTCAACGCTCCGGATCGGCAAAAAAGTGCAGTTCTTCAAACAAATTTTTAGAGCAATCGAAATAACTCAGTCTCCTTAATATTAAGCTTGCATTTTCAGAAACAGATAAGTAGAGGAACTGCTGATAATTGGCGATTTAACAGCAGTTTGCACAGAGCTGCCAATATTGCTATCATTTAAGGTGCTGCCCAGAGACACGCCCCCAATATTCATATTTAATAAAGGTTTTAACTATTTACGGTAAATATTTCACATTCTAATAGGGGAATATGTGGGAATATCTTCTAAGTATTTATAAATAGATATTCCTATTTATATCTATCTATCTCTCTCTATATATATATATATATATATATATATATTAGTGTACAAGGGTTAAATGATCACAAGGAGAAACCAGGTGTGTTAACAAAGTGAAAACATTTATATTTGCACATTAATACAAATACACAATATTACAAAAAGCTTACCTATGGGTGAAACGCGCGTAGCTGTATATTTGTCGTTGGGGGTAACAGCTGACCATCTCCGTCCAAGTTCTGAGCCCCAGAATATTCAAACCCGAAGATTCCGCAGCAGAGTGAAAGAGCGAATAGGCGTGGATGACTACTAAGTGCCTTATCCGTTACGGAACATCGACCTGGTAAATACACGGAGACTCAAGAAAGAGGTACCGCATAGAAACAATCACTAACAGCTTGAAGGAATATTACAACATAAGGGACGTCCATTTGACAATTAAGAAATATGGATCTGAATCAGCCCTAAGTAATTTCTTAGGAGAGCTGCCCCTGTTATGATACATATTAAAGCTGAACTTTGTTACTGCGGTGAATATCACTCCATCTTGATATACAGGATTGCAGTTCCGGGATTATGCTCTATAGAAAATCACACTACATTTGCTGACTTTTTGGTCCTTAACAAGGGGGCCACATTATGGCGAATATTCGCCCTTACTCAACCTATGAATCGTAAATTGATGATAATAGGACTTTGTGACCCTACTATAAGGGTATAACTTTTAGGATCCAGCCAAAACAAGTGTTCCTATAATTATTTGGGACTCCCTACTTTTGTAAGGTTGCCACTTTTTGTAACATTGTGTATTTGTATTAATGTGCAAATATAAATGTTTTCACTTTGTTAACACACCTGGTTTCTCCTTGTGATCCTTTAACCCTTGTAAACTAATTTTTTCTTATACCCGAGTGCTGGTCAAAGAGTTGCTATTTGGTTTCTTTTTTTCTTTGCAACATATTTTTGGACTCTCTTTGCACAGGTAGGCAGTAGAATTTAGGTTTTCCTATACCGCCAACCTAAGGGCCATTTAGGTACTTTAGAGTAGTGCTGGTATTACCTAACAAATATATAATAGAACATTCTGCTATGTGAAGAACATTAGAATCTGAAATATTCATTTTTTCATGTCGGGTTTGCGCGTGAGTTGGGTGTTTTTCCACTTTTTTTGCTCCATTGACTCCTATAGAGGAATACGTTATCGCATGTGCAATATTGTAAGTTCAGCTTTTTATGCATGTCGGGTTAGCATGCTAGCGAAAACAGTTTATATTCAACTTGTCATATGAGTGCAACCCGACACACGTAAAAAGCTTACTTCTAGCGCAGTTAGTGCTTGAGCGGGAACATTAAATAACGCTCTACTTGTAATCTGGCCCATAATATACACGTGTGGAAGTATGAATATAGCCGCCTCATTCATGTGGAATAATTTAACTCTTGAAAAAGACAGTGTGGACTCTTGAAACATGTTGAGAAACAAATATTTTAATGAGTATATATGTTTATCACAACAAAGTAAAGACGTGTTTTTTACGCAGCTGATGTATGACAGACTATATGTTGGATCTCAATGAATGAAGCATCCAAATTTGTGAGTTGCCTGTGCGTATATTCATGTTTGGTGTTCCAGCTTCCCTAACCTACTACTTTATTTGGTGAAAGGCAGAACATTATATGGACTTCTCAGTTTGTACAACACCTCTGTGATCTAGTGGGCCTACAGTTCTATATGAAGATACTCTGGGCCAGATTACAAGTGGAACGCTAAATATCACTTGCTTGCAAGTGATATTAGCGCTGGTATTACAACTAAATCGCAATAGGAACGCGAGCTTGCGTTCGCATTGCTAGGAAGAATTGTGCTTATGAGAGTGCGCTTACATAGGCTCTAATGGGGGCCTCCTTCTGATGCCGTTTTTTTTTTATAACAAACTATAATGCCCTCTATTTTAAAGGGCATTTGGGGCACTTTTAGAAAATGAACCAGAGGTCTGACCTCTGGTTAATTTTCAGAGCGCTAATTGCTACCGCGAGCTTGCGATAATTTAGCGCTCCACTTGTAATCTAGCTCTCTTTGTTTGATCATGAGATTCTGTAACACTTGTTAATTCTCTCCTACAAAATCTGTATTTGAAATATGTTCTTGCTATTGATTTATAATGTGAAAATTCAATAAAAATACTAATAAAAAATAATGAATTCAGGAGATTCTGAAGAGGTAAGAGAGAGAAAAAGTGAGAGAGAGAAAGAGAGAGAAAAAGTGTGAGAGAGAAAGAGAGTGAAAAAGTGTGAGAGAGAAAGAGAAAAAGCGAGAGAGAAAGAAAAAGCGAGAGAGAGAAAGAGAGAAAAAGCGAGAGAGAAAGAAAGAGAGCAAAAAAACGAGAGAGAGAAAGCGAGAGAGAGAAAGAGTGAGAGAAAAGTTAACATTTCCATAAAATAACACATTTTTAAAACAAATCTTCAACAAAAAAACTGCCAAATGGATATTCTCCAAAATGTTGCAAAGATGTTTACTACACAGATGTCCACAGAAAATGTTTAAACTCAAACTCTGCACACACACAGAGTTCTTATTAGCATCTCTATTATTAAAGGGCCATGAAACCCAAACGTTTTCTTTCATGATTCAGATAAGAATACAATTTTTAAAAAGTTTCCAATTTACTTCTTAATCAAATTTGCTTCATTCTCATGTTATTCTTTGTTAAAGAGTTATTTAGATAGTATGCACATGTATGTGGCACATGACAGGAAATAGTGCTGCCATCTAGTGCTCTTGTTAATGTATAACACAAACTGCTCCCATATAGTGCTGCAGACACATGCACACTCCTAAACTTACCTTCCTGCTTTTCAACAAGGATAACAAGAAAACAAAGAAAATTTGACAATAGAAGTACATTGGAAAGGTCGGAAGAAGCCGGAAGAAAGAAGATTGAAGATGCCGCTTGGAGGAAGACTTCGCCCCGATGGAGGACCTCTTCTTTGCCGCTTGGATGAAGACATCGCCGGGATGGAAGACCTCTTCTTTGCCGCTTGGATGAAGACATCGCCGGGATTGAAGACCTCTTCTTTGCCGCTTGGATGAAGACATCGCCGGGATGGAAGACCTCTTCTTTGCCGCTTGGATGAAGACATCGCCGGGATGGAGGACCACATCTGGATGAAGAGTTCGACCTGGCTGGGTGAAGACGACTCAAGGTAGGGAGATCTTATGGGGGTTAGTGTTAGTTTTTTTTAAGGGGGGATTGGGTGGGTTAGAGTAGTGGTATGTGGGTGGTGGGTTGTAATGTTGGGGAGTGGTATTGTGTTTTTTTTTTTACAGGCAAAAGAGCTGATTACTTTGGGGAAATGCCCCGCAAAAAAGCCCTTTTAAGGGCTGGTAAAAGAGCTGGTTACTTTTTAATTTAGAATAGGGTAGGGCGTTTTTTTATTTTGGGGGGCTTTATTATTTTATTAGGGGGCTTAGATTAGGTGTAAGTAGCTTAAAATTCTTGTAATCTTTTTTTATTTTTTGTAATTTAGTGTGTTTTTTTTGTAATTTAGTTTAGTGTATTTAATTGTATTTTAGTTTAGATATTTGTAGTTTATTTAATTAATTTATTGATAGTGTAGGTGTATTTGTAACTTAGGTTAGGATTTATTTTACAGGTAAATTGGTAATTATTTTAACTAGGTAGCTATTAAATAGTTATTAACTATTTAATAGCTATTGTACCTAGTTAAAATAAATACCAAGTTACCTGTAAAATAAGTATAAACCGTAAAATAGCTACAATGTAATTATTAATTACATTGTAGCTATCTTAGGGTTTATTTTATAGGTAAGTATTTAGATTTAAATAGGAATAATTTAGTTAATATTATTAATATTATTTAGATTTATTTTAATAATAATTAAATTAGGGGTGTTAGAGTTAGATAGGGTTAATATAGTTAATATATATATATAATATAATAACTATATTAACTATATTAACCCTAATATAATTAGGGTTAATATAGTTAATATATATAATATAATAACTATATTAACTATATTAACCCTAATATAATTAGGGTTAATATAGTTAATATAAGTGGCGGCGGTGTAGGGGGATTAGATTAGGGGTTAATGTATTTAATATAGCTGCCGGAGGTGTAGGGGGATTAAATTAGGGGTTAATAATTTTAATATAGCTGGCGACGGGGTAGGGGGATTAGATTAGGGGTTAATGTATTTAATATAGCTGGCGGCGGTGTAGGGGGATTAAATTAGGGGTTAATAATTTAAATATAGCTGGCGGCGGGGTAGGAGCTCACATTAGGGGGTAGGTAATGTAGGTGGCGGCGGAGTAAGGGGCTCACATTAGGGGGTAGGTAATGTAGGTGGCGGCGGTGTAAGGGGCTCACATTAGGGGGTAGGTAATATAGCTGGCGGCGGGGTAGGAGCTCACATTAGGGGGTAGGTAATGTAGGTGGCAGTGTAGTAATGGGATCACATTAGGGGGTAGGTAATATAGCTGGTGGCGGGGTAGGAGCTCACATTAGGGGGTAGGTAATGTAGGTGGCGGCGGAGTAAGGGGCTCACATTAGGGGGTAGGTAATGTAGGTGACGGCGGGGTAGGAGCTCACATTAGGGGGTAGGTAATATAGCTGGCGGCGGGGTAGGAGCTCACATTAGGGGGTAGGTAATGTAGGTGGCGGCGGTGTAAGGGGCTCACATTAGGGGGTAGGTAATGTAGGTGGCGGCAGAGTAAGGGGCTTACATTAGGGGGTAGATAATGTAGGTGGCGGCGGTGTAAGGGGCTCACATTAGGGGGTAGTTAATGTAGATGGCGGCGGGGTCCGGGAGCGACGGTTTAGGGGTTAATAACTTTATTAGGTGCGGCGGGGTCCGGGAGCGGCAGTTTAGGGTTTAATACATTTATTATTAGGAGAGTGAGGGGGGATAGCGGATAGAGGGGTATACATGTCGGTCTATGTTTGGGAGGCGTGTTAGACAGTATGGGAGATTTAATACTTTAGTCAGTTTTTGTAGGCGCCGGCAGTTTCTAAAGTGCCGTAAGTCACTGGCGACTCCAGAAATTTGTACTTAAGCAGATTTCTGGACATCGCTAGTTTGTCAGACTTAAGGCACTTTAGCATCTGATGGCGCCGTATATGGGATAGCTCGAGTTGCGAGCTGAAACTACGGGCAGCGCAGGTTTCCACGCTTGCGCCGAAACCTGCGCCGTATATCGGATCGTGCCCCAAGTACATTTTTTCATTTCTAGATACATGATTGTCAGAGGTGTTATTCACACACTTATACTTAATATTAATATCTAGAGATTTTAAGCAGTCAGAATCTATTAAACTGAACAGCTGTGATAAAATTGACTATGCAAGCAAGGACTTTATAATTACAGATAGAGTATTAGCAAGATAGCTTTAATCTCATAATATGACATCCCACATATTAACAGGTCCTCTTGTTACAGCATTATTTCTGAATTTATTAATAGCCGGCTACAAAAGATGTTTGTATCTGACTGCTTGATATTATACAAACCAAGTATAATGTTTCACATATAGATGCATGATTCTCAGAGTTATTATTCATACATCTATGCTATATATTGATATCTAGAGAGTTTAAGTGTTTTTAAACGTGTATGACTGAATAGTTAAACCAATAAAGATAAAGTATGAATGGTTAAAAATCGTTCCTGTATTAATTCAGTGAGAATTTTTCCTAAATAATTGCAGGGGTAAAGCACTCTTTTTAGTTACAGACTTTGTAACTCATTTATCTATGAGTCTCCTTTGTGCTATATTGCCCCCCTAACAGGTGCTTGTTGATTACAAAAATATTTGTCACCTTTAGGTACTTACCATTAGTACTACTTTACCTACTGTCTTGTTACTATAGTATACTTTAAGGACTTACCTGGCTCCTGGTCTGTCTCTCGGTCTCTCCATTTGGAGATACATTGAGACTCAACTTCTACAATTCTGCTGCAGCTCTCTAGGTTCACCTAGATTTAAAGGTGACATGTTCTAATTACCAGAACTCCCACCTGGAGGCTTTTGGAGTGGGAGTTCCTATTAAAGGTTACTTAGCCCACCACTCTGGGCTGAGTTATTGCCTTACTTACCTTGTTCTTGGAAATGGACTTACTTAATTGTTACCTGTGTATGCTCACCTATTCCAGAGACCAATCATACTTACCTTGCACCTGCATATGCTCTCGTGGTTCCTGAAAACCAAAGCATTCTTACCTTCATATGCTCACCATGTTGAAGAGACCAAGCATACCTACCTAATATCAGTGTATGCTCACCTTGTTCATGAAGCTGTATCTGCTGTACCTATCTGGTATTCTGCAGGCTATTTCCACAGGGTATCCTGTGCCTGCTGAGAATTCTGTGTCCACTATACCAGTGACAGCCTTCCTCAAACCAGCTGTGCCTGCTGTACCTTCCTGGTATCCTATGACAGTCTCACCATAGTACCCGCTGGCCTGGGTATCCTGTGCATGCTTAGTATCCTGTGTCTGCTATACCAGTGACAGCTTTCCTCAAATCAGCTGTGTCTGCTGTACTGACCTGGTATCCCGTGAAACTAGCAGTACCTGCTGGGTGTCCTGTGCCTGCTAAGTATCCTGTGTCTTCTATACCAGTGACAGCTTTCCTCAAATCCGCTGTGTCTGCTGTACTGACCTGGTATCCTATGACACTAACAGTACCTGCTGGGTAGCCTATGCATGCTGAGTATCCTGTGTCTTTTATACCAGTGACAACTTTCCACAAATCAGCTGTGTCTGCTGTACTGACCTGGTATCCTGTGAAACTAGCAGTACCTGCTGGGTGTCCTGTGCATGCTGATTATCCTGTGGACTTCTATACCAGTGACAGCGTCCTTCAAACCAGCTGTGTCTGTTGTACCTACCTGGTATCATGTGACAGTCTCAACCTCTAATGCACATTTCAAGCATTATTGTCAACTGGACTCTGTTACTGCAACCTACTTAAGTATTTTGTACTTTGTATTGGACTTTAGAGTTCTACATTGGGCCTATGTTCAAACTTGCTTTTTGTGTGATCTTCAATTTGAACTACCAACTGTAATTTTGCCTATTATTAAAAAAACCTTACAGTCAAAATTTAAATGCACATAGATTAATTACATCTTTGAATAGAAACATATTTGCAATATAGATGTATTGGCAAAAATGCTTCTTGTAAAAGTTATCACTGTTTTAGTGTTAACATTTTTATCTGCACGTGCATGTGATGCTGCATAAGTAGATATTGTTACTGCACCTACATTTTAAATAATGCAGCTTCTCAGATCATCAGTGGGGCTTGTATCATGTCAGCAATTAACAAATCGAGTCATTACCAGATGGTACAAGCACTTTAGGCTCCCTGAGCAAGTGCTGTGTTTAAAATGCTAGTGCACGGTGCATACTTAAATACACTTTTGAAA
This sequence comes from Bombina bombina, assembly GCF_027579735.1. NCBI lineage: Eukaryota > Metazoa > Chordata > Amphibia > Anura > Bombinatoridae > Bombina > Bombina bombina. The sequence continues at coordinate 1,000,251,973 of NC_069499.1, forward strand.
CAGCTATAGCTTTTATTAGAGGTATTTTTGCTAATGCATATATATTGAAAAACAAATCTTCTGTTCAATACCGAAATACACCCATGTGGTTTCCAATTTTGGCTGGAATATCCCTTTAAGTAAAGCTTTGTTGTTCAGTGTATCTGTTCCTGCATTCTGAGTTCCGAACACACCAACCTTCTCACAACTGTCTACCTATGTTGCATTGCACAAGATATTGTTATGCCTTATCCTCATCTCAATAGCATAATAATGATTTTAGTTTATAATTTAAATAATGTATGTTATTTCATCAGTGCTGTAAGATCTGACATGAGCAGTGAGATTAATGGCACATATCATACTACTGTATGTAGCTACTGTTGCAGATTGTTTAATTCAGTAAGATTAAAGTGCATAGAAAGTGTAATTAATAACACTGTTGCAGCAAGACAAGGTGGGATCACCTACAGATGAGGGAGGCAGGGAAAGAGATAACAGAGTATTGGAGAGAAAGAAGGCTAATCACAAGTTACCAGTGATCCGGTGTCATGCTAGCTTCACCACCATTCCCTCTGCCTATGTCCCACTGTACATACCATGCAGAAACACAGGACAGTAGCAAATACCTACTGCTCTCGTACCTGCATCTCCTGTTTCTACGCTTTACCAAGTCCTACCGCGCACATGTTGCCTGACATCCAGAGGCAGAGGCTAGAGTCTATCCGAAACTCCCTCCCAACATGCTATAAGACTAAAGGGCCGCACAGATCCTAATTGCTGCTCCCCCCCAATCTTACACCAAAGCCTTAAGGTCTCTGCAAATGCCCGCTCGCAGGAAATGGTTAAATCCTGTGCGCGGGTAATATTATTTAAATATATTCAGAAGTTTAATTACAAGAATAAATACGATAAAAAGATAGGGGGAAAAACTTCCTGCTCCCTAGTCACCCAGTGTCATTATGTAGTTGTCATGGATAACGGGATGAGTGCATTTTTCATGCACTGTATATATATATATATATATATATATATATACTGTATATATAAACATCCAAAAAAACAGCAACAGACCAGGATTTTCACCAAAACTTTAAGTCAAATTTATTGACGTTTCCGGGATATGTTTCCCCTTCTTCAGAACAATCATTACACACCAAAACCGTGCTTAAATAGTGTATAAATATCTACATAACCTCCCACTTCCTGTGAAAAAAAAAAACGCCAAAAAAATACATCATATCCAATGGTTTATACATCCAAGTGACCTGGAAGTTATCACAATTCCCTTCCAGTTTATAACGTGCTATATCATTTTGTGAGTGTGACATTGTTACACAGCATCAACATACAATACTATAATCAATATTATTAAGGATATACATTCCTATAATGTGCATAATCAGACACCTTATACCGTTGTTATCAACAGCCTATTCATGAAACCGGAAGTCGTCAATATACATCACTTCCAGTATTGTGACTACCGGATCTTGTCATCTTACTTCACATCCGGTTTCATAAAAACCGGAACTTATTCTAAAAAATGTGTGTATATATATATATATTTATATTGTGGTAAGGCCCATGCAGGAATAGTCACTTCAGCACATAATATAGTTTCTTTATGCTGTTTTATTCACCTTTAAATCAAACTTAAAACAAACAAAATCCTACTTTTTAGGAGACTATCTACACATTAAACAGTACTAGGCAGCTAAGCTGGTACCAGTTAACAAAACAAATCAAATTAAGCAGAATAAATTATAATTTGCTCACCAGTCTCTTTTTCAGTTATACAGTTGGATATACAGCAAGGCTCAGTTCCTCCCTGTCTGGAAGGGCGAAACGTGTCAGAGTGTATGGGGACGCTTTTTAAATGTATTGTGCCTACATTTAGTGATATATAACCATAATAATTTTTGAACAACCGCTCTTAGCGGTACTGTGTGGGGTTTATGTAACTGAAGAGGTATCTGGGAATGTACCCGATACACCAGTAGATTGATTTTCAGTCTATCATGTTGCCTATCATGTTGCTATTTGATTAACCGCTTAGAGGGGCTCAGGTATTTACAATTGGCAGACACACACACCAACTACCAGGGATAGAGGATTTACCTTTTAATTCCTGACTTTATTCTTGTAAGCGTACATTAGTTACTACATTTCATGAAAGCTGTCAGAGGGATCATTCATTTGTGAACCAGTGGGGGCGTGGTAATGTCGTTATGACATTGGTCACCGGCAGACACACCCCCTCATTGTTAATATGATATATCTGACAAGTCTATAGATGCTTTGGATTTTTGACACACTGGTTATTTAATCTGCAACAGTGTTTCAGTTACCAGGTTACTTTGTGCTATTAACCAGGTCACGTTTATTCTATGTGTTCAAGTATAACATCACATTTGACACACTGTTGTTCCACCATTTATGCCTGTTAATAAATAATATATATTTCATGCTTAGCCTATTCCGGACTCACTAGGTGATTTACATTATATATCTATGTTTGAGTAACACAGCACTCCAACCTCAGTGATGTACACATAAAGCAACGTTGGAGATTGACCCATTCTCTAATTATTAGTCACAAATAGCACCCAGCCCCAGACTGTACTCAGTATCTTACTCTCAATATGTATAGTTATCTACCCTGAGGATCCACCCTATTCAGGGATGGTACCGCCATTCAGCGAGTAGGTTCTTTCACTCATTATTTACATCCAGTGCTATAGTTTACTGTATTAATATCAGGGTTTGGTACCTAGATGATTACTTACCACAGGAGTTTATAGTTTATTACGTGGTCTCACACTCTTTCAACAGTTTTTATTGCTCACTTGCCCATTTTGAATTAGAATAATAAAAGTTATTTTTTATAGATTGTTACCAGGGTTTTTTGCCTCTCTATTCTGGGCATAGAGTGCTAGAGTTGCATTCTTTCAGTGGATTTCTTTTCGTTCGTGCACATTCCTTTTGCAATAGATATAGTTTGGGTTGCTTTTATATTGCATTTTACAATCTTGCATTTGTCACCTGACAAATGTAGCATAAGATTACATTTTATACTGTTTGGGTTATTGTCAATAAGGGGATGCCGTAATCAATGTTCTAAGGGGTCCTTAGAAATATAGGGAATATCCCTGTTTAGCATGGGTTCCTGTCAATCATACAAAGTAAATCCAAGTACTGAGTAATTTTTTTTTACCATTACTGGCAATTCCGGGGTTAAATCCTACAATAAGAAGACTAAATCCCTGCATAGATTAATGGGTTGTTTTTGATTTTTAGGCTTGTAAGTATTATTGGGGATTAGGGGGTTAATTTGTTGCACTGTATAATGTTGCAGTGTATATGCTATATTGGCATTACAGAATTAGCTGCTGCTCCATGTGTTACTGGCAATAAAGGGTATAAATTCCTGTGGGGTTGTTACTGTAAGAAATGTAATTAAATCCTTACTCTATGACTATTAGTTACAAAAAGGAAGTGATAACTGACTGCTCAGCTATGAAAAAAATACTTCCTTTTAAAAGGACAGTAAACATTTTGTAATTACAGATTTTTTCTGCAGTCTCACAATAAAGTAACATACTAGATGAATGAGAACATTTTTAAATACATTAATACCTTGTTAGCTGTAGTTGTTTTTAAATATGTAGCCAAACTCCATCTGCCACTTGCCTTTTTTAGAGGAGCCAATCTAGAGATCACATGCCTTTCCACTGCCATTTAGTTAGCAAATGTTGCCTTTGTTTGCTGTTCCTTATCTGATCATCTTTGCTCTGTGCCAGTTAGGGACATGTATGTAGCAGGGTTATGCTTGTGAAGTCTGCAGTGTGCACTTCCAGTTCTCAATATTGGAAAACTCACAATTTTCAGAGTTTTAATTACAAAGATCAAAGGCAAAGCTCCACTGTGCAGTACCTTGTTTCAGTTTTCTTTATAATGTCAGAAAATGTTGAATTTGTTTCTTTATATGAATGATAACTTTTTCTAAGGATGGACCATACAAGTTTGACCAAAAGGTACCAACTTCAAGCAAACTTTCTTACATTTAGACAAGTCGAACAGGACACTCTGCACAAATGCAGTATTTTTGTTTGTTATATGCAATCATTTGTCACCACCAGATGCTTTATGGTGAGATACAATAGTACCATCATTTAATTAGCTTTATTTACATCAATGAAGACCATCTGACAGTAAAGTCAAAATTAAACATTTATGACACACATAGATCATGCAATATTAAACAGCTTTCTAATATACGTATAATACCAAATTTGCTTTGTTCTCTTGGTATAGATTTAGTAAAGCTAGGTATGCTGATAGGACGTTATGGGTGTGTCATTAGCATTCAATGGCAGCAATGTTTGCAACAATATATAAGATTGCTATAAACATTGTTGCTAACACTGCGACTAAATAGCTAAAGATACGTGCACACTCTTGAGCTCACCTGAGTGTACTCTTCAATGAACAAATGATTAGCTAGAACTAAGCAAAAATTTATAATATAAGTAAACTGTAAAGTTGTTTAAAATGGCACACTCTCCGATACATTTAAAGGGACAGTAAAGTCATAATTAGACATTCATGATTTAGGCAGAGAATACAATTTTAAACATCTTTTTGATTTACTTCTATTATTTAATTTGCTTCCTTCTCTTGTTATCCTTTGCTAAAAGGTTTATCTAGGTAAACTCAGAAGCAGCAAAGGACCTAGGTTCTAGCTGCTGATTGGTGGCTGCATATATATACCGCTTTTCATTGGCTCACTCATGTGTTCAGTTAGAAACCAGTCAACAAATGATACCAAGAGAATGAAGGGCATTTGATAATAGAAGTAAAATGGAAAGTTGTTTAAAATTGTATGTTCTACCTAAATCATGAAAGAACATTTTTGGGTTTCATGTCCCTTTAAGTTTAATTTACTGTTCCTTTAAATTAAGAGCAGAACCAATGGTAGAGTTACATATATATTTATGCAGAACTTACATTTCCACTAAGCTAAACAACCAGTCTCATGCTTTACAGCATCAGAGTAAAATGTGAGAAAGCTCTGTTCCTTCCTATGGATACAGTGTGTGTCCCCTGATTGTATTACTGCAATTTCATGTCAAGGTAAACTCATTTTTAGGCCATGAGTATCCACTCTTGATCTGTACTATACATTGTTTTTATCTGATTTAATGCAGGATTACAGAATGAGAAATCAGGAGTAAACATTACATATGATCCGTGACTACAGCTGGGAGCCAGGGTCTTGCTCAGATACAGCTGTTTTACATATGGCAACAGCTGGAATGGAACACAGTGCAGCTGTTTTCTGTGCTTCAGCTCCACTTAATAGGACAACACTAGGTAATAACTCTACAATCTGGCCATAGAAAAAATCCTTAAATAATCATTTTTACGCTTACATTCCCTGTAAAATTCAGGTCACTCTCACATAGATCTTAACACCTGCTAAAATAATTCTGTCTGGTAGGGAATGTTGTCATGCTCTTGAAACCAAACTTCCAGTTTATTATAGCTGACTTTCAGATATCTTTAGACCCAATGCCTACATTGCAAAAGTATATAAAATGTGTCAGCCTCCTAAAATATACAATGTCTCTTCAAGTCTTGACATTTTAAGAGTATAATATATGCCATTGTCTATACCTAACAAGCATCACAAATTATAACAGACATTAAGTCTGAAATATATACACTGAGTTATTGCAGAGTGAATATATATAAATGACCCATTCACAGAGAAGGTATATATGAGCTGCCAGCAGCACTGATGATTTAAAGAAACATTTAAATTAATGTCCCATAAGAAAAAGTTTAAAAATGCAGTGAAACAAACTTGCAATGCACTTTCATTATTTATTTTTTCTTTATTACTGGTAATAGAAATCTGAAAATATTTTTTTTTTTGTTTGTTTTTTAGTGGTATTCAGAACAGTGATTGCTTGATATGTGTAGGAGCTCATTTAAATCTGTCCTTTATTGGCCACAGCAGAGGAGAAAAAATAAACAACATACTAGAGGCTTTTCAATGAGTGTGTCCATGGACTGCAAAATAAAATGCAAATTTTAAATGGAGTCTAAAGTCTGCTCAGAAGCCATAGTGCATTGAGTAGGTCACAGCCAGCGATGCAATGGAGGTGGTGTATACATGTATATGTCAACCACTGTCTGTAAAAAGAAAGCTGCCAATAAACAATGAAAATGTCTGATTGTGAACGAGCCGACATTGAAAAGAGCTTAGCTGCAGCTGTTATAAACATGCCGATAATAATCATGTTATAGATTGCGATCAATCCCATAGTTCACTAGGTCAGAAATGGAAAAATAACATGCTTTAATAAATTGAAACATGTACGTTTTGCACTAACATGTTCCTTTAATTCCTGAGGTGTCACCAACAAATGGACAATAAATTACAGGTGTCACATAAATTTTAAAAGTATGGCAAGGGTATCATTGGGACAAAGTAGGTTGAAAACTGTGATAACTAGATGTACATTACAAAAGACTACAGAGCCGTCTTGTAGCTTTCCAAACTTTAGTTGGATAGGAAACCCAAATTTAAATGTAGTCACCAATCAGCAAGCACTACCCAAGGTGCTGAAGCAAAAATGGTCCGGCTCCTAAGCTTATATTCCTGCTGTTTTAAATAAAGATACATGGGGGTCGATCCGATAAAAATCGTCGCCCGCAAAAGCCGGCGACGCCAATAATTGCGCGGATTTGGTATCCTATATACGGCGTAAGCTAGAAGTTACGCGCGTATATTTCTGCCGTCGCCCGCAGTTTTTTGGGCCATAGGCAGGTATACCAAACCCGCGCAGTTTGGTATCCAATATGCAGCGTAAGGACTTACGTGGCGAAAATGGAGAAAACTTACTCCATTTTCACCTCGCCACAAAAAGCAGCCGTAAGAAGCCTTACGCTGACTATTGGAGCCCCGTAACTTCCTAAACTGGCTGCTAAAATAAACCTAACACCTAACGCATGCGCAATGTCTATCTCCCTGTCAACCGCGATCTGCTAAAATAAACCTAACACCTAACGCATGCGCAATGTCTATCTACCTGTCAACCGCGATCCCCCCCCCCCCCCCGAAAAAGTTATTACCCCCTAAACCGCCGCTCCCGGACCCCGCCGCCATCTACATAAACTAACCCCCTACTGTGAGCCTCTAAAACCGCCGCCATCTACCTTATCTATCCCCTAATCTGACCCCTTACACCGCCGCCACCTATATAAAAATGATTAACCCCTAATGTAAGCCCCTTACACCGCCGCCATCTCTATTAAAATGATTAACCCCTAATTTAATCTACCTACCCCGCCGCCAGCTATATTATCTATATTAACCCTAAGTATATTATAGTTAATATAGGTATTACATTATATATATTAACTATATTAACCCTAATTATATTAGGGTTAATATAGTTAATATAGTTACTATAGTATTTATATTAACTATATTAACTCTATCTAACCCTAACTAAATTTATATTAAATTAATCTAATTCATTTATAAACTAAAATATTCCTATTTAAATCTAAATACTTACCTATAAAATAAACCATAAGATAGCTACAATATAATTAATAATTACATTGTAGCTATGTTAGGGTTAATATTTATTTTACAGGTAAATTGTTAATTATTTTAACTAGGTATAATAGCTATTAAATAGTTATTAACTATTTAATATCTACCTAGTTAAAATAATTACCCAATTACCTGTAAAATAAATCCTAACCTAAGTTACAAATACACCTACACTATCAATAAATTTAATAAACTACTAACATCTATCTAAAAATACAATTAAATTAACTAAACTAAATTACAAAAAAAAACAAACACTAAATTACAAAAAATAAAAAAAAGATTACAAGATATTTAAGCTAATTACACCTATTCTAAGCCCCCTAATAAAATAATAAACCCCCAAAATAAAAAAAATTCCCTGCCCTATTCTAAATTCAACAAATTTCAAAGCTCTTTACCTTACCAGCCCTTAAAAGGGCCTTTTGTGGGGCATGCCCCAAAGAATTCAGCTCTTTTGCATACAAGAAATACAATACCCCCCCCCCCCATTACAACCCACCACCCACATACCCCTATTCTAAACCCACCCAAACCCCCCTTAAAAAAGCCTAACACTACCCCCCTGAAGATCTCCCTACCTTGTCTTCACCACACCGGGCCGAACTCCTGATCCAATCCGGGCGATGTCTTCCTCCAAGCGGCAAAGAAGAATTCTTCCTCCGGCGATGTCTTCCTCCAAGCGGCAAAGAAGAATTCTTCCTCCGGCGACGTCTTCCTCCAAGCGGCAGCAAAGTCTTCATTCTTCCGGCGGCATCTTCAATCTTCTTTCTTCGCTCCGCCGCCGCGGAGCATCCATCCCGGCCGACTGCTGAACTTGGAATGATGTACCTTTAAATGACGTCATCCAAGATGGCGTCCGCCTAATTCCGATTGGCTGATAGGATTCTATCAGCCAATCGGAATTAAGTTAAAAAAATCTGATTGGCTGATTGAATCAGCCAATCAGATTCAAGTTCAATCCGATTGGCTGATCCAATCAGCCAATCAGATTGAGCTCGCATTCTATTGGCTGTTCCGATCAGCCAATAGAATGCGAGCTCAATCTGATTGGCTGATTGGATCAGCCAATCGGATTGAACTTGAATCTGATTGGCTGATTCAATCAGCCAATCAGATTTTTTTAACTTAATTCCGATTGGCTGATAGAATCCTATCAGCCAATCGGAATTCGGCGGACGCCATCTTGGATGACGTCATTTAAAGGTACATCATTCCAAGTTCAGCAGTCGGCCGGGATGGATGCTCCGCGGCGGCGGAGCGAAGAAAGAAGATTGATGATGCCGCCGGAAGAATGAAGACTTTGCTGCCGCTTGGAGGAAGACGTCGCCGGAGGAAGAATTCTTCTTTGCCGCTTGGAGGAAGACATCGCCGGAGGAAGAATTCTTCTTTGCCGCTTGGAGGAAGACATCGCCCGGATCGGATCAGGAGTTCGGCCCGGTGTGGTGAAGACAAGGTAGGGAGATCTTCAGGGGGGTAGTGTTAGGCTTTTTTAAGGGGGGTTTGGGTGGGTTTAGAATAGGGGTATGTGGGTGGTGGGTTGTAATGGGGGGGGGGTATTGTATTTCTTGTATGCAAAAGAGCTGAATTCTTTGGGGCATGCCCCACAAAAGGCCCTTTTAAGGGCTGGTAAGGTAAAGAGCTTTGAAATTTGTTGAATTTAGAATAGGGCAGGGAATTTTTTTTATTTTGGGGGTTTATTATTTTATTAGGGGGCTTAGAATAGGTGTAATTAGCTTAAATATCTTGCAATCTTTTTTTTATTTTTTGTAATTTAGTGTTTGTTTTTTTTTGTAATTTAGTTTAGTTAATTTAATTGTATTTTTAGATAGATGTTAGTAGTTTATTAAATTTATTGATAGTGTAGGTGTATTTGTAACTTAGGTTAGGATTTATTTTACAGGTAATTGGGTAATTATTTTAGCTAGGTAGATATTAAATAGTTAATAACTATTTAATAGCTATTATACCTAGTTAAAATAATTAACAATTTACCTGTAAAATAAATATTAACCCTAACATAGCTACAATGTAATTATTAATTATATTGTAGCTATCTTATGGTTTATTTTATAGGTAAGTATTTAGATTTAAATAGGAATATTTTAGTTTATAAATGAATTAGATTAATTTAATATAAATTTAGTTAGGGTTAGATAGAGTTAATATAGTTAATATAAATACTATAGTAACTATATTAACTATATTAACCCTAATATAATTAGGGTTAATATAGTTAATATATATAATGTAATACCTATATTAACTATAATATACTTAGGGTTAATATAGATAATATAGCTGGCGGCAGGGTAGGTAGATTAAATTAGGGGTTAATCATTTTAATAGAGATGGCGGCGGTGTAAGGGGCTTAGATTAGGGGTTAATAATTTTAATATAGATGGCGGCGGTGTTAAGGGCTCACTTTAGGGGGTTATAGATATAATATAGCTGGCGGCGGTGTTAAGGGCTCACTTTAGGGGGTTATAGATATAATATAGCTGGCGGCGGGGTACGGGAGCGGCGGTTTAGGGGTTAATAACTTTATTAGGTTGCGGCGGGGTAAAGGAGCGGCGGTTTAGGGGTTAATAGCTTTTTTATTGTTAGGCTAGTGAGGGGGGATAGCGGATAGAGGGTTAGACAGTGCGGGCTATGTTAGGGAGGCGTGTTAGACAGTGCGGGCTATGTTAGGGAGGCGTGTTAGACAGTGCGGGTGTTTTAGACTTTAGTCAGGTTTTATAGGCGCCGGCAGATTCTAACGTGGCGCAAGTCACTGGCGACGCCAGAAATTTGTACTTACGCAGATTTCTGGACATCGCTGGTTTGTGAGACTTACGGCACGTTAGCATCTGACGGCGACCTATATGGGATGGCTCGAGTTGCGAGCTGAAACTGCGGGCGACGCCGGTTCCCTCGCTTGCGCCGCAAACTGCGATCGATATCGGATCGCGCCCCAAGAGAACATGGAAAAATTGATAATAGGAGTAAATTAGAAGGTTGCTTAAAAGTGCAAACTCTCTCTGAATCATGAAAGAAAAAAATGGGTTTTATATCCCTTTAAGGGACATTCTAATGAAAAACAAAAATGTTCTAATTTGTTTATTTAGCTTTTTTATCCCTCCCACATTATAGGGTTCATCACATTTTTTTGTTTTTGTTTTTACGATCATTTGCTACGTGATGCAACATGAGGGTTAACATGCCCCTCCTTATCAGAACAAACATACTATCATTATTTAGTCAAATAATGTTATGCTGATGTAAATACCTTATTATGGCAATGTAGAACTCTTTGTTTGTGTCTGACTACTGTCTTTTATTTGATTGACATACTTAAATATTTTTATGAAATCACATGAATTTTGGTAGATGTAGTTTTACTGCTTTTAATTTATCTTAATATAAAAACATGACTGACTCCCTAAATTTACTGCAGAGCACATTACAGCCAATCAGATTACAGAGTTAAAAATGTCACTATCGCTAATGATAATTATATGCATCAATCTGAACACAGATTGGTTGGGCAGTTTATTTAGTAGTTGAACAGCCCTTTTTTAGGGTCTAGCTTTCGTGACGTCATATTGGAAATAAAATTATTAAAGGGACACTGAACCCCAATTTTTTCTTTTGTGATTCAGATAGAATTTTAGGCAACTTTCTAATTTACTCCTATTATCAAATTTTCTTCATTCTCTTAGTACCTTTATTTGAAATGCAAGAATGTAAGTTTAGATGCTGGCTCATTTTTGGTGAACAACCTGGGTTGTTCTTGCTGATTAGTGGATAAATCCATCCACCAATAAAAAAGTGCTATCCAGAGGTCTGAACCAAAAAAAACTTAGATGCCTTCTTTTTCAAATAAAGATAGCAAGAGAACGAAGAAAAAATGATAATAAGAGTAAATTAGAAAGTTGCTTAAAATTGCATGCTCTATCTGAATCACAAAAGAAAACATTTGGGTTCAGTGTCCCTTTAATTTTAAAGTATAACGAAGCATCGTTTTGATATAAAAGTAAGTTTATTTTATTATGCTAAACTTTATGTTATGTTAATGGGGCTTTTTGACACTGTTTTATAATTCATTAAACTGGAATTTGTATACCAGTTTCTTGGATATTGCATATTAGTTTAAAGGGACAGTTTACCCAAAAATGTCCTCCCCTTTAAAGTGTTCCTAATAATCCATTTTACCTGCTGGAGTGTAATAAATCGTTTACAAGTAGCTAATTTACCCCTATTTCGACATTTTAAATAGTTGATTTAGTCTGTGGTATCCCCACCTATACTGAAAGTTTATATACTAAAGTCTAGTATAGAAGAAATTATACTCTCAGTGGGGTACAGGATTGTTAAGTAACAAAATGTTAATTTACAATGTTGCCATTGTTCTCTCTCAAGGGTAGATTTAACAAGCAGTGGATGCTACAATCTACCCCCATAATTTCCATATCGCTGGAAACATAAGTTAAGAATCAGCTGACGGCATTTAGCAATGTCGTGCGGACATGATACGCCACAGCGGATCGTGTCAGTCCGACATTTATTAAATCGGCCCCAATGTATTGTGCTTTGGTTTTACAGTCAAATATAAGTTAAGGAAGCAAGTGTATGTACATACATTGATAACATAATGAGATCTGATATTGCCTGCAAGCTCCACAAATTGTAATAGACTGTGCTTTAAAAGCACAAAACTAGCTACTTCATATACACGAATAAACCAGAAAATGCTATTTCTCATACATTTTATGCTCTGCAGATGGTGTAACAAGTAATTGACAATACATTAATGTAAAAACAATTTTACAGTGTACTGTACCTTAAACTAGACCTGAATCAAAGTGTCTGTTTAGTTTGTTACACGTTATTATTATTATCATTTATTTGTATAGCTCTGCAAAATTCTGTAGTGCTGGGTACAGAGAGAGGGGTATACAATGAAAAGGATATGTGATAAGATACAAAAACATTACAGACTAAACAATCTAGTACAGGAGAAAAAGGACCCTGCTTCAGAGAGCTTACAGTCTACAGGTTGAGGGTACAGAGACATAAGGTTTGGGGAAGCTTTTCATGCGGATTGTAGTTGCAGCAGTGAGTCAAGGCAGTTTAAGAATGATTTTGAGTAGGATGAAAAAGGTTGGAGACAGTCTAATGGAGCGGGGTACAGAGTTTTAGAGGACAGGAGAAGCATGTGTGAAGTCTTAGAGATGGGATAGGAACGTAGAGATAATAGGAGTAGAGAGACGTAGCTCAGAAGTTGATCGGAGAGAACGGGTCAACGAGTATTTGGAGATGAGAGAGAAAATATAGTTGTGAGTAAGGCTGTTGAGTGCTTTATAGGTTAGGGTTAACACTTTAAATTGTATTCTGGAGTGTATGGGGAGCCAGTGTAGAGCGGAGTAGCTGATGTAGATTGGCGACAAAGGTGCATGAGTCCATCTGATGCATTCAGTATAGATTAGAGGGGGAGAGATGGTGTTTGGGAAGGTCATTTAGATGTAGATTGCTGTAGTCGATGTGTGACAAAATGAGGGCATTAATTAGTATTTTTGACGTTTCTTGGGTAAGGAAAGGACGAATTCTGGAAATGTTTTGTAGGTGTGCACGTGTGTTTATATGGAGTGAATGTGAGTTTGGTGTCAAGTGTGACCTCAAGACAGCGGACCTGGGGTGTTGAGAATAGAGTCTCCAACAGTAAGAGAAATGTCAGGTGTTGGATGTCTCGCAGAGTGGGGAATAAGCAGCAGCTCAGTTGTAGATAGTTTGAGTTGGAGGTAGTACACAGACATCCAAGAGGAAACTGCAGAGAGACAGAATGCAAAGATAGATTAAGGTATCATCAGCGTATATGTGATACTGGAAGGAGTATTGACCCTTTGATTTAGCTGATAACAGATCATTTGTTACTTATGTGAGAGGGGTTTCTGTTGAGTGTTTAGGGCAGAAATCAGACTGTAGTGGATCAAGTAAGGAGTTAGTTGAGATAAATTGAGTTAGGTTATTATAGACTAGTCATTCCAATAATTGGGAGGCAAAGGGAAGTAAGGAGACAGCTGATAGTTAGAAGGGGTGGAAGGATCAAGCAAGGGCTTTTTTAGGATTAGTGTGGTTGACGCATGCTTAAATGTATCAGGAAATGTGCCAGTAGTGAGAGACTGGTTAAAAGATGAGTTAGGGCAGGGGTTAGAGAAGCAGAGAGAGGGGGAAGGAGTCATGAAGGAATAGTGTCAAGTGGACAGGTTGGGAGATGAGCTGAAGATAGGAGTAGAGAGACTTCTTCCTCAATTACAGGAGGAAAGTACCAGACAGTTTTATTGATAGAAGGGGTGTGTAGGAGGGCTAGGTTTAAGAGGTATAGGGAGTGATGTCTTTTCTAATTGTGTCAATTTTAGTTTTAAGCGATCAGCAATAATCTAACAAATACATTTTTGTAATGGGTGGAGATGCAGGCAAATGAAGGATGGAGTTAAAGTTTGAGAACAGCCTTCTGTTGTTGGTTGCGTAAGTTAAGACAAGGGAGGAGAAATAAACATGTTTGGCTAGGCTGAGGGCAGAGTTGTATGACCTGAGAGTGAATTTATAATGCAGAAAATCAGCATGGGTGTGTGATTTTCTCCACTGACATTCAGCAGTCCATGAACATCGATGAAGATAGCGGATCTGTTTGGTGTGTGACGGTTGTCATTAAGTGCATGATGCATGACGAACAGTGGAGGGTGCAGCTTTGTCAAGTCTTGATTTTAGTGCAGAATTATACTGCAAAGCCACACGGTCTGGGCAAGACAGGGATGAAATTTTGGAGAGCAGAGGTTTTAGTTGAGGAGAAAAGTCTGTGGGATCTAAGTCATTTAAAGTCCTGTAAGTTGGCAGTTTTTTATGGCATGCGAGGATACAGCAGGTAGAGTAAGAGATACAATTAGTAGATGGTTGTCACAGAGAGGACAGGAGAAGTTAGAGAAGTTTGAAATGTCACAGAAATTGGTGAAGGCCAGGTCAATTGAGTTGCCTTCACAATGGGTTAATGATGTCCACTGGGACAGACCAGAGGAGGTGGTAATAGATATAGTTTAGAGGCAGCAGGCATGTTAGGGGACTTCAACATACCCATTGACAATTCTAAGATGAGAGAGGGGATGTTACAAGAGATCAAATGTGGGAGCCAGGCTTCAAAGTGGTCGAGACATTTTGATGCTGGGCCAGGAGGTCAATAGATAAGAGCAACACGGAGAGCTGCAGGGGAGAAGAGGAGGATAGCGTGAACTTCAAGGGTTATTGCAATGGAGGGGTTAATATTATAGGGGTTATTGGGGTTGGGGGTTGTCGTGGTATAAGGGTTAATTAGTGTAGGGGTTATTGCGGTGGGGGCTTGTAGCAGTATAGGGGGTAAGTAGTGTAGGGGTTATGGCGATTTGGGGTTATTAGTGTAGTCTGCCGTGCGTTTATTTTGCAGTGTGATATATTTAAAAGGAATCCTTTATTTTACATTGCCAATGTAGGTGGTAATGCTGCTTATAATATTTTGACAGTTTCGCCACCCAGTGCTATGTACGGTAAAACGCCTCTCGGCAATGCTGCCTTTAAACAGTAATGTTGGGACTTTTTAATATTTTGCCAGCTTTCTCGACATGGCTGCAGATCCTTTTTGAATTTCTCGCTGCCTTGTGGCACTTTCGATTGGCGGGGCCTCAGTATGCTTAAACTACTTTCGTTATTAGTCATTATACTGATGTGTGTGTGTTTCTCATTTGCCAGAACCATAGGGTATGCAACTTAGCAAGATACACATCAATGTTTTGCCTTTAGAGAGTACAGTGACAAAGTTTTATAGATAATCTCACATCAGCAGAGAAATGGGCGCCTGATGATCTAATACTTATGTCAGTACTACAAAGTCCCTGAAACATTTTTTAGAAAGGCAAATTTTAGCATTAGAGCTGTTTATGTAGGTATGCAGAGTTTGTTTTCTGAAGGAGAGACACAAACATTACAATATAATGCTAAAATAAAATGAGCAGGATCTTCACAAATGTATTAGAGAAGGCTGCAAAACAAAAATGAAGAGATACAAAATGTATTACTACAAACATAAAACAATTTAATTGAAATGCCCCAGAAGTAAAATATAAGCAAGTATCTTGTGCTACAATAAGCTCATATGACTGCATGACAGATGTTCTTCATATAACAAACAATTGTATTAGCTTGAATTAACTGGTATTTGCAGCTGGAATTTAAAAATTGGAATTTATTCATGAGGACATATACCAGTATTTAAAAGTAGTATAAATTAAACTTTCATTATTCAGATAGGAGATTTTAATCAACTTTCCAATTTACTTTTATCATCAAATTTGCTTTTTTCTCTTGGTATTCTTAGTTTAAACTAAACCTAGGTAGGCTCATATGCTAATTTCTAAGCCTTTGAGGGCTGCCTCTTATCACATGCTTTTTAAATCTCTTTTCAACACAAAGAGACAGAAAGTACATGTGGGCCATATAGATAACACTGTGTTCAGACACAGGGAGTTATTTAAGATTTAGCACAAAACAATGCTAAATTTAAGACAATAGATAATAAACAGTCACAGTCATGTGATCAGGGGGCTGGAAGAAGGTTCCTAGATACAAGGTAATTACAAAGGTAAAAAGTATATTAATATAACTGTGTTGGTTATGCAAAACTGGGGAATGGGTAATAAAGGGATTATCTATCTTTTAAAACAATAACAATTATATGGTAGACTGTCCCTTTAAGGCAGTTTTGTCCTTTTGTAATATTAGTTTTCTATTTGAGATGTATGTTCATTTTAGAATGAATCACATTTTGCTAGACATATTTAATACTTACTTACAGGAACATAGTGCAATAAAATGTTCTAAAATGTTAGAGCATTATTATTGTACTTTTGTTTGTAGAGAACTATGTTTAAACCCCGCAAAAGGTGTTAAATACATTTGAAAACATAATTAAAGTCAGTCTTGGGCCAATAATGCACTACTGTTCTGGATACAGTCAATGAGCTAATCAGGGGGGTGGGGCTAATGTGCCTATCTTCCAATCAACAGCAGTGCTCAGGATCAAAAGTGCAATGCCATTCAGAAGCTATTTTTAACTATTGTTTAGCCCCTTTGCAAGGTTTAACTGCATAGGATTGACCAAGCAGTAGAGTAACAAGGTCAATGATGGCTATAAGGGCTGCATACAATTGTATTAAACACACAGATAATAATATACAGACCTACATACACAGTTTAATACTGAGTTGGCAAGCATGGCCTCTTCAATGTATTCTCAATAAAAGTTGAAGTTTTGTCAGTCAATATAAAACACAGGCAAAGAAAACGGTGGGGAAAAAATGCATTTTGTAAAGAAAAGAGTGTAAAGGGGAGAGAGAATAGGGAGAGGAGGTAGAGATAGATAGATAGAAAGAGAGGGAAAGGTATTGAGAGATAGGGAGGGGTAGGTAGAGAGAGAGATAGGGAGGGAAAGGTAGAGAGAGACAGGGGCCCTTAATTAAAAAGGTCTGGTGGACCTGATTCGACAGTGCGGATCAGGTCCGCCAGACCTCGCTGAATGCGGAGAGCAATACGCTCTCCGTATTCAGCATTGCACCATCAGCTCACAAGAGCTGCTGGCGCAACGCCGCCCCCTGCAGAATCGCGGCCAATGGGCCGCCAGCAGAGGGGTGTCAATCAACCCGATCATACTCTATCGGGTTGATTTCCGGCGATGTCTGTTCGCCTGCTCAGAGCAGGCGGGCAGGTTATGGAGCAGCGGTCTTTGTGACTGCTGCTTCATAACTGCTGTTTCTGGTGAGCCTGCAGGCTCGCCAGAAACACGGGGCATCAAGCTCCATTCGGAGCTTGATAGATAGGCCCCAGGGAGTGGAAATAGAGTGAAAGAGAGAGAGATAGTAAGGGGAAGGTAGAGAGAAATGTGGTGGAAAGGTAGAGAGAGTTAGATAGAGAGGAAGGTAAAGAAAGAGATCGGCAGGGGAAGGCAGAGAGAAATAAGATAGGGAGGGGAAAGTAGAGAGAAATAAGGAGGAGAAAGTAGAGAGAGAGAGATAGGGAGGGGAAGGCAAACAGAGAGAGAGAGGAAGGCAAAGAGAGAGAGAGAGAAATAGGGAGGGAAGGTAAAGAGAGATAGGGAAGGGAAGATAGAGAGAAATAAGGAGGAGAAAGTAGAGAGAGAGAGAGATATGGAGGGGAAGATAGAGAGAGATAGGGAGGTGAAGATAGAGAGAAATAAGGAGGAGAAAGTAGAGAGAGAGAGAGAGAGAGACAGGGAGGGGATGATAGAGAGAGCTAGGGAGGGGAAGATAGAGAGAGCTAGGGAGGGGGAGATAGAGAGAGCTAGGGACAGGAAGATAGAGAGAGAGAGATAGGGAGGGAGTGGAAGATAGAGAGATAGGGAGGGGAAGATAGAAATAGGGACAGGAAGATAGAGATAAATAGGGAGGGGAAGACAGAGAGTGATAGGGACAGGAAGATAGATAGGGGGGGGAAGATAGAGAGAGATAGGGAAGGGAAGATAGAGAGAGATGGGGATGGGAAGATAGAGAGTGATAGGGACAGGAAGATAGAAAGATAGGGAGGGGAAGATAGAGAAAGATAGGGAGGGGAAGATAGAGAGAGATAGGGAGAGATAGGGAAGGGAAGATAGAGAGTTATAGGGAGGGGAAGATAGAGAGAGATTGGAAGTGGAAGATAGAGAGAGATAGGGAGGGGAAGATAGAGAAATAGGGAGTGGAAGACAGAGAGAGATAGGGAGGGGGAAATAGAGAGAGATAGGGAGGGGAAGATAGAGAGAAATAGGGAGGGGAAGATAGAGAGAGATAGGGAGGGGAAGATAGAGAGAGATAGGGAGGGGAAGATAGAGAGAGATTGGGACAGGTAGATAGAGAGAGATAGGGAGGGGAAGATAGAGACAGGGGTTGTCATGTTCCTTGTTCAAAGGAGAATTGCCTGGTATTTCGGGGCTGGACTGACCTTACTTGGTGGGATCAGGCTGATATACTTCAGGAAAGTTTTCCTTTGTGAAAAGCACACTGGTCTAAAAGAGGCTGCTTCCAGGTGGTAAATCGCCATAGAACTAGCTGATGAGCTGTTGTTCGTTCCTGGTAGAGTGCTTCTCTCTTTGTATGCAAATTAATATGACCCTGGGGAAGTCTCCCTGTGGGTGATGGGGGAAACCAGACGTGGACTCCTTGCCCAGTGTGCTTAGAGGAATGTGGATGCACCTCACTGATGAGGCCCATAGGAGGCCGAAACGATCGTCTGGATGAAGACTTCTGCCGGTCTGGATGTCCTCTTCTAGCCAGATCGGATGAAGACTTCTGCCCCTCTGGAGGTCCACTTGTGCCCAGCTGGGTGAAGACGTCTCAAGGTAGGGTGATCTTCAAGGGGGTAGTGTTAGGTTTTATTAAGGGGGATTGGGTGGGTTTTAGAGTAGGGTTGGGTGTGTGGGTGGTGGGTTTTAATGTTGGTGGGGGGTATTGTTATTTTTTTTTACAGGTAAAAGAGCTGATTACTTTGGGGCAATGCCCCGCAAAAATCCCTTTTAAGGGCTATTTGTAATTTAGTATAGGGTAGGGAATTTTTTTTATTTTGGGGGGCTTTTCTATTTTATTAGGGGGATTAGATTAGGTATAATTAGTTTAAACATTTGTAATTTCTTTTTTATTTTCTGTAATTTAGTGGGGGGGGGGGTTTCCGTAATTTAGTTTAATTTAATTGTAATTAATTGTAGTTAGTTTAGGGAATTAATTTAATTATAGTGTAGTGTTAGGTGTAATTGTAACTTAGGTTAGGGTTTATTTTACAGGTAAATTTGTACTTATTTTAACTAGGAAGTTATTAAATAGTTAATAACTATTTAATAACTATTCTACCTAGTTAAAATAAATACAAAGTTGCCTGTAAAATAAAAATAACACCTAAGATGTCTACAATGTAACTATTAGTTATATTGTAGCTATCTTAGGCCTAGATTTAGAGTTCGGCGTTATCCGTAAAAACCAGCGTTAGAGGCTCCTAACGCGGGTTTCTTACGCACTCCGGTATTTAGAGTTTATTTACCGCCACTCAAAATACACCTAACGCTCACCTTTCTACCGCCACCTCAGACCCAATAGTAAACATATACCGCAAAAAAAAAAATCCACGAATCACAAAACAAATATTACACAAAGTACACTTACACTCATACAAACACAACACTATCTTTATTTTTCTTATTTTTTTTTTTTTCATTAAAATACAAAGGATTAAAGTTGCGAGATCTCGGGTGTTTGAAAAAAATCCACACAAATCCATTTTCCCATTGACTTACATAGACACACGGGAAAAGACCCTCATATACCTACATCTAACTAATAACATTATCACAAACATACACTCATCGATGCATACAAACAATATACACCACATGACATACACAAAATTTTTATTTATTACAAAAAGAACACGATTTAGCGACTTTTTCACACAAGATCATGACGTCACTCACTTTACGAGGAAAACCAGTCTTAGAAAAAAAAAAGAGAAATATTTGGAGCCTCCATTGACTTCTATTGGGAAGACGTGCTTGTGCACGCGAAACCCTCATTTCCCTAACGCACGCAAATAGCGTAGACTGAAAAACTCCAAATACCAGCGCTAGAAAATACATGATTTCATGCGTTAGACCTAGCGATGATAAATAGATCAAGAAATGACTATTTCCCTATGGTGGACATATGGTTTTTAATATTAAATATTCACCACACCATAAATATTTTTAACACTTTTAGATTACATCAACTAAAAATCCCCATCACTAGTAACACATTATTATTTCAATAAAATTACATTTACAATTAAAATAAAATTCAATACACATTTCTGGATTCACAAACACTACACAATGGGAAACATCTCTCATTTACCTTTATTATTGCATTTCAGTTATTCAACTCATATGCTTGCAGCAACTGCATATCTACATAGGCTTAACACATAATCACTCATGGATGCACATACATTACGTTTAACATTCACTCATACATGTGCATTCAAATGATGGGGGACAAACACATTACATTCTCTACAGGAATCACAAAACACAACATATGGATTTGACTGTACTTGTAACATCATGATTCCATCACCAGAAAACATTAGGAATTACGTACAAGAAGAACATCATTACACCAGATTACAGATGTCACTTTATGGGAAGGAACAACAATGCCAGACCGCTATATAGAAGTCAGCATATGTGGGACACAATCACAATATATACATACATGTACATAACACGCATCACCCATCACGCAACCACAAAGCACACATTTAGATTTTATTCAGCACACAATAACAATGTAGCACAATACAACAACACAATGAGGATTTCACAACTACATAGGCAGGGTAATAATATCATGACGTCATTACAAGATTCAACCATACACATCACAGATTCACCACTGTACCGCCCCTTTAGGAACTTTAACACTCAATACTACAATACAACATATACGTAAACCACACTTTTGAACAGCATTATTATGGAGATTTCAATGGGACAATTAAGAAATATTGTCAGATCGCAAATCACTTATATATACAATACTACAGATGACAGCCGGAAGTTATTCAGTATTAGTGCCATTTGAATGGGACGCATACAATATTGACAGCTCGGCAATCACTTATATATACAATACTACAGATGGCAGACGGGAAGTTCGGAATTATTATTGCGATTTGAATGGGACGCGTACAATATTGACAGCTCGGCAATCACTTATATATACAATACTACAGATGACAGCCGGAAGTTATTCAGCATTAGTGCGATTTGAAAGGGACGCATACAATATTGACATCTCGGCAATCACTTATATATACAATACTACAGATGACAGCCGGAAGTTATTCAGTATTAGTGCGATTTGAATGGGACGCATACAATATTGACAGCTCGGCAATCACTTATATACACAATACTACAGATGACAGCCGGAAGTTATTCAGTATTAGTGCGATTTGAATGGGACGCATACAATATTGACAGCTCGGCAATCACTTATATATACAATACTACAGATGGCAGACGGGAAGTTCGGAATTATTATTGCGATTTAAAAGGGACGCATACAATATTGACATCTCGGAAATCACTTATATATACAATACTACAGATGGCAGACGGGAAGTTCGGAATTATTATTGCGATTTAAAAGGGACGCATACAATATTGACAGCTCGGAAATCACTTATATATACAATACTACGGATGGCAGCCGGAAGTTATTCAGCATTAGTGCAATTTTAAAGGGACGCATACAATATTGACAGATCGACAATCACTTATATATTCAATACTACAGATGGCAGATGTTACTTTATCGTTTACAAACAATATTGCATCAACATTGATCGATCACATTCTATGCACATTATACACAACTAAGAAATATTGATTACGCATATGATCAAACATTACAAACATGCACTGTATGTGTGATATTGGACACTTTCACATTGAGAATCATTGTTTGAAACTAACATTTCAGCAAACAACAAATAAACGCCCACTGTGAAAGCATTCGCGCCGCTCACATACAAACAGGTGAATACAATCAGCAAACATTACAAACTCACTACCATTGGACTAATCGTACTATAAATCCCCCAAACAACATGGCCAATGCATCACTTGTGATCCACATCAGATCAAGTGCTTACCTTGTTACGCTGTTTTGAAAGATGGATGACGATGACATGGTAGACGCTGCTGGTGGTGCTATTGGCGAACTAGCTGTTGGTCGAATCAGGCAGCCTCGGCGGCTCAGACCGAGACGAAGGGGTCGTCTGGTTCGAGGTCCTCGTGTCTACAGGGTGAGACCCACCTTGGAAAACATGAGTGACTTTGAGGTTTTTGATAAGTATCGGCTCGATCGCGAACAGCTCATTGGCCTTTACGAGCTTCTTAAACCTCATTTGGAGCCACGTATACAAATAAGGACTGCTGTTCCCCCCATGAGTAAGATGCTAAGCTGTCTATACGTCCTGGCCTCAGGGAGTTTTCAATCCGGAGAACTGTACATGCATGGCCTGGCTCAAGGTACATTCTCTGGGGTGTTTAATAACTTTCTGGACGCCATGGTACGTATCAGTAAGCAATACATAGGATTCCCACAGAATGATGGTGATTGGAGGCGCCTGAAGCGGGAATTCTTTGATATTGCTCAATTGCCCAATGTCTTGGGAGCCATTGATTGTACCCACATTGCGCTGCGTGCTCCAATTGATGACTTGCCCTTCAGAAATCGCAAACATTTTCATAGCCTCAACGTGCAGTATGTTTGTGACGCACGGATGAGGATTATGCATGTGTATGCGAATTTTGGAGGGGCTTGTCATGATGCCCGCATCCTCTCTCTGTCGTCCCTGTGGAGACAGTTTGAGGAAAGACAAATGCCCCCTGGTTATCTCGTTGGTGAGTATTTGTGCTCAACATGGTTAATTATTTTGACAATTGCCCCTGTATTTTTTAACTGTTAGCGTCATGTTCAGCTATAGGATTAAATTTAACCATTTGTTATTTACCGACGCTAATGTCTAGTTTTATTGAAAAGCAGATATGTAGCATGTCTTACCTTAAGTGTTCAGATAGAGAATGCAATGTAACCATGTAGTTAGCATTTTACACAAGGTTTGGTTTAGTCAAAATACGCATATGTAGCATGTCTTAGATGAAATGGCAAGATATTATCTCATGCAATTTAACCCTGTCATTGTCTTTTTCCGCTAATGTCTAGTTTTATTGAAATGCAGATATGTAGCATGTCTTACCTTAAGTGTTCAGATAGAGAATGCAATGTAACCATGTAGTTAGCATTTTACACAAGGTTTGGTTTAGGAGAAATACGCATATGTAGCATGTCTTAGATGAAATGGCAAGATATTATCTCATGCAATTTAACCCTGTCATTGTCTTTTTCCGCTAATGTCTAGTTTTATTGAAATGCAGATATGTAGCATGTCTTACCTTAAGTGTTCAGATAGAGAATGCAATGTAACCATGTAGTTAGCATTTTACACAAGGTTTGGTTTAGTCAAAATACGCATATGTAGCATGTCTTAGATGAAATGGCAAGATATTATCTCATGCAATTTAACCCTGTCATTGTCTTTTTCCGCTAATGTCTAGTTTTATTGAAATGCAGATATGTAGCATGTCTTACCTTAAGTGTTCAGATAGAGAATGCAATGTAACCATGTAGTTAGCATTTTACACAAGGTTTGGTTTAGTCAAAATACGCATATGTAGCATGTCTTAGATGAAATGGCAAGATATTATCTCATGCAATTTAACCCTGTCATTGTCTTTTTCCGCTAATGTCTAGTTTTATTGAAATGCAGATATGTAGCATGTCTTACCTTAAGTGTTCAGATAGAGAATGCAATGTAACCATGTAGTTAGCATTTTACACAAGGTTTGGTTTAGGAGAAATACGCATATGTAGCATGTCTTAGATGAAATGGCAAGATATTATCTCATGCAATTTAACCCTGTCATTGTCTTTTTCCGCTAATGTCTAGTTTTATTGAAATGCAGATATGTAGCATGTCTTACCTTAAGTGTTCAGATAGAGAATGCAATGTAACCATGTAGTTAGCATTTTACACAAGGTTTGGTTTAGTCAAAATACGCATATGTAGCATGTCTTAGATGAAATGCCAAGATACAGATTTATATATAAATTTATTTTTTAAATTTTATCTTTCTGACAACTTTTAATATGGATTATGGTTTTTAACAAATATATTTATACAACAATATACTAGTTTAAGTATTCTGTTTGAATTATGTTCTGTTCTAAATTTATAGGTGATTCTGGGTACATGAGCCGGCCTTGGCTCATTACCCCCTTGCGTAGCCCAACTGATGTGTCTGAGGAGCGCTACAATAGGGCTCATAAGAGAACCAGGGCGGTGGTTGAAAGGATGTTCGGGCTCCTGAAGATGAGATTCAGGTGCCTGGACCGTTCTGGAGGAGCACTCCAGTACAACCCAAAGAAGGTGGCTAAGATCGTTGTAGCCTGTAGCGTCCTGCATAATATTGCACAGCGGGCTGGGATGCTGCAGGCCGTCCCGGTGGACAGAGACCTCCTCAGAGATGAGGAGGATGATCCTGTTCTAGAGGGGGAATTCCAGGACGAGGGACTTGATGTCAGAGCAGACGTCATCAACCGCCACTTTAGACGGTAAATAATAGAAGTTACACTGGAGTATTTTCAATAGATGTGAACTCTAGGGAAATGACAAGTAGAGAATTGTGCAAACATGTTAGTATTGATCAAATGTTAGAATAATCTTTATTTCTCATAATATAGGTGATGCTCTGGGCATTGGGTCCTATAGCGAGTCTTTGCCACCTGGTTTTTAAAGAGGACATCAGATGGTAAGTAGAAATGTATGGACTGTTGCTGGCATGATTTGTACACAAATACATCATATGGCATACATTTTAAAAAATATAACTTTGTTTACACATTACTTAAAATGTACATAATCAGAAAGGGATACTCTAGAATGACTATGGTTCAATGTCACACAGAGGTTTGTTCTGCTCAATATGACTCATCTTCACACTTGATAGAAAATAACACAGGTTCATACACAGGCTTAGTAAGCTAGTGATAGATATTTATTATGAAATGGGGGGTGGGAGAGGGGTACAGAACTTATTCACACACTTGTATGAAATCTTTATATATAATTTCTTACATTAGGGAGATGACTTAATCTAAAGACTGAAAGGGAACAATTTGAAGCCTGACAGTGAAGATTTCCAAGACTGACAGTGGGGAAAAAGCCAAGATTGAAATTGAAGTATACCAATGGGATCATGTCTGGCATTATATTTCAATTCTGCTGACCTTGAAAACCATACAAATACATGTTCACATGGTAAGTGCAAACTATTTGATAGAATAAGGCTGTGGAGACATCCTATTGGAGACACTTAGATGATTTTCTATTTTGTAGATGGCATTTCCCAGTCCTCTATTTAATGAACTGATGAATAATACACCTATTGAAGATCAACTGTTTACCCCTGAATTGACTTTCAAAGACCATGCATTGTCCAGGTTGGTGTACCAATGCATGCTAGTGAAGACTGTAGAATATTAGTAGCTTACATACATTAGTCATATTTAGTTCTTTATTAGATATTTAGGGATCACAATCAGACACTTAGATGATTGTACTTTTTTAGATGGTATTTCCCAGTCCTCTATTTAATGAACTGATGAATAAGACACCTATTGAAGATCAACTGTTTACCCCTGAATTGACTTTCAAAGACCATGCATTGTCCAGGTTGGTGTACCAATGCATGCTAGTGAAGACTGTAGAATATTAGTAGCTTACATACATTAGTCATATTTAGTTCTTTATTAGATATTTAGGGATCACAATCAGACACTTAGATGATTGTACTTTTTTAGATGGTATTTCCCAGTCCTCTATTTAATGAACTGATGAATAAGACACCTATTGAAGATCAACTGTTTACCCCTGAATTGACTTTCAAAGACCATGCATTGTCCAGGTTGGTGTACCAATGCATGCTAGTGAAGACTGTAGAATATTAGTAGCTTACATACATTAGTCATATTTAGTTCTTTATTAGATATTTAGGGATCACAATCAGACACTTAGATGATTGTACTTTTTTAGATGGTATTTCCCAGTCCTCTATTTAATGAACTGATGAATAAGACACCTATTGAAGATCAACTGTTTACCCCTGAATTGACTTTCAAAGACCATGCATTGTCCAGGTTGGTGTACCAATGCATGCTAGTGAAGACTGTAGAATATTAGTAGCTTACATACATTAGTCATATTTAGTTCTTAATTAGATATTTAGGGATCACAATCAGACACTTAGATGATTGTACTTTTTTAGATGGTATTTCCCAGTCCTCTATTTAATGAACTGATGAATAAGACACCTATTGAAGATCAACTGTTTACCCCTGAATTGACTTTCAAAGACCATGCATTGTCCAGGTTGGTGTACCAATGCATGCTAGTGAAGACTGTAGAATATTAGTAGCTTACATACATTAGTCATATTTAGTTCTTAATTAGATATTTAGGGATCACAATCAGACACTTAGATGATTGTACTTTTTTAGATGTGATTTCCCAGTCCTCTATTTAATGAACTGATGAATAAGACACCTATTGAAGATCAACTGTTTACCCCTGAATTGACTTTCAAAGACCATGCATTGTCCAGGTTGGTGTACCAATGCATGCTAGTGAAGACTGTAGACTATTAGTAGCTTACATACATTAGTCATATTTAGTTCATAATTAGATATTTAGGGATCACAATCAGAAAAAGGAATACATATTATAGTTGATATAGAGGTATTTGAATGGACATGAAATATTACATTTATGTTCAGCATACATATATTGTTTACATGTGATATACATTATTATGTATAATTTTAATTTTTGATATTTAAATATAATTTTTAATCAACAATATAATGGTGTATGTATTTCATTAATTTAAAATCAATGTAATGATTATCTTTAAAAAATGTTGATCAAAGTTAGAGCATAGACACCATATGATTTTAAATGTATTTTATGAATATTTTACAACGTGTGTATTAACTTTGTTCCATTTTTATTATTTGTCATTTCAGATTGGCATCTGATGACTTCCTGGAATATTTAATTTTTTTCAATTAAATATATGTTTATTTTTAACAGATTCTAATATATATCAATATAATCTGTAAATAAATAAAACTTGGACTCCCATGACTGGTAGTTGGCTATTTGACAAGCACATGCATAAGAGAAAATAATGCATTAATAGTAGAAAATAAAAATCTTCAGAGAATATTAAAATATATCTTTTAACATTAATTGGGGAGTCAGATTCTTCAATGCTTTTATATTTAAAAAGTATATATTAAAAATATTTTGGATATGTATTAATATTATGATTGTTTTAACATTTAATAAGGTGAAGTGGTTCAATTACATGAAAGTGACAGTGTTGTTGAATGTAAAAAGAATTGTATAAGATCATGTATCTTCCTTAGGTATCTCAAAACATTATTAGAAAATATTTTACAATTATTACATTTATAAATGGTAGGTCATTTAACTTTATATTTTTACAAAATTAGTTATTGGATGCCAGGTTAATCTATGTAATTTTCTAGTGGAGTCATTTAACTATACTTAGTAATATTATGTATTTATTACAATCTTACCTCTTGGGTTAGACATCAAATATCTATATAGAATGTAATTTCCCCTTTAGTTTATTTTGTCAATCTTAAATCAAAATACAATATGTTTGTGTCCTTAAAGGGGTCATTCAAAATGTATATTTTGTATACATTGTAACAAATATCATACAAGAATTTAAACATATTTAGAATGTACTATAGAATTACATTCAGTCTTTAAATATACTTGTTAAAATACAAATAAATGCACATATCTTAGTCAATGATATAAGGCATCTATATGCAAACAACAATCAGCATCAAAATAGCCTATGTAGAGATGTATTTAATCCACGAATATATATATAATTACAATATAATGATTGAATAACAAAACATATTAAGTTGGTCAAATATAAGATTATTATACAAAATGCATACATAACATATAGCTTAATGTCCCTCTACGCTGAAGGCTAAAAAAGACATCATTTAATAAATATATTTCAGTCAGTGTGTAAAACAATCTAGAAGTTCATCTAAATTTGCTTTACTCATATGTTAGACTCATTTAGCAAAATGAAGGTGCCTAGGTTTATGATATATTAAGCATTATTGTTAAATGTTTATTTAAAGGGACATGAAATCAAAATATACTTAAAGGTAGCCATTTAAAAAAACAATGATTTATACATTCTGAATGAGTATTCTATTTTAATCAACTTTAAAACTTGTCTCATATTATGAATGCTCATTGTGATGTTGCTATCATTACTTTAGAAATAAGGCAGTAAATATCTAATTTATTTGCTTCAGTACTCTGGACAGAACTTGATTGTTTGGAATAATTGATGCAACAATCGTCAAGGACAACCCAGGTTTTTATTAAACAATTGTCCGTAATATAAAATATCATTATTGATTTGCAAAGAAACATAACAAGATAACTTAACATTTGATAATCGTATTAAATAATAAAGTTGATTAACATTTCATGCTCAATCACCAATGGTAAATTTGTTTGGACAGTGTCCCATTAAGAGATTTAAAGAGTGTATTTACTTCTCTTCCTATCTTGACATACTTTGCTTGAAAAGCATATCGAGATAGGCTCAGTAGATGAAGATTGGTGGATGCACAGAGATGCCTTATGTGATTGTCTCAACCATGTGCATTTAAATTTCTTCTGTTGAGGATATATAAATACTAAGAGAAAATGATTTACAGTTTAAAGTCTAAACAATCTTCTATCTCTACAGATCATTTGATACAATTGTTTGTTTGTAATGTCTCTTTAAAACTAAAGACGCCATTGCACAATAACATATATGAGCACTTCAGAGAAATACAAGCTCGAGGTTTATTTGCGAATAACAAAGCTGTAGTTTAACATTTATAAACAGATTATCCAAGTTACTGACATTCTAACCGGAATTTTAACATTAATAAATATTGCGTGGGAAACGCATCTTCAAACACCAGATTAGCATATTTAAACATTAGTGTAATGTCACGCAATAGCACACAATCAATGTGCATTATAAATACATTTAATAGAGCAATGTCAATACTTCACAATCAATTTATTTAAAGAACAATAAAGACATACAATATTAAATGTGTATTTGTATTAAAGAAACAGACCGTTATTAAACCCAGAAATGTCTACAACATTAATAATGTGACAGGATTAGATTTTAAACAGTATTTAATCATTAATATTTCACGGATCCCGGATATTAAATCTGCGTCACACATATCCGCATGACAGGCCCATGAGTTACAAATAAGTCTACATGAAAAATGAAGTTACAGCACCACCAAGCGGTATGTGTAATGAAGTTACTAAGATATGAAACATTAAGGAACGGCCAATCAGAGTTCATCACACAAACACAACTTGAGTCAGGATGGTCTCACAGACATTATAACAATATTTCAAACTTTTATCCAATCAGATGTACAGATAAATTGTCCCATGGTGCATCTCATGTTTACTTCACCATATAAAAGTCCATTACACGTTGCCATCTTTGTCAGTTCTCTAATGCCTGCAGGCAGTTTATATTATTATAATATATTTATTGGACAACCCAGCAGGCATGTCAGTTCCCAGGTTCACCAAGGAGGAGAGCGCTGCACTGGTCCACGCCGTCAAGGACTTTTATCCCCAGCTGTTTGGGAACAAGAGGAGCTCGACAGATGCGCCTGTTAAGAAGGCCCTCTGGGAGTCTATCACCAATGCGGTTAGATTGGTGTGTGACGTCCAGAGGACCCAGGATCAGATCATGAGGAGATTCGGAGATATGAGGTTGCGTTTATCGAAAAAAGTCAACCTCATAAGGGACTGGGTACAAGCCCGTAAAAGAGGGGGCCAAAGAAAGGCCCCGCGGAAACTGTACCTACTCCCTTATGAGGTGACTTTATGCGAGCTCCTCAATCTCCGGGTCCCCAAAAGATTTAGATCCTCGCCATCCTCGGCCTCCTCTTCTTCCCTCCCAGCTGCGGGATCTCAAAGTCCTGACGCGGGGGACAGGGCAGATGCTTCTCCGTCCGGTGGCCTGGGAGGAGCCGATAGAGAATCTGAACCAGGTAATTATCCAACTTCATATAATATTTATAATTTTATAAATCAAAAATGTGTATTTAGTCAGATACTAAACCTATACAGATCTCACAACATACACTACATATGATGTTTAGATATCTGATTTTAGATTATTGACACATGAAATAGGAATGATGTTTCTTGCGCTCTACAGAATATGCATCACAGAGCGGAAATGTAATTTCGCATCCACGTTAACATGGGTTTGCGGAAAGTGGCATTGCTTTATACATGTTGTTCAAATGACGGATGCGTAATTCCGCTTGGAATCATTGCGCAATGATCGCGAAAATGGCATTTCTCATCCACGTTAACATGGGTTTGCGGAAAGTGGCATTGCTTTATACATGTTGTTAAAAATTAAATGGAAATTCTTAGATTAGTGAAGAATACAGTATTCTTATTTTAAATATTATATCTAATAAAAAACGAATAATACTAATAAATTATAACATATGGCCATCAATTGATGATTATGTAATAACAAGCAGATATTCTTAAAGATACAGTAAACAACACAACTGATTGAAAATAAGAGTCCAGGATATATTTATCATTAATTTAATTGCGGAAACTATTAACTCATGGGACTACCAAAGGATTAATATTTTTCTATTGATTTGATATTAATTTAAATATTTTAAACATGGCATGATTAGTATTAATGATATGCAATCCTCATTTAATATATTACAGATATGGATGTGGCTGCTGGATCCTCAAGCCAGGGCTTGTCACAGTATGGTATGTCTCATTTTCATTGACATTTGTCTTAGAAACATGGAATGAACATTACATACTAAATACACATAGTTCAATATTTATATGTAATGTCTATTTAATAGATGAAAATTATATAATTATTCGGATATCCTTAAATAACATATTTGATTTTAATTGCATGCTCAATACCATTCATTACATCAACATATGGAGTAGATAATTCATTAACAAACAACAACATTGTGGAATCTATTTAATTTTAGATTAAAGGGATACTGAGCTACAATTATTAATATTGTCTTTCACATACAGTATGCAATATTAATAAACATAAAATATAATACTATCATCATATGTGACATATTCTATTGCTAAATGTAGTTTAAAATAAAGAAAGTACGTTTATGTGCATCTAAATATTTGTTGACCAACCTGGGTTTATATTGATGATTGGTGGATACCTTCAACAAACAATATTTATTGAATCCAATATTCCTTATCTGCCTTTAAGATTAATATCGAACAACATTCTAATTATAATAGGAGTCAATGTTAAATCATTTTTTACATTTTGAACATAGAAATCAATTATTTAAATTAATCATGTCAGTGTCCCTTTAAGACAAAATAGATTCATTCATCTTTACATTATTTTTATTAAAAACTATTGATATATAAATCTAATTATCTGTTGGAGTTACTTTATAGATATCTGCATACTCTAACAGCACCATGATTACATATTTGTAATAATCAAGTTTGTTATGTATTGTGATAAATATGTGTTGTGTCCTAAACAAGATTACTGTACATTGAAAAAATGGGTCGATGTGACACATGTTTGTTTAGATTTGTCAACAGATGCTCCTCAATATGTGGTTTGTGTGTATTCTTGTAACTTCTTAAGGACATATGACGGAATAATTCCGTCATAAAACAATTGAGCTAAGTGAAAGCTGTGTCCTTAAAGGGTTAAGAACATTGATCATTGGGTATATTTAGATATGCAATAGCAGCATCTGAGATGAATTTGATGTCTAATGTAGTCTGACATTAAACATATGTTCAATACAGATATGTTTACAGAATCCCCTTGATTCAATCAAGCATTTTCTGGTGTAATGACTGCTCTATTCTTCACAATTTAAAGTTGATTAATGTTAAAATTCTAGACAGATGTGATTTAGTGATATCCAAAATGTGTTTAATAATATATATCTATATCATTCATAGAGAGAGTTGGTGTGGGAAGCCCACAGGAATCCAGCAGTGACATAGAGCCGCCTTTGCGGTCTCCTGGTAAGTCCATTGACTCATTTATATGTAATTGAAGGTGTATTGCTAATCAATATTATGATAATGATTCCGATGAAGCATAACATTATAACAAAACATAGAATTTATCTTCTGTTTATATATTTATTTTTTATATTGAGCGATTAATAATTTCTACTTTATTAGTCTACACATTTGTTATTCATAAGATGTCTAACATATGTTTTTTTCTATTTGTTTTTTTGACAACAGTCATCAAGTGATACACACATGAGAAATCTTAAATGTTCTATGTACTATGCTTTTATGAATTTAACATTAAGACAAACAATACATTAATATTCTGATTTATTGACAATAACAAATCTATTGTCATTTGTATGCTCCATCAAAATGATGTAAATCATAACTTTGTGTGTGTATATCTTTAATGCAACATTGATGTGCGTATTTGAGCAACAGTAACATATGTTATAATATCTGATCTTAAGGTGTACACAACATGTTATGTTTTACAGAGATTGATGTCACATGTGGGATGGAGGAGGAAGAGGCTGCCTTGGAGTCTGATGGTATGTGAAATATATCTATCATGTTTCCAACATGTTTCTTAGTTTGAAATCATTTTATTGAAGACATTCAAAGTCTACAGCTTTTTCCCTTTAAAAAGGAATATTATTTGTCTGTTCAAATACACTACTGCCCCCTTTCTATATCAGGCAGCATGAAAATCTGCTTGTATATATTTTTTTAAGAATATATAATTCATGCCATCATTATGTCACATGCATATTCCATGCCAAAACACAATAATAAGTTTCACATTGTACAGACAGTCATTGAGATTCATCTGAGTGCCTATATAGATACCATATCCTCATTTCAGAATAGTTTACAGATTAAAACACACTTCGAAGTATATTGAAAACATAATCAATTTGAAATGCGTTGATTTGATGTCAGGATGTATGAGATGTTAATATATTTTCTTTACATTTTCAGATGGATCCACCACTTCTGGTCATCTGGATTCCGCCCCTGCCCAGTCACAGACCCCTCCCCGTGCACACACCCCTGACCATGGCCACACCTCTGCACACACCCAGAGCACTTCCCATCACCAAACTCATGTCCATGCCCCGACCACTGCCAGCCCTTCCCATATTTCATATCCTGTCCCTCCCAAAAAACGCCCATACACCCCCCTTCGCCGCTCTCCCCGTATTCTGGCCCGTACAGCTGTCCAGACCCAAACTCCCCACTCCCCAGCTGTACGGCCTACCCTGGAGCAGCAGCTCACCACTCCCCAAGCCATTCCCATCCCTCCCCAAGCCATTCCCATCCCTCCCCAAGCCATTCCCATCCCTCCCCAAGCCAATCCCATCCCTCACCCCTGTTTAAACCTTCATTGTCCTGGGTGTCAGATTGTCCTTCCCAGGCACAGCTGTAAGTATCATTCTAAATACACTTTATAAGATACTTAAAGGTACAGTGAAGTTAAATTGGTTAAATTGTGATTCAAATCCAGCATGCAATGTTAAGCCAATGTATAATAGAATACTCTTATGAATTATTCGTCATTCTCTTGATATATTTATGGAAAACAACTTATTCCTATAATTAGTTTAAAAAATAAAATAAATGTGGCCATCATTTCTTTATTGTTGGATGAATGTATCCATCAACCAGCATGCACAAACAAAGTTCATCAACAAATATTGGCTTCCATAAAAACCAACATTCTTGCATTCAAAATATAGCTTGACAATTAAAACATATAATGAATATGTGTAATTTCTAAAGATTTGTCATGTCATGCTCTATCTGAATCAGTCCATTAAATATTTAGGTTCATTGTCCCTTTAATTGGATATCACTACATATACCAAACACCACTACTTGGATCCAAAATTGTATGTCCAAATGTGGATACATTATCTCTTGTCTAACCCAGTGGGAATTTAATTTCTTCTGGTTGCTATGTTTACACAGCTTGTCCTCAATGCCAAAATGTTTAAGGATAGGTGTGCCTACCACAGTCTAAATTGAATTTTTAAATTGCTGATGTAAGTACAATGTAAATCCTTTAACAAGATTTGATACACTCAAGCTGTATAAGTGGATCATCTAAAAACAATTAAAGGGGACAACATGTTTGAGTAACATGAGCCTTTAATGATTTCTGTCTGTCTGAATAACCTAATTCATGTGTAAAGAATATATGAAAAATAATTTATGTAAATAATTATTTTTCTTTATGATGACAATGTATGTATTAAAATATTTTATTCTGTTGTGTAATTATCCTTAATATTTAATTTTATTTTATTTTAGGCTGTGACTCAGCATGGCTCATGCTAGAAGGGATAGCAAGAGTCGAGCAGGCCGTGTTGAGGAACGCAGATGTCCTGAGAGGGATGAACAACACCATGCAGGCCCAGCTCCGGATTCAGGACTTGACTCTGCGTGAAATTATGCAATTACGTTCAAGGCCTGAATCTGGAGCTGGACATGCACAGGACAATGAAGATGATGACCAGTAAGTGGAGGATCTGGATATGCTCCATGGTGGCAGATAATAATCCTCCGTCCACATGTTGAATTAGTATTTATATTGTTGCCATTTGGCCTTTTTATCAGTTTATTGTTGTGCCTGTTGCACTCTTTTACCTTGTCATGTGTCTCCAATGAGGCTATGCTGGCCCTTGGCAACTCTCTTCATGGACTGTGATGCACTGTGTTACCTTGCCATGTGTCTCCAATGGGGCTATGCTGGCCCTTGGCAACTCTCTTCATGGACTGTGATGCACTGTGTTACCTTGCCATGTGTCTCCAATGGGGCTATGCTGGCCCTTGGCAACTCTCTTCATGGACTGTGATGCACTGTGTTACCTTGCCATGTGTCTCCAATGGGGCTATGCTGGCCCTTGGCAACTCTCTTCATGGACTGTGATGCACTGTGTTACCTTGCCATGTGTCTCCAATGGGGCTATGCTGGCCCTTGGCAACTCTCTTCATGGACTGTGATGCACTGTGTTACCTTGCCATGTGTCTCCAATGGGGCTATGCTGGCCCTTGGCAACTCTCTTCATGGACTGTGATGCACTGTGTTACCTTGCCATGTGTCTCCAATGGGGCTATGCTGGCCCTTGGCAACTCTCTTCATGGACTGTGATGCACTGTGTTACCTTGCCATGTGTCTCCAATGGGGCTATGCTGGCCCTTGGCAACTCTCTTCATGGACTGTGATGCACTGTGTTACCTTGCCATGTGTCTCCAATGGGGCTATGCTGGCCCTTGGCAACTCTCTTCATGGACTGTGATGCACTGTGTTACCTTGCCATGTGTCTCCAATGGGGCTATGCTGGCCCTTGGCAACTCTCTTCATGGACTGTGATGCACTGTGTTACCTTGCCATGTGTCTCCAATGGGGCTATGCTGGCCCTTGGCAACTCTCTTCATGGACTGTGATGCACTGTGTTACCTTGCCATGTGTCTCCAATGGGGCTATGCTGGCCCTTGGCAACTCTCTTCATGGACTGTGATGCACTGTGTTACCTTGCCATGTGTCTCCAATGGGGCTATGGTGGCCCTTGGCAACTCTCTTCATGGACTGTGATGCACTGTGTTACCTTGTCATATGGCTCATATATTCCTTATTTTTACAAGATTATTTATAAACGTTGTGTATGTTTTCTTACATACTAATAAAATACATTTTATTTCACAAATCTTTGTCCTCATTCTTCCTGTTATTTTTTGAAAGCTCTAGTTTATGTTGTTTATCCTTAAAGGGACCTAACAAATATATTTGTTATAATGAAATCATATATGTAAGACAATAGTAAATGACTTTAAGATTAACATCTCCAATGTAATCTTATTATTTGTGTTTATATTATTTTCTCTTAGCTCTATCATTGCCTGATTATGATTAGCAGAGTAATTTCTTTATATATGTATATATATTTTTGTATTTGTGTATATATGTATATTTAAATGTTCAGATCCATGTGTGTATTTATAAACTCTGCATGAATTGATGCACCTTTACCAAATGATCTGAGTATTGATACAATGATATAATCCCTGTAAAGTGTTAATTTTATTTAAATAGTATTGACTATGTGTATGCTCTTTTTAAAAACAAAATAATGTCCCTTTAAGTGATGTTGATCACTATTGTAAATGAATGTATTTCCATTTGTAAAGCGTTTTTGTCCTTTTTACAAGAACAATGACATATAGTTTTATTAATAAACAATCTTATTGTAATGTTGACAGCACCTGTATTTCATTTTCAAATCTATATTATTGTCAAAGTGTAACCAAATCAATCTCTGTGTGTAATGCAAATAATGTAGATGATGAATATTAGTTAACTAATATGTTAACAAAATACATCTCCTCCCATATATGGCTATCGGTAGGCTGACAATAATTAAACTTGAATAAATGACACGTTTAATCAATACATGTATAACTATTGTTATTCAACAACAATCCAAACATATCTTAAAACATCAATGGCATATGTATTTCTCATGTGTATCTTTTAAATGTTAAAGATATACACCATAGCTATAGTTCAAGGGACAGTCAAGTCCGAAAAGATGAATCATGATTTGGTGACATTCCTAGATAGCAATCTACACACATACTAGTTCCTAAAATATAAATACGTTTCTTAGTGATATGCCAAGATGTCACTGAGTCCTTGTATTGTCTGCGTTTTTTCAGCGATTTCGGATGCGCCATGTTGCTTAAGACGTCACCTGCCAGGCTGTCCAATGATTCCTTGTATTGACTGACGTTCTTACGTGATCAGGAATATGCCTTTTATTGGATTGCGTTTTGACGCGATCAAGGATGCGCCTTTTTTTTTTGGGCGTTCTTACGTGATCAATAATGTGCCTTTCATTGGATGGCGTTCTTACGTGATCAAGGAAGCGCCATGTTAAGACGGAACATGTAAAGGTAAAAAAACGTGTGATTGGATTGCGTAGTCCCGCAATATTTGTGCACGTTAAAAACGTTTGTGACTGCATGCAATTTTACAAAGCTTGCGAATATGTATTATTTGCATCATGTTACATTGTTGACCCGTAGCTGATAAAGACCAACACATTCTCTTTTGCTGGATGTCTGGTTGAATCAACGAACGAAAGCAAAATGTTTTCATGCATAGGATATTTATAGGCAAGTGCAAATCTCTCCAGTCCATGTTTAATATGTTTGTCAACAATGTTCCTTTTTCTGAAAAATTACTGTTGTGTTTAATGTTGAACATATCTAATTAATAAATATGCGCTATTGTGTTTGAATAAAGTAATCAATATGCATTTATCATATGCTAAATATATGATGCCGACTTCTTCTAAATGTAATTTCGTTGTATATTTTATGAAAGGTTCATTAGACACTCACATTATAAATAAAAATATTTGATTTTGTCTCTAGTTAGATAGTCCATTGTTTAACCAATCGGTTTATTTTGTCTTGTGTTGTAATAAAATGTAAGTAATTTTCTTAATCCTCGCAAAGCCAATGAGTTTCATGTGAGTACCATCTCCAGCTTTGTCCAGTTTGTGTAAAGGGTCTTTTCATATGTTAATGATGGGGTATTGTGTTGTTTTACGGTTGTAATGGTGGTTCATCTATATTTTCAATATAGCTAACCCTATTTTATTTTCAAGTGTTTGAAGCTTTTTAATATTGATATCAGTATATGTTAATCTTGTTGTTTGTAGTAGTGTCTATTACATACAGTTATGTAAAAAATATAGGATACTGTCCCTTGAATGCAAATGTTGTTTTTTGTATCATGTATGAGATCCACATAGTTTAATCTTCAAATTTATTTTTGTTAGCATATTTCCCCCCCCCCACTCCTAAAAGGACTTTAAACCATATTCATTGTTAAAAAAAAATTCTTTACAATAAAATATTAACACAATAATGTCTCTTAAAGAAAATAGACTTTATTTAACACGTCAATATAAATGTTATTTAAAAATTTTTTTTTTTACAAAGTACATGTAGATATACCAACAAGCTTAAAATATGTGTTAGCATATGTAATGTTGTTAAAGGGACAGTTTAGAAAAAAAAATTTAAAAACATTATTCGAAAAGTCAATTCTGTAATATCAAGGATATCAAATGTTTATCAACAATTGAACATTTGTCTGGGTTTATTTACATTTGCTCTCTAAACCTATGAGGTTGGTGTGCTCATTTCTTAAATCTTGAAGAGTGCTTGTAATCATTATACAATTTGAGCACTAGAGGGCATTTGGATAGCATTTGTATATGTAAAACCTTGTGCTCATACAGCATATTATTGACCATGTATTGATCATTGATATCTAAAATGTTGTTATGTCAGAACAACAAATAAGTGGTCATTTTTCATAGTCATAGATACAAGGGTAAGCACATAAGTCACACATGTATTTCTCCATGTTTTGTTGTTTCAAACTTTATAATGCGTAATACAGTGTTTTCTTTGTAATCAATAATTTTCTGACTGTCCCTTTAAGCTGTGTTATTGGCATTCAAACAGTAATATGCCATCATGGATAATTGTTATGGTAATTTAGTTAGCGATTCGGGAAACAGTTTGGACATCACATCACAGAAACCAATCAATATCATGAACAAGGATAGGTATGTGATGATGTGGTTTTCACACACTTATAACCCACACTCTGCAAAGAATCTTCCTCCATGGACCCGGTCCCATAGAAGTCGATTATATACAGAGTGTGGTCCACAAGTGTATGAAAACCACATCATCACATACCTATCCATTACACAAAAAAAATATTTTAAGATGGAAAAAAATACTTACTTCCTCTTCCTTCCCCTCTTCCCACGGGGCTGAGGCTCTGGGAGAGGCAACTGCCGACTCCGAAGAGTCCTCCTTGGAGCTGTTGTGGGAGGAGTGGAAGGAAGAGTACTGGGACGACCAAGGTGAGGAGTAGATGGCTGAGGAGGAGGAGAAGATGGATGAGGAGGAGAAGATGGCTGAGGAGGAGGAGGAGTAGATGGCTGAGGAGGAGGAGGAGTAGATGGCTGAGGAGGAGGATGACATGGGCCGGCAGGAGGAGATGGCCCAGCAGCAAGAGGCCCAGCAACAAGAGGCCCAGCAACAGGAGGTAGACCAGCATGCGCCTCCCGGAAAAATGTGAACATTTCCTGATGTAGATTAAACATTCTTGTTTGTCCTTCTTGTATTCTATTCAGTATATTGATTATTTCATTTTGGCCTTGAATTATTTGATTCTGCCCATCAAGTATTCTGCGTCGTCCTTCTATGTTTTCTATCCGGGAGGTACGCATCTGGTCTATGTACTCCAGTAGAACCCGCACCTCCGCTATTTCTTCTTGTTGTGCCTGTCGAACCCGTGCACGGCGGGGTGCCCGTGCACGGCGGAGTGCGGGTCTTTGAGGGACCTCGGGTTCCGCGGGTTCCGCGGGTTCAGCGGGATCCTCCTGTGCTTCCGGGGCCTCTTCATCATCTCCCGTGCGCTGTTCGTCACGGGGGGCCTCTTCCCTCCGAAGTGGGAATTCCTCACCACCACTCTCATCCCGGGGAGATGCAGGAGGCTGTGCTGCCTCGTCCCCAGACTCTGTATATAAATAAAAAAAAAAAAAAAAAAATGTATATATTAGCATATTTGCAAATAAAGGTTTAAATGACTTAGCTTACGATACAATTACAAATGCAGAATCATTAATCCACTTTGAAATCTAACAAACAATCAATACGATTTCCGCTTTTTCTAAACCGTGTTTGTGATATCTGGTCAATGTGAATGTTTTTGCGTTTGTTTTCAGTCTGTTTAAATGCACACCTAACCTATAGCCTAGATACTGATGTAACCGCAAAGTAATAGAATGCGTGTAAACAGCGTAATAGCATTAATCTGATCCTTAACACATGAAACCCAATGTTTTATCTTTCATGATTTAGAAGCATACATTTAGTATCAACTTTCGAATGTACTTTTCTTATCTAATTAGCTTCATTCTCTGGATATTCTTTGCTGAAAAGCATATCTAAATATGCTTATAAGATGCTGATTGTTAGCTGAATATAGCTGCCTCCTGTGATTGTTTCACCGTGTGCATGGCTATTTCTTCATTAAAATATATCTCAAGAATTAATCAAATTAGGTAATATAAGTACATTTGAATGTTTTGTCAATTTGTATTCGCTACCTCAATCATGAAAGTAAATGTTTGCGTATAGTGTCCATTGAAATACATTCGTATGTGAAATTATTGTTCAATGAGCTTACCGTCAGATGAGAGTGGCAGGTTCCCGGTATCGATTCCTCCGATACCGACTACTTCCACCTCGGAGATGCTGGGCCGCAACATTTCCTCCCATCTGCAGTACTCCATTTCAAGGGCAGGGCCGCCACCGGTCCCTGCGGCATGTCGGGCCTCCAGGCTTAACTTTTTTTTAAGTTCAAGTTTACAGTCCCGGTACCGATGTTTTATAGAATCCATATCCCGGTTCCGGCCACCCACTGCATTGACTGCATTCCTAATCTCGTTCCAGAGCCTCCTCCTGTCAGTCGGGGTAGTCTTCTGGTGCTGCAGCATCCTATGCCTGGCCATATAGGCCTCTACGAGGGCCTCCTTCTCCTCCATCGTAAACCTCGCCTCCCTAGTCGCCTTGGCCTTCCCCTGTGACGATGCCCTCTGTTTCCCGGACTGTGAAGCCCTACTCTGACCGCCACTGGGCCCAGCCACTTGGTCATCTTGAACCAAGTGGCTGGGTCCACCCACCGCTTCCACCCCCGCTTCCTGCCCCCCTTCCTGCCCTGTTCCTCTCCCCCTCCCTCTACTCCCCCCTCTACCTGTCCCCTGCCTGGCCTCCATCTCCTCCCTAAACTAAACCCCAAATAATCAAACAAAAAGTGAGTGTGATGAAATGAAAGGGGGTCAAAATAAAGAACTAAAAAGACAAAAAAGGTGCTTAAAGTGTGAGGGATGTAAACAAAACAAAGGGGTAAGGAGTATTTAAATAAACGAAAAGAAGAAGACTAAAAGGAGGATATGTAAACTAAATGTAACTAGGGGATGGGTATGGGATGGGTATGGGGTATGGGATAAGAGTAAATGGGATGAAAGGGAATGGGACTACAAGGAATGGGGTATGGAGTGTAGTATGAGGGGGTAGGGGGTATGGAGTGTATGTAGTGTTATTGATAAGTGTATGTATGTATTGAATGTGTTTGCGTGTAAATGTGTTAAGTGTACAGATAAATCACTCGCTCGCTAACTCACACTACTTCTAATTCTCAATAACAAACACTCCCACTAACGCTCACTAACTACCACTAACTGACGCTCACACTAACAACTATCACTAATAACTCCCACTAACTCACTCACGCTCCCACTAACAGACTCTCTCCCACTCCCACTAACTCCCACTAACTCACTGACTCTCTCACGCTAACACTACCAACTGACTCTCTCACGCTAACACTACCAACTGACTCTCTCACGCTAACACTACCAACTGACTCTCTCACGCTAACACTACCAACTGACTCTCTCACGCTAACACTAACTCACTCTCAAAAAATCTCTAACTCTCTATTCTTAAATCTCAAAAGACCCACCAGCAACACAGTCAAAGAAGCCATGCTTGTGTGGTGCTTATATACCCTGTGTAAA
This sequence comes from Bombina bombina, assembly GCF_027579735.1. Taxonomy (NCBI): domain Eukaryota; kingdom Metazoa; phylum Chordata; class Amphibia; order Anura; family Bombinatoridae; genus Bombina; species Bombina bombina. The sequence goes on from NC_069499.1 coordinate 1,000,294,159, forward strand.
TGTTTAATGATGTCCCAATTTCCATTGAAATTAGTGTTCAGGTGTGCTTTATTAGCAATTAATATTATTGCAATGTGTATTAGGTGTGTTAATTTGCGCATGCTCATTTAGAGTTGGTATTTGTGGAATGTGTAGAATGCGATGATGTCATAGTGTTCGTTTTCGCTTTCATTGTCCAAAAGTATTCTTTTTAAATGTGAATTTGCGATGGTGTGTTCTTCGTGAAGTGTTGTATATGTATGTTTTTCATAATATATAATGATATTGAATGCGATTTTGTTTCTAGTGTATGTATATATTTTTTAATCCTTGTTGTTATTGTGCGATTTTCCGCATCTTAAAGTATATGCGTATTCCCCGTATAAATAGTATTAAAACTTCCCCCGCTTGTGAATGTGTAATGCTTGTGTGCTTTGTTGATTGATTGTTGTTGTGACATTTGCGGCGTGTTATTGTTGTGCATGATGTGGTATGCGTCATATGACCGAGCTGTGCGTATTCTCGCAAGATCGAGTGTTAGGTGAAAAAAGGCAATTTATTTGATTTCCCATTGATCTCTATGGGAGACTGTCTAACGCGGGCAGGATTACGCGTGTGACATACACGCGTTAGGAGCATCGTTAGATGGTCTTATCTTAACTCTAAATACCGGAGTCAAACAATGACGTGCGTTAGACATAAACACGCGTGGCGTTAACAGCCCATCTACCGCCGAACTCTAAATCTAGCCGTTAGGGTTTATTTTACAGGTAAGTATTTAGTTTTAAATAGGAATAATTTAATTAATTGTAGTAATTTTATTTATATTTTTTAAAATTATATTTAAGTTAGGGGGGTGTTAGGGTTAGATTTAGATTTAGGGGTTAATACATTTAATATAGTAGAGGCGACATTGATGGTGGCAGATTAGCGGTTAATAAATGTAGGTAGGTGTCGGCGATGTTAGGGACGGCAGATTAGGGGTTAATAAAAATGTAACTAGTGTTTGCGAGGCAGGAGTGCGGCGGTTTAGGGGTTAATATATTTATTAAAGTGGCGGCGATGTCCGGTCGGCAGATTAGGGGTTAAACATTTTAGTTAAGTGTTTGCGATGTGGGGGGGGGCCTCGGTTTAGGGCTTAATAGGTAGTTTATGGGTGTTAGTGTACTTTTTTTTTTATTAAAGATAATCATATTGCGCATACATGAAAGGAAAAGAATATACATTCCTTATCAGACACTGAGAGTACATAACATATCCAAAAAACAAAAAGAGAGAGACAAAAAAGAGAAGAAAAAAAAACACAACCAAATAAATATCTTAAACCCCCTCGCCCCACCTTCGTGAACATGATCCCACCACCATTACTAAAGATCCTCTAAACATCTCCACTCTCCCCTCAGTCTAGATACTAATATTAATTCAGTCTGAGCAAATGGTTTTAGAATTTGTTTTTGTACTGAGATCTCTAAGATTTCTATATAAGGTCTCCATTTTTTAAGAAAGCCCTCTAATTTGTTTGTAATATCTGATTTAGCATCATACTGTTCAATAAATAACTGTTTTAATAATCTGTTCTTTAATTGTGGGATGGTGGGAGCAGCCTTGACCATCCATAAGTCCAGAATACATTTGCAAGCTTGTAATATAATCATTGTCAAAAGAGATTGATTTTCAACTTTCACTCTGTCCCATCGTAAGAAACATATCTGTGGGATCTCTAATCCAAGATCAATTTTAAAACATTGCTTAGTCCAATACCAAATTTTTTGCCAGAAGCAATTTATCTTTGGACAGGTTAGAAAATGATGTATAAAATTTGCATTTCCAAGGCCACATTTTTTGCATGCATTTATGCAGCTTGGATTACATTTTGATAGTCTACGCAGTGTTATATAGTCACGATGCAACATCCTTATCTATGATTCTCTAAGAGTCATAGACAGAGTTGCTTTCCTCACCATATTCAGACTGTAATCCAGGCGGGTCCTAGATCCTCCCGATGTCCGCACCCCATCTGTCCACTATTTCATCCATAACTGCCAGTTCTCCCTTACAATTCATGGTTTGATATATTCCTGATAGGGAGAAAGAGCCCGCTAAAAAAGTCTTTTGAGGTAGGTCAAAAAACGGTGGGTCCCAGAACTGAACATCTTCTTCTATCATGCTAGAGACATAGTGTTGTGCTTGTAAAAAAGTTTGGGATATCAAATCTGCTTTGTAGTGAGTGAAATGAATGAATATTTTTACTTAAGGGGTCCACCATGTCTCCTATTGTCTTTAACCCTTTAGTTTACCATATCCGAAACACTTTTGAATCTTTACCCGCTGGAAAGTAGATATTATTTTAAAAAGGAATGGATCTGGGAGACATTACAAGACGTTTTGTAAATTTATTAATTAAGTGCCAGGCTCGGAGAGAATCCCCATAGAGTATATGCGAAAGTACCTGTTTTGGAAGATCTTTAAAAGAAATAAAAGGCAAAGACGAGAGATTTCATTCTCCCAAAGTTGCTTCTTCCAGGATTTTTTCGCAAAAATTATATGTATTTAATTGCGAATCTATGACTATTCGTGCCAGCGCAGCCCAATTGTAGATTTTAAAATTGGGTAATCCTAAGCCTCCCCTTGAATAACATGCATATAATTTCCTAAGAGCAATTCGGGGTTTCTTTCCTTTCCAAAGAAACATTGCTATTGCTTTATTTAAGAGGTTTAAATCTCTTTAAATAATAAGACAGGGGAGCATAAGTAGAGGATACAAAAGTTTGGGAAGGACCACCATTTTTATCAAGGACATTGGAAGAATCTTCCCCTTACACTAGCAGGTAAGGACCTGCTAGTGTAAGGGGAAGATTCTTCCAATGTTCCAATAGTGAGGTTATTTCCAGGCATTGTCTTGCAATATTTAATTTGTATATTAAGTTAGGATTATTTGATATTCTAATACCCAGGTAAGTGAATGAAGAGGTAACTTCTTTAAAAGGATATTTAAAAGTGTTATTAGTTTTATGCAGCCATAAAATCTCTGACTTAGACCGTATTAATTCTATAGCCTGATATTGATTGTTAAATTTTAGGAATATGCAAAGCTGGATTTTCAACAAATACCAACATGTCATCTGCATATAATGCTAGATGTCTTGCCTCACCATTGATATTTAGAGCTGGGAAAATAGCCCACAGTTTTATAGCAAGAGGCTCCAAAGCCAAATTAAAAAGAAGTGGCAAGAGTGGATAGCCTTGTCTTGTTCCTCTATGAAGAGATATCGTAGGGGAAAAACCCCCGTTAACCAAGATATGAGCGATAGGTTTATGGTAAACATTGCAGATCAATGCTAAGAAACTGCCATTAATTCCATAGCTTTGTAGTGTAGAGAACAAATAGTCCCATTCAACTCTATTGAAGGCCTTCTCTGCATCCAAGGACAGCAGGAAGGCCTCCGATAGAGCCCCTCCCTATTCTCCCTTGAACGTAGCCAGAAGTGGGAAATTGCATGTAGCACTCTCCTTAAATTTGTCACTGAAGTCCTGTCCTTCATAAAACCAGTTTGGTTGGTATGAATAAGGCTGGGTAGTATTATTTTTAAACGTTCTGCCAAGATTTTCATAAATATTTTATTATCCGAGTTGAGTAACGATATAGGTCTATACAACTCCGGCAAAACCTGGTCTTTCCGTACTTTTGGAATTAAAGAGATGAAAGCATTAGTAAAATTGTGTTTTGGATACATACCTTCAATTGAGAGTCTTTGATATAAGCTAGAAAGTACCAGTGAAACCTGTACTTTGAGTAATTTATAAAATTCGGTAGGGAGCCCATCGGGACCCGCTGCTTTACTATTTGCTAATGTAGTAATAATCTTCTCAATTTCCTCCTTTGAAATAGGGGTGTTTAAGATTTCCAATTGCTCTTGAGTGACTTGGGGTAAGTTACATTTGCCCAACAGTCTAGGAGCATTGATGTTGGTGATTTTGATTGTTTAGAATATAGCTCTGTATAATATTCTGCAAATGCAGACGCAATAGTATCTGGTGATTTAAGTATAGTATTTTTATATATAATAGCCGCTATATTTTTCCCTGTTGTCCGTTTTTTGGTCAGAGACGCAAGGAATTTCCCTGACCTATTTCCGAATCTATAGTATTGACTATCTGTTTTTAATAAGGTACTTACTGCTTGCTGTTTAAGATGGGCATCTAATTCTTCCTTACTTGCATGATATATTTCTCGAGTTATAGCTGTGGACCTTGTACAGTAAGAATGGTAATCTGCAATAACTTTTTCCTGAAGTTGTTGAAGTTTCAACCGCGCCTTTTTACGCAAATTAGCATCGTAGGCTATTATATTACCTGCTAATACAGTCTTAGCCGCTCCCCAGAATATTCCTGGGTCTCCAAGATGATTTATTTTATCTGTACAGTAATCATTCCATGATTGTATCAAATATTTTTTAAAGTTTTCGGACGTATATAAGTAATATGGAAAACGCATTGTATTCCTATTGCTACACCGAGAACCTTCAAATAGAGATATTTCAATTGGAGCATGATCTGAAATAATTACATTATGGATTTTATCCTTAGTTACCTTAGGAACTAGAGAATTCGATATTAAGAATAGGTCTATCCTAGAAAGGACTGGGACCGCTCTAGAGGCACAGGTGTAGTCTTTGCCATCTGAGTTACAGAGTCTCCAGATATCTACTAGTTGGAGCGTGTCCTTGAATTTTCTAAAAATCCCCCTCTCAAATTTCCCATTATTTTAAAAAATGACCTTCTGTGCACCCCCTGGGATTCGATATCTATCACACATGGGGTTTGGGGCTAAATTGAAGTCACCCCCCACCACTACATCCATACCTTGAAAAGGCGCTAGAGCCTGAAAAAGACCAGTCCAAAAACCGGTATTTTTTTTGTTAGGTGCATATATGTTACACAGCACCCACGTCCTCCCCTTCATATTGATCTGCAGTATCAAATACCTACCCTCTGGATCTTTAATAGTTTTGACAATCTCAAGCTGGAGCCTTTTACCAAAGAGTAATATTATACCTCTACTTGCACTTGTATAAGATACGTAAACTACAGAGCCTACCCAATTTTTACATAATTTATCATGTTCTTTATCCGATAAATGCGTCTCCTGTAGAAACGCTATATCTGTATTGAGCCTCCGTAAATGAGAAAGTATCATTTGTCTTTTAATGGGGGAGTTAATACCCCCCACATTCCAAGATACCAACTTAAGAGTCATCCCCTATCTTAAAGGGACATTATACACTAATTTTTTCTTTGCATAAATGTTTTGTAGATGATATATTTACATAGCTTATAAAGTTTTTTTTTTTTTTTTTAAATGTATAGTTTTGCTTATTTTTGAATAACATTGGTCTGATTTTCAGACTCCTAACCAAGCCCCAAAGTTTTATGTGAATACTGTCAGCTACCTTCTCCTGCTTGCTCCTGCTTGTGTAAAGGGTCTTTTCATATGCAAAAGAAGGGGGAGGGGGGAGTGTCTTATTTCTCACTTGCAGTGGGCTTTCCAACTACCTTTCCAACTGAGCTAAACTGAGAGCTTCTAAGTAAGTTTTGAAACAGTTTTATACTGGATTTTTATATCATTATCTGTGCATCTTATTCTTTATAGTAGTGTCTATTACATGCAGTTATATGAAAATGAGTGTATACTGTCCCTTTAAAAAATCTCCATATTTAAAAAACCTTCTATGAACCTATGAAACCGGGAAGGGATCTCGGAGGAAAAAGAGAGGGGGGAAGAGGGAGAGGAAAAGAGGAGAAGAAGAAGAAAAAAAATAAGAAATAAAAATAAAATAAATACACCAATAGTGAGAGCTTTGAATTTAAATACAAACTGTGAGTGTATATATATTTGAATGTCTAAAATTTATAAAATTCAGATTTGGTGCCAGTTTGACACACACAAAAAAAAAAGACCCCACAATTAGTGGAGAATTGAGTGTTAAAAAATATGTGAACTATAGAGATACTTATCTTGTGAGCAGTGAAACAACGTAGGAACAAAAAAACACTTTGAGTGCAAAATTTGTGGTATTCAGGTTTTGTGCACATAAAAAAAAAAAAAAACATACATATAGTGGGAGTGTTAGGGATCTAAAAATATGTGAAATAAGAAAGTGCCTATCTTGAGAACTGTGAAACAACATAAGAAGCAAAAAAAAAAAAAAAAAAAAAAAACCTTCAGTTTTAAATTCAAAACATTCATGTTTTAAGCACAGAAGGAAAAAAAAAAATATTAAGGTACCCACATTCACATGACGAACCACAGCAAATTATGCAAATTGTTTTTCTGATTTTTAACAGTAGAACTGATAAACACAAATGTATTAACTTTTGACCAATTCTTGTATAACCAACAAAAAAAAAAAGAAAAAAACATCATTATATAATTTTATCATTAAGCCTTTCTTTTCCTCTCTCTTCTTTTGCCTTCCTTTTTAAAAGCGAAAAAAAAAATATTATCCAAACAAAATAAAAAAAAGAATATTATCCAGCCTAACCAGATAGACCCTATTACCATATTTATATCTAGATTCATATTTAATAGTTCAGTAAAATCAAAACATTCCTAACCTAAAGAAAAAAAGAAAAACTATTATCTAAAAATGGCCTTTGGACTATGATCTAGGAATTCTTTAGCCTCGCGGGGAGATTCAAAAAATTTTGGCACATCTGACGTCAAGATTTTTAATTTAGCCGGGTATAACAAAAATGCTTTTATTCCATCTTTGTTCAAGGTGGTACACAGAGGTGAGAATTCTTTTTGTTTTTTTGATAGTTCCATTGAATAATCCTGGAACATCAGTACTGGAGCTCTCAAATATGAGAGGTGAGTTCTTTCTATATGCTTGTAGTGCGGCAATTTTTGTTTGAAAATGTAGAAATTTAACAATAATCTGTCTAGGTTGTGTACGTATGTTCCTTTCATAATACTCTGGATCAATCCTATGAGCCCATTCTACACTACCTTTGAGTGTGCCTACAGACATTTTTAAAAGATTTGCAAGTGTATTTTCAACAAAGTGTATTAAGATTCAGATTCAGGAACCCCTATTAGGCGAATATTATTTCACCTTGACCTGTTCTCCAGGTCTTCAAGGCGTTGATAGAGAACCTGATTTTGCCTAGTAAGGTTTTCAATTGCATTAGAATAGTTTGCAGAGGTGTCTTCAAGATCAGACACTCTTCCTTCCAATTCTATAAATCTGGTTGAGATCTGCTTGATCTCCCCAGAGATATCATCTAGACCCTTTTGTAAGTTCTCCATTTTGGGGAGAAATAATGAACTTATCTGTTGTACTATCTGATGTGCGTCTTTGTTATTGAGAGTAGAGTCTAAAGATTCATTTAATACTTCAGGTGAACCTCTCTGTCTCCTATCACTTTGTTTATGTTTAGATGCCATCCTATGAACCCCTAAATATTTATCCATAAACACAAATAAGAACAATATAATATAAAATGAAGAAAGGGAGAAAAAAATAAAACAGGCTAAATTAACAGCTTTTCCTTGTATTTTTTCTTATTATTATAATCTCTATTTAAGCTTACTTCATTTTTCCCTTATGTGAAATGAACCGTGGATTCTCTACTTAATGCTACGCTGGTTTAGTACCCATATAGGCTCAGGTATTTTCTAGTCGGCCCAGCTAGCTGAGATTTTTTAAACACAAAAAAAAGTCCTCACAGATCTTATTATAATAGTCTCTGAGATGCCTATTACCCAGTAAGTCTTGTTCTTAACAACTTTCAATATTAAGCAGGAGGGGTATTCTTAGCCTTGTTTTATACCCCTTTAAACAAAAGTCAGGGTTTTTAGAACAAAATGACAAGAGTTTTATTGCACCCTTAGAATACTCTCCGTGAAATTAATTCACTCTCTCCCCCTCTAACATTCAAAAGGGGGGGAGGGTATGAATATAGGGGCGGCAGATTCAAAAACCATAAATGTAATGCAATGGTTGTCTTCCCTTGCCATTCAAAAACCCTCTCTTGTCTTATCCTTCCTTCTCAGGCTCCTTCTCTTCCCTCTTCTTGAATATTTATTAAACTCTATACTGCAGGTACCCCGACCTGTCCAGCCACGCCACTTCACCACTGACCTCTGTTCAAAGTCCCACACAGAGATCGGTCTGACACCTTTGATACCTCTGGTCCGGTTCCAGTCGTTAACAGCCTCTCAGTGGCTCCTCACATGTCTGCTGCTTTGTCTCTCCACCGCTACAATACCTCTTCTCACCGACAAGAAAGAAGCGTGTAGACACAGCCAGCAAGCAGCTCTGATGAACCGGAAGTGGAGGGTCCCAACTCTGAATGCTACCAGGTAGCGGTCGATGAATGTAGGGGTGAGCCCCAAAGTAACACGGAGTGCCGTAATCTGAGCGGTAAATTTGTTTTTCACAGCTGTACTCTGCTGAAGGGGAAACTTCACCTCTCACCAGTATGTGACTCCTCCTCCACAGTTCCGTTATCACAGCCTTTGCAGCATAGGTCTCACTTGTAACTTTTACAGCTCGACTCCCCTTCAGTTTCCCACGGTGATGTAACTGACACTTCTCACCCGGTTCTGGTCTTTATGTCTCCCATTCTGTCTTACCACATGTATCTTTTCCTCTTTTCAACGCACTTTTTCATAACCAGGCAGACCAACGGTCTGTAGGTAGGTGCTTGCTCTTCTTCCAGCGGCTTCAAGTATTCAGCATCTGTTATGGCTTTTTTCTATACTCTAGAGCATCCGATTCCACGCTTAACCTGCGTATAATGGCTTTCGGTGAGGGAGAGTTCTTTCTCTCCCCTTCTCCCGTGGTATATTAGCCCAGACATGCGTCCCGTCAAGGGCTTTCCCACTTGGGCAGCAATTAGTCCATATCCTAGGGGGTAAGGACACGGAGCCGTACAGAGCACTCAACTTGCCGTGCTTGCTCTAGGCCCACCCACCGGAAGTGTTCCTTGTTAGTGTACTTTTTAGCACTTTAGTTAAGAGTTTTATGTTACGGCGTTAGCCCATAAAACTCTTAACTACCTCTATTACACCCCCTTGATGTAAATAAACAAGCCTGAGAGCCCTCCGTCCACCTTTGTTCCCTTGCTCATCAGTATATAGGAAAAGATTAAATCATATTACAATCAAGCAAGAGGATTTTATGTCTTATTAGAGTCTGGAAGCATTGACCGAAAAGTTTATTATGTTATGTTATTTTATTTTCATTATTGTTTTGATGTTATATAAGGATGAATAAAATTACAAGAAATATGTTCTCTTTTTATTGATTGTATCCTTGAAACTGTGGAAAAATTGAATAAAAATCAATAAATCAAAAACAAACTCTTAAGTACTGACTTTTAAATGCGGTAGGAGTCTTGACAGGAGAGGGTGTACCACTCACTTTTTCCAGCAATCGTAATACCGGCGTTAGTAAAATCCCATTAAAAAGATAAGATACGCAATTGACGTAAGGGGACTTGCGGTATGCTAAAATCGCGGAAAAAAAGTGAGTGGTACACCTGTACATGTCAGACTCGTAATACCAGCGGGCGTTAAAAAGCAGCGTTGGGACCCCTCAACACTGCTATTTAAGGCTAACGCAAGACTCGTAATCTAGGCGAGAGATAATACGAAAAGTACAAGAACAAGTACCCCCATTTAGGTGCAATGAAACAGCTGGCCATATTCACAGCTGCTATCAAACCATCATTTCAGAAGTCTTTTAAACAACAAACTTTAGTACAATTGGTTAAAAACAATACCTACCTCATCTAGGGGGAGGGACAAAAGAAGGGATTTCCTTCTCTATTTTGTTTAAAATTTATGAACTGTACTAACTTTGAGTTAATCAACGTTATCTACCTATTTTAAACTTGTCCAATGTACTGAAAGGGACATAATACGTATATGCTAAATCATTTGAAAGTGATGCAGAATAACTGTATAAAGCTGAAAGGAAAATATCACCTGAGCAGCTCTATGAAAAAAAAGAAGATATTTTACCTCAGAATTTACTCAGCTCATCAGAGTAAGTGCTCTGTAAAAAGTTATCTGTCAGTTACTGCCCAGCTGCATGTTTTTTTTTTGTTTTGTTTTTTAAAGGAGGAAATAAACAGCAGACAATCAGCATCAGCAGTGCTGAAGTCATTAACTGTTTTACTGTGATCTCATGAGATTCCATAGTAAACTCCCTTAAACTGAATATGGAAATAACATGAGTGTGCCTGAGGCATGCACCCTTGCAAGTCCCAGGACAGGTATACTGATTTGCTGCTTAAAGTCCTTTACAATGGGGTGTGAATACATTTTGATGTAAAATATCTTTCTTTTTTCACATAGAGATGGTCAGGTGATATTTTCTAGTCAGTTTTTTACAGCTATGCTGCATTACTTTCCAGTGTTTCAACATTTGGATATCATGTCCCTTTAAGGCGGCATATTAAGAAATGCTTTTGCGCTAGCACAGGTACCTCTTAATTTTACACAAATAAACAAACAATCAGCTAGATTACGAGTTGAGCGTTATGAGTCAAATAGTAGCGTTATGGCCCATAACGCATCATTTTCCCTAACGCAGCCATTACGAGTCTTGTCGGTATAGGTGTACCGCAAGCCATTTAGCCTGTAACGCAACGTCAGTACCACACTCTTAAAAATTATGTTTTTTAATGGGATTTCCATAGCGCTGGGATTACGAGTTTTGCGTTCTGGCTAAAAAAACCTGTGTTACAGCCTAAAACGACAAGATCCGTACCGCCATCTAAAATCAGTAGTTATGAGTTTTACGCTACAAATCTGTAACATAAAACTCATAACTAAACTGCTACAAAGTACACTAAAACACATAAACTACCTATTAACCCCTAAAGGCCCTCCCGCATTGCAATTACTATATTAAACTTATTAACCCCTAATCTGCCGCTCCCGGCATCACCGCCACTAAAAAAATGTATTAATCCCTATTCCGCCGCTCCCCGACATCATCACCACTATAATAAACTTATTAACCCCTAAACCGCTGCCCTCCCGCATCCCAAACACTATTTAAATATTATTAACCCCTAATCTGCCATCCCGCTAGCATCGCCCCCACTATACTAAAAGTTATTAAGCCCTACACCGCCGCCACTATAATAAACCTATTAACCCATAAACCGCAAGCCCCCCACAACGAAATATGCTAAAGTAAACTATTAACCCCTAAACCGAAAGCCCCCCATATCGCAATAAACTAAATTAAACTAGTAACCCCTAAACCTAAAGCCCCCTAACTTTAGATTAAAATGACAACTTACCTGTCAAATTAAAATAACTAAGTTTAAACTAACAATTAAACTAATATAATTATTAAACTAAAATTAAACTAACTACCAATTAAATAAAACTAAAATACACATTAAAAAAATCCTAACACTACTCTAAAAATGACAAAGTATCTAATTACAAAAAATAAAAAAGACTAAATTACAAAAAATAAAAAACACTAAATTACGAAAAATAGCAAACGAAAATATCCCAAATAAAAAAGAATTACACCTAATCTAATTGCCCTATCAAAATAAAAAAAGCCCACCCAAAAAAAAACTAGCCTACCATAAACTACCATTAGCCCTTAAAAGGGCCTTTCGTGGGGCATTGCCCCAAATATATCAGCTCTTTTCCCTGAAAAAAAAAATACAAAGATCCCCCAACAGTAAAACCCACCACCCAACCAACCCCCCAAAATAAAAACCCTAATTCTAAAAAACCTACCCATTGATCTGAAAAGGGCATTTGTATGGGCATTGCCCTTAAAAGGGCATTTAGCTCTTTTGCTGCCCAAACCCTAATCTAAATTAAAAAAAAACCTTAAAAAAACCTAACACTAACCCCCGATGATCCACTTACAGATTTTGAAGTCCCGCTTGAACAATCTTCATCCAGGCGGCGAGAAGTGTTAATCCAGACGGCCTCTTCTATCTTCATCCAGGCGGCGAAGTCCTCATCCATGTGGCCTCTTCTATCTTCATCCAGGTGGCATCTTCTATCTTGATCCTGGCGGCGCCGAGCGGGTCCATCCGAAAGACATCTGGCGCGGAGCACCCTCTTCATACGGTCGCCGCCATACACTGAATCTTCAATGCAAGGTACGCAATTCAAAATAACAAACATTCTATTCTATCTCATTCTATTTTTTAAGGGTTTTTTGGGGTGTGTTTTTTTAGTTTAGGGTTTGGGCTTTCGTAAAAGAGCTGTATGCCCTTTTCAGGGCAAAGCAAAAGGGCTAAATGCCCTTTTAATGGCAATGCCCATACAAATGCCCTTTTCAGGGCAATGGTTAGCTTAGGTTTTTTTAGATAGTTTTTTTTATTTTGTGGGTTTGAGGGGTGGGGGTTTGTAATGTTAGTGGGTCTTTGTATATTTTTTTTTCAGGTAAAAGAGCTGTTTAACTTAGGGCAATACCCTACAAAAGGCCCTTTTAAGGGCTATTGGTAGTTTATTCTAGATAAGGTTTTTTTATTTTGGGGTGTTTTTTTTAAATGGGTATTAGAATAGGAATAATTTGTATTATTTTTGATAATTTGTTTGTTATTTTGTGTAATGTATTTTTTTCGTTGTGGGGTTGGTTTTTATTTTTAGATTAGGGCTTGGGCAGCAAAAAAGCTAAATGCCCTTTTAAGGGCAATGCCCATACAAATGCCCTTTTCAGGGCAATGGGTAGATTAGTTTTACTTTATTTTTATATTGTGGGTTTGGGGGATGGGGGCTTGTATACTGTTAGGGGGTGTTTGTTTTTCTTTTGTAGGAAAAGAGCTATTATTTTTAGGGCAATGCCCTACAAAAGGCCCTTTTAAGGCCATTGGTAGTTTATTATAGATTAGGGGTTTTTTTTTTATTTTAGTTTTTCTTTTTTTTAAAGTGTATTAGAATAGGAATAATTTTTATTGCTATGTTTAATTTCATTTGTTATTTTTTGTAATGGTAGTTTTTTTTATTTTTTGTAATTTTAGTGTTTTGTATTTTTTTGTTATGTTAGGTTTTAGTGTAAAGGCAGCTTAGGTTTTATTTCACAGGTTAGTTTGTATTTATTTTAACTAGGTAGTTAGTAAATAGTTAATAACTATTTACTAACTAGTCTACCTAGTTAAAATAAATACAAACTTACCTGTGAAATAAAAATATAACCTAAGCTAGCTAAAATATAACTAATAGTTATATTGTAGCTACCTTAGGTTTTATTTTGCAGGTAAGTATTTAGTTTTAAATAATTGTAAGTTTAATTTAGCTATATTTTAATTATAATTATATATAAGTAAGGGGGTGTTAGGGTTAGGGTTACGTTAGGGTTACGTTAGGGTTAGGTTTAGGGGTTAATATAGTTTAATTTAGATTGTTGCGATGTGGGGGGCTGGCGGTTTAGGGGTTAATAGGTTTATTTAGTGGTAGTGATGTGAGAGGCCAGAGGTTTAGGGGTTAATAGCTTTATTTAGTTGCGGCGATGTCAGGGAGCGGCGTAATAGCGGTTAATAACTTTAGTATAGTGGAGGCAATATTGGGAACGGCAGATTAGGGGTTAATAGTTTTATTTAGGTGGCGGCGATATCGGGGGCGGCAGATTAGGGGTTAATAACATTATGAAGGTGCCGGCGATGTCGGGGGCAGTATATTAGGGGTGTTTAGACGAGAAGTTTATGTTAGGTTTAAACTTTTTTTTTTTCCCATAGACATTAATGGGACTGCGTTACGGAGCTTTCTTTCCGCGATCACAGGTGTTAGACTTTTTTTCTGACCCTCTCTCCCCATTGATGTCTATGGGGAAAGCCTGCATGAGACCACGTCAAACCAGCGCTTGTTTTTGGTGCGATATGGAGCTTAAAAGCACCATATTGCACGCACAAGCCGAGTTTTCTAAAACTTGTAATGGCTGTGATATAGGGGTTTTAATAATGACACTTTTGCTGTGTTTGTTCATTTCCCTATAGCGAGCATAACTCGTAATCTAGCTGAATGTATTTTATTAACTAAAAACTCAATCTCCCTACAGCAATATAATATAATTTAACTTTAAGGGGCCGAATTATCAATCTCCATAACTTGTCCACCTGCTCTGAGGTGGCGGACAGAAATCAACCCGAACGAATACGATCGGGTTGATTGAGACCCCCTACTAGCGGCCGATTGGCCACAAATCTGCAGGGGGCGGTATTGCACAAGTAGTTCTGGTGAACTGCTTGTGCAATGATAAATGCCGACAGCATATGCTGTCGGCATTTATCGATGTGCAGCGGACATGATATGCTACATCGTATCATGTCTGCTCGCACTTTGATAAAGTGTCACCAACATAGTTTTCAATTTTCTTGAAATGTAATCCTTCTTTATCTTATTATAAGCCAATATGACTATTCTTTATACGTTATCATTTTACTATTCATAGGTTTCATACTTCCAAATTATCTTCAAGTCTTTATGTAAGTTTTGCATTATGCACCTATCTTAATTCTAATGGTTAATCAGACTCTGGGGCCTATTTATGTAAGTACGAGCGGACATGATACGATGTAGCGTATCATGTCCACTGCACATTGATAAATGCCGACAGCATACGCTGTCAGCATTTATTATTGCACCAGCAGTTCTTGTGAATCGGCCGCTAGCAGGGTGTGTCAATCAACCCGATCGTATTCGATCGGGTTGATTTCTGTCTGCGACCTCAGAGCAGGCGGACAAGTTATGGAGCAGCGGTCTTTAGACCGCTGCTTCATAACTTCTGTTTCCGGAGCTTGATAAATCGGCCCCTCTGAGTTGAGTTCCCAGAACTCCAAATTTTCAATTTGAAAATCCAAAAGGTTTCATTTTTAGATAAGATAGCCTCTCTGTCTCCACCTCATTGTTTCATTCCTATTTGTTGTAATAAATTCCACCTGAAACTTCTAGCTGATTTACCATATTTTTGGGAAAAGTGTATAAGAAACTGTTTCTCAATAGTTCCCTTATACGAGTTCTGGCTTCAAGTGTAGTGAGCTCTACCAACTGGGCATTGCATAAAATGCATGTGATTAAGTATACCACATATTTTGCTCTACAAGTTAATCTAGTCTCGTGTTGAAACCTTTCCCCAGTTAGGGCTAGATTACAAGTTTAACGCTAACATATCGTGTACAATAAATAACCAGCCAGTAGCTATAAGTGCTCAGAAAATTAACCAGAGATTAGGGTAATCTCTACTCTATAGCTAAAATTAACCTTTCACGTTTCCTAATTAACCCCTTCACTGCCGTGAATAATAGAAGTGTGCTGCGCAACTGCAATTAGTGGCCTTCTAATTACCAAAAAGCAAAGTCTAAGCCATATACGTCTGCTATTTCTGAACAAAGGGGATCCCATAGATGCTTTCACAACCCTTTTTTTTTATCGCATTTGGCGGTGAAATGGTGGCATGAAATATACCAAAATGGGCCTAGATCAATACCTTGGATTGTCTACTTTATATATATATATATATATATATATATATATATATATATATATATATATACAGGGAGTGCAGAATTATTAGGCAAATGAGTATTTTGACCACATCATCCTCTTTATGCATGTTGTCTTACTCCAAGCTGTATAGGCTCGAAAGCCTACTACCAACTAAGCATATTAGGTGATGTGCATCTCTGTAATGAGAAGGGGTGTGGTCTAATGACATCAACACCCTATATCAGGTGTGCATAATTATTAGGCAACTTCCTTTCCTTTGGCAAAATGGGTCAAAAGAAGGAATTGACAGGCTCAGAAAAGTAAAAAATAGTGAGATATCTTGCAGAGGGATGCAGCACTCTTAAAATTGCAAAGCTTCTGAAGCGTGATCATCGAACAATCAAGCGTTTCATTCAAAATAGTCAACAGAGTCGCAAGAAGCGTGTGGAAAAACCAAGGCGCAAAATAACTGCCCATGAACTGAGAAAAGTCAAGCGTGCAGCTGCCAAGATGCCACTTGCCACCAGTTTGGCCATATTTCAGAGCTGCAACATCACTGGAGTGCCCAAAAGCACAAGGTGTGCAATACTCAGAGACATGGCCAAGGTAAGAAAGGCTGAAAGACGACCACCACTGAACAAGACACACAAGCTGAAACGTCAAGACTGGGCCAAGAAATATCTCAAGACTGATTTTTCTAAGGTTTTATGGACTGATGAAATGAGAGTGAGTCTTGATGGGCCAGATGGATGGGCCCGTGGCTGGATTGGTAAAGGGCAGAGAGCTCCAGTCCGACTCAGACGCCAGCAAGGTGGAGGTGGAGTACTGGTTTGGGCTGGTATCATCAAAGATGAGCTTGTGGGGCCTTTTCGGGTTGAGGATGGAGTCAAGCTCAACTCCCAGTCCTACTGCCAGTTTCTGGAAGACACCTTCTTCAAGCAGTGGTACAGGAAGAAGTCTGCATCCTTCAAGAAAAACATGATTTTCATGCAGGACAATGCTCCATCACACGCATCCAAGTACTCCACAGCGTGGCTGGCAAGAAAGGGTATAAAAGAAGAAAATCTAATGACATGGCTTCCTTGTTCACCTGATCTGAACCCCATTGAGAACCTGTGGTCCATCATCAAATGTGAGATTTACAAGGAGGGAAAACAGTACACCTCTCTGAACAGTGTCTGGGAGGCTGTGGTTGCTGCTGCACGCAATGTTGATGGTGAACAGATCAAAACACTGACAGAATCCATGGATGGCAGGTTTTGAGTGTCCTTGCAAAGAAAGGTGGCTATATTGGTCACTGATTTGTTTTTGTTTTGTTTTTGAATGTCAGAAATGTATATTTGTGAATGTTGAGATGTTATATTGGTTTCACTGGTAAAAATAAATAATTGAAATGGGTATATATTTGTTTTTTGTTAAGTTGCCTAATAATTATGCACAGTAATAGTCACCTGCACACACAGATATCCCCCTAAAATAGCTAAAACTAAAAACAAACTAAAAACTACTTCCAAAAATATTCAGCTTTGATATTAATGAGTTTTTTGGGTTCATTGAGAACATGGTTGTTGTTCAATAATAAAATTAATCCTCAAAAATACAACTTGCCTAATAATTCTGCACTCCCTGTAGTTTTGTCAGGTAAATAAAAAAAGGCTCTATTTCTGTTTAAATGGAATGATAGCAAAAATGCTAAAAATTCTCTGGTATTTTGGGCAAGGTAGTTAAGGTGTTAAAGTTAGCGGGTGTTAGAAAAAAAATGGCACTGAAAAGTGCCTTTCCTTTGCAGTCTATGGGAACTGTGTGTTTCCTGTTAATATATATGTATACAGTGGAGCAAAAAAGTATTTAGTCAACCACCAATTGTGCAAGTTCTCCCACTTAAGAATATGAGAGAGGCCTGTAATTTTCATCATAGGTATACCTCAACTATGAGAGACAAAATGTGGAAACAAATCCAGACAATCACATTGTCTGATTTGGAAAGAATTTATTTGCAAATTATGGTGGAAAATAAGTATTTGGTCAATATCAAAAGTCCATCTCAATACTTTGTTATATATCCTTTGTTGGCAATGACAGAGGTCAAACGTTTTCTGTAATTCTTCACAAGTTTGTCACACACTGTTGCTGGTATGTTGGCCCATTCCTGCATGCAGATCTCCTCTAGAGCAGTGATGTTTTGGGGCTGTCGCTGGGCAACATGGACTTTCAACTACCTCCAAAAGTTTTCTATGGGGTTGAGATCTGGAGACTGGCTAGGCCACTCCAGGACCTTGAAATGCTTCTTACGAAGCCACTCCTTCATTGCCCGGGTGGTGTGTTTGGGATCATTGTCATGCTGAAAGACCAGCCACATTTCATCTTCAATGCCCTTGCTGATGGAAGGAGGTTTGCACTCAAAATCTCACGATACATGGCCCCATTCATTCTTTCATGTACACGGATCAGTTGTCCTATTCCCTTTGCAGAGAAACAGCCCCAAAGCATGATGTTGTCACCCCCATGCTTCACAGTAGGTATGGTGTTCTTTGGTTGCAACTCAGCATTCTCTCTCCTCCAAACACGACGAGTTGTGTTTCTACCAAACAGTTCTACTTTGGTTTCATCTGACCATATGACATTCTCCCAATCCGCTTCTGGATCATCCAAATGCTCTCTAGCATACTTCAGATGGGCCCGGACATGTACTGGCTTAAGCAGGGGGACACGTCTGGCACTGCAGGATCTGAGTCCCTGGCGGCGTAGTGTGTTACTGATGGTAGCCTTTGTTACGTTGGTCCCAGCTCTCTGCAGGTCATTCACTAGGTCCCCCCGTGTGGTTCTGGGATGTTTGCTCACGGTTCTTGTGATCATTTTGACCCCACGGGGTGAGATCTTTCGTGGAGCCCCAGATCGAGGGAGATTATCAGTGGTCTTGTATGTCTTCCTTTTTCTAATTATTGCTCCCACAGTTGATTTCTTCACACCAAGCTGCTTGCCTATTGCAGATTCAGTCTTCCCAGCCTGGTACAGGTCTACAATTTTGTTTCTGGTGTCCTTCGACAGCTCTTTGGTCTTCACCATAGGGGAGTTTGGAGGGGGACTGTTTGAGGTTGTGGACAGGTGTCTTTTATACTGATAACAAGTTCAAACAGGTGCCATTAATGCAGGTAATGAGTGGAGGACAGAGGAGCCTCTTAAAGAAGAAGATACAGGTCTGTGAGAGCCAAAAATCTTGATTGTTTGTAGGTGACCAAATACTTATTTTCCACCATAATATGCAAATAAATTCTTTCCAAATCAGACAATGTGATTGTCTGGATTTGTTTCCACATTTTGTCTCTCATAGTTGAGGTATACCTATGATGAAAATTACAGGCCTCTCTCATATTCTTAAGTGGGAGAACTTGCACAATTGGTGGCTGACTAAATACTTTTTTTGCCCCACTGTATGCTTATATACATATATATTTATGTGTTAATATGTGTATATACACATATTAACACATACATATATATATATTTATTCATATACATATTTATTTAAAAATGCTGCAATTGCTGCGCGGCTTACCTCCTTTGCTGCACTTAGGTTCTGTGCCGTCTCTGATGGCATCAGAATGAGGGTCCCATTGGAGCCTATGGAAGCGCGCTCTCGTGAGTGCAATGCTGCCTAGCAATGCAAATTCAAAGTCCCATTTGCATTACACTTAACTTGTAATACCAGCGCACATTAACGTGTAATCTAGTCCTTAAAAGGACACTGTACCCAAAAAAATTATTTTGTAATTCAGAAAGAGCATGCAATTTTAAGCAACTTTCTAATTTACTCCTATTATCAATTTTTCTTCGTTCTCTTGCTATCATTATTTGAAAAAGAAGGCATCTAAGCTTTTTTTTGGTTTCAGTACTCTGGATAGCACTTTTTTATTGGTGGATGAATTTATCCACCAATCAGCAAGGACAACCCAGGTTGTTCACCAAAAATGGGCCGGCATCTAAACTTACATTCTTGCATTTCAAATAAAGATACCAAGAGAAAGAAAAACATTTAATAATAGGAGTAAATTAGAAAGTTGCTTAAAATTTCATGCTCAATCTGAATCACGAAAGAAAATGTTTGGGTACAGTGTCCCTTTAATGTGCAAGTGAAACCATCACCTGTTGACAAATGATCACCTGCTTTCCATATGGTATCTCTGCTTATCTACGCCCCTTTCTGGGTTAGCAATGTTTCTCTTTGTGTGTTCTGATTCCTTATTAGAGTTGGTGCAACCTGGTTGCCTATTGTTAAACCTCGTCTATATGAAAATTGTTACCCCTTGATTGCTGCTTCCACCAATGTATCCTCAGCTGCTGATAGTGGAAAGTGTGTCCTTATGATATTGCAAATCTGATTGTATTATGCACTATATTGTGTGACAAATTTTACACCATCAAAGCTTTTTGTATTTTTTCGTATGTCTTTTAACAAACTCTTTCTATCCATCAAAGCAACATGGCTGAAACCCTACACGTAACCTGCACTTCAGAGATTGGAATATATTGCACTACTGGCGATGTGTCCCAATCAAAATACAGGTTACTTCCCTGGAACATCCAGCTAACTCCCACAAAACGTCTACATTTATGTCTTTCTTATATCAGACTAATGAAGAGAAAAAAACTACCTTTTATAACTATAGAAGCTATGTCGATACATTTATATCCAATGTTTAAATGGATACTAAAGTCCAAATTAAACTTTCATGATTCAGATAGGGCATGAAATTTTAAACAACTTTCTAATTTACTTTTATCATCAAATTTGCTTTGTTCTCTTGTTATTTTTAGTTGAAAGCTAAACTTAGATAGGCTCATATGCTCATTTTAAGCCCTTGGCCGCCTCTGCATTAGACAGTTTTTCACAGCTAGAGGGCGTTAGTTCATGTGTTTCATATAGATAACATTGTGCTTATGCACGTGAAGTTATTTAAGAGTCAGCACTAAATGCCTGAAATTCAAGCCTGTCAAAAGATCTGAGATAAGGAGGCAGTCAGCAGAAGCTTAGATACAAGGTAATTACAGAGGTAAGAAGTATATTTCTATAACAGTGTTGGTTATGCAAAACTGGGGTATGGTAAATAAAGGGATTAAATATCTTTTTAAAAATAAAATTTTTGGTGTTTACTATCCCTTTAAATTGAACGCATTTTCCTGTATAATGCATATTCATTTTAGTATTGTATAGTTTTGAAACATGTTTTTTTTTAACACTGAAAAAAAATGTTTAAAATCTATACAATACTTAAATTAATATGCACTATACAGGAAAATGCATATAATTTAAACATTGTATACACATATACTGCTCCTCTAAACTATTAACCCCTTATGCACCCTCTTTCCCAGCGCAGCCTAACTCCACTACACTATTAACCCCTAATCTTTTATAACCTATTAACCTAACCACTCCCTAACCTTTTAACCCCTAAATGCCTCAACCCTCCCACCACAAACACCCCCTAAACTATTAACCCCATAAACCACCAATGCTCCCATCGCAAACACCCCCTAACCTATTAAACCCTAAACCACCACAACCCCCCAATGCAAACCTCAGAGGTGGTGGACAAGTTAAGGAGCGTCTTAAGACCGCTGCTTCTCAACTGCTGTTTCCAGCGAGCGTAAACAGCTGCATTGGGGCCGATACAGAGCTTGCTATATCGGCCCCATAGTTAAAACCTTTCATAAATATGAATATTGCATAAATATGTTTTTAGATGTTTTCATCTACTTAGCTGCAAAGGGTTCCAATGCATATATATGTCTATATGTGTGTACATATGTATTTATGTGCTTATATGTGTATATATGTCTGTAAATACATATATACACATATAAATAAATACATATGTACACACATATAGACATATATCTATACATACATATCCATCTTTAGACATGTATATGTATGTATCTCAATGTTAAAGTCCTTTGTCTGACTTTTTTTTTTTAACAC
This sequence comes from Bombina bombina, assembly GCF_027579735.1. NCBI lineage: Eukaryota > Metazoa > Chordata > Amphibia > Anura > Bombinatoridae > Bombina > Bombina bombina. The sequence continues at coordinate 1,000,315,599 of NC_069499.1, forward strand.
TTGAGATCTCATATCTTTAAATCCTTATAACTTTCGTGTGCAATATTTTTTTGAATAATGTTTATTAGATGGTGTTAATTTGAGTGTAACTGTACTTTGTAATGTATTTTTGATGTTCTTTACGCAACTTTTTTGTTTTGCAAAAAAGTTAACCAGAGCTGAGAGAGCTCTGATTGTAGCGTAAATCATGATTGCCCTCAAGCGTTTGCATTTACTTTTAATTTGTAATACGAGCGATAAGCCCGACGAGCGCAAATAACCTTGATAAACCCCTTATTGCTTGCGCGCAAATATTTGTGCTCCTCTCGCAATCTGGCCCAAAGTCGGCACTTTTGAATATTTTTCAGGATTTTTCGACATCGTGTCAGATCCCTTTTGAATACATCACCGCCTCGCAGCACTTTCGTTCATCAGGGCCTTGGTATTTTGGAGGAATCTTAATAATTGTAAATAGTAAAATTATTGTAAAACTATGTGCACATGTATTATTTGCTTAATGTAGACCCTTTACTTAGTTTTGACTAGTGATACAGACTGTTTTCTGTTTACTGGTACTAATTCTAAAGTAAAGGAATTCTTAAGTACTTTGGCTTCAGAATCTAGAAGGGTAATTTTTTGTCATTGGTATAGTGAAAGTTTTTCAACATTTTTCAAAGTCTGTTTTTGCATATTGATTTACTTCATGTGATGTATCTTCCCATGACATATCTTTTGCTGATATCATTGAATAAAAAATTTTATGCAAATTATGAAATTCAAAGTTGGCAGGATTGTTCTTTCTATGGTTGGGAGATGTCTGTATTTGCAATACCATTCTGTCTAGGAAGCTTTACCTCTGATTAAAATGTTATACATAAATATTTTTTGTATAGATGTGTAATTAACCCCTCTACAAGCTAGACAGCCTTCTAAAATGCTACCTCTCATGCCCAACATTTGGTGTATGTGTGATGTATATGGTTAACAAACCCTGCCCCAGTCAACAGTTTGGCAGAGAAAGGGTTAACCAACCCTTTCCACCTTAACCAGTATCTCACAGTCTAGCCACTCCAGGAAAGCCTGTGACCTAGTTCATTGGGTGCAAGGGTTACCAAACACTCTCTAGTCTATACTAGACCATAGATAGATGGCCAAACTCCCCTTTTATGCCCCCACAAGGAACTATCTCTGCTGCTACCACCTAAGATTATTATATGGGAAATCTTAAGAAAACCCAGACTAACCAATTAAAAATCTCAAAACACAATTTAGAAAAAATAATCTAAAAAAACCCACAGTAATAATATTACCAGTATCTTCAATAACATTTTTCAAATAATAGGCAAAGGCAAAACTTAGTAAAGGAAAATTTAATATGAACAAAAAGTAAAATTAAAAGTGCATTTATACTAAAATAAACAGGAGTTAAAGGGACACTGAACCCAATTTTTTTTCTTTCGTAATTCAGACAGAGCATGCAATTTAAAGCAACTTTCTAATTTACTCCTATTATCAATTTTTCTTCGTTCTCTTGTTATCTTTAATTGAAAAAGAAGATATCAGAGCATTTTTTTTTGGTTGAGGACACTGGACAGCACTTGTTTATTGGTTGTTGAATTTATCCACCAATCAGCAAGAACAACCCAGGTTGTTCACCATAAATGGGCCGGCATCATTCTTGCTTTTTAAATAAAGATACCAAGAGAATGAAGAAAATTTGATAATAGGAGTAAATTGGAAAGTTTCTTAAAATCGCATGCTCTATCTGAATCACAAAAGAAAAAAATGAGATCAGTATCCCTTTAACAAACAATTTACACACCACAGTTTTAAAACAAAAGGAGAAATAACAGAACCTATAACTTTACCCTAAAATAAAATAGCAATCACTCCAGGGAAATGGAATTTGAAAATAGCTAGACACGCTGTTATGAAAAGTTTCCCATGTAGAATGACAAAATTATTGTGTTGAAATCACAGTTAAATATCAGATTTGTCTTATTTCTGACAGGCCTGTTTCAGAGTGGGCCAGGGAAGCAAACACCTCTTTTATGGCAGGTCATAAAAACTCTGAAACTCTGGATGAAAATGATAGTACAACTAATAACTTTCTGTTATGTATATCCAGTTCATATACACAGATAGGCAATCCCCCTGTGACGCCATAAGTATTATTTTGATACCAAATATGACACGTCTCTCATATATGGTTACCTATTCACATAAGTGTGATATGTCATAAAATATACCAGGGCATCACCTCTGATCAATCTCAGCTCTTTCTGGGTAGAGGACACTGGTTTTTATCATGTTTCTGTTGACATTTTTACTGACTTGATACATCAGAACTCTGGATATGTGCAACAACACTTGGTGAAGTGGAACATAGAAGCCATTTACACAGGTATATATACCTCTGATTATAATGGTATAGGAGCAGCAATGCACTACTAAGAGCTAGCTGCTGATTTGTGGCTGAACATGTTTGCCTTTTCTCATTAGCTCACCTGAAACCCATGCCGCCCGTAAGTTCACCTTGCACATCGGGTGAATCACATATACGGCGCTGGCAGATCATATACTGCCATAAGTCAGATTAACTGGCGAGGTTCAGAAATGTGCGTAAATACACATTTCTGGAGTCGCATGTGACTTATGGTAGTATATGATCTGCCGGCGCCTAAGTAAAAAACAAAAAATGTTTAATCACCTGTAAAAGACTAACCCGCCTCCAAAAAATGAACCTGGCACGTCAAAACCCCTATATCCGCCATCCCACCAGATCGCAAATAATAAAAAATTGTATTAACCTCTAAACCGCCATCCCCCAACGCAATCTACCTATTTAAACTATTAACCCCTTATCCGTCAATCCCCACATCACAATCTAGCTAATAAATATATTAACCCCTGATCCGCCATCCCCCCACAACGCAAAGTACTTAATAAACATTTTAACCCCTAAACCACCATCCCCCACAATGAAATCTAATTACACTATTAACCCCTAATCCGCATCCCCCCACAACACAAAGTACCTAATTAACCTATTAACCCCTAATCCGTCAACCCCCCACAATGCAAACTACCTATTATAACTATTAACCCCTAATCCACAAACCCCCCACAACGCAATCTACCTAATTAACCTATCAACCCCTAAACCACCATCCCCACAACGCAAAGTATTAATCTAATCACTAAGCCCCCTAATCTAACACCCCTAAATTAACCCCAATTACATAAAATAAAAAATACCGTCTCCCTAAAAAATTAATTAAAGATTACCAAAATAAAAAAAAAACTAACTTAACATTAAAATAAAAAATCCTAATATTACAGTAAAAAAAATAAGCTCACATGAAAATAAAAAAATCTAAAATTACAAAAATTAAATAAATCTATTATTATACAAAATAAAAAGATTTAAACTTAATCTAATACCCCTATACAAACAAAAAAGTCGCCCCAAAATAAAAGCACCCCCTAATCTAGCACTAAACTACCAATAGCCCTTAAAAGGGCCTTTTGTAGGGCATTGCCCTGAAGAAATCAGCTCTTTTACTTAAAAAATAAAAATTGCCCCCTAACAGTAAAACCCCCCACCCACTCAAAGCCCCATTTGTATGGGCCTTGCTCTTAAAAGGGCAATCAGCTCTTTAGTGCCCACTAAAAAAAAGCCCTAATCTAAAAAAAACATAGGTACTCACCATTCCTGAAGTCCGGCGGTGAAGGTTTTCTTCCAGGCGGCGCCATTTTCATTCAGCGCGGGACCGTCTTTTTTCTTCATACCGGTGGCATGGAGCGGAGCAGGATCGGCGGCCGCACAGACATCCAACATGGAGGCTCCTCTTTATCGGATCGTCCGCTGCACACTGAAGATTGAATGCAAGGTACCCGTTTTATATTGGGGTACCTTGCATTCCTATTGGCTGAAAATTTGAAATCAGCCAATAGGATGAAAGCTACTTAAATCAACAGGGGTGCACTGCATGTGAAGTGGGGTGCTATATTGGAGAAACAAGCCAAAAACCACCTTCAGATGAACTTACACAGACACTCAATCAAAAATCACTGTGAAACAAAATACTATACCCCTGTTGGTCACTATTTCACCCAAGCTGGCCACTCCATCCAAAACTTCAAAATCAAGATTCTCAGAGACAACTTCAAAAATACCATGGAAAGAAAAACATTTGAAATGAAAATGATAATGCACTTCAACTCACTAAATTCTGGACTAAATGTGGACTCTGGGATCTTAACACATTATCAAAAAAAATTGTAATGTACTTTTATATAGTTTATTACATTGTATATTCCACACTCTCTATACATAGGTACACAGGTAAGCCTATGTCCATACTTTTGCCATTATATATATATATATTCTTCTTTGATTCCATGTTGATATATATCTTCATGTCAGTATATGCTCTATGTGAAACTATATTCCCCCTGTCTGTTCTCCTGCACTGGACACTGTCTGCCTCTGTCACCTAAGTCCCCCTCATGATTTTACGACACCCCCTCCTCTTACTGCACTTAGACCTCTGTAACACTTTCTGTCCTTTTTAGCCATTATGTGTTTCAAGATATAATCTGTAAATTCCATTGAATTGGTCAGTATTGCTTCAGACTTGAAAATGGAAGGAACACTTCCGAAAGCTTGTCAACTTATAAATGTATAGTTAGTCCAATAAAAAAGTATCATTGCTCAATGCAATACTCTTGTTATTTTGTTTATGTATATATATATATATATATACACACACATGAATATGAATAGATATAGATTTAGAAAGATATATATAGGACACACAGAGAAAGTTTCAGCTAAGACTAAAATCAAAAATAATTAGTTACCGGATCTGGCCAAATGGTACAAGCTCAGGTACCACGTCAAGGTCTAACCCAAAACCTGGGTCCCTCATACAGCCATACAAATGCAAGCTCTCAATCAAACAAACTGGGAACAAGTTAAGGGTTCACAGACTTATGTAATCACCCTAGACATACAGGGAGTGCAGAATTATTAGGCAAGTTGTATTTTTGAGGATTAATTTTATTATTGAACAACAACCATGTTCTCAATGAACCCAAAAAAACTCATTAATATCAAAGCTGAATATTTTTGGAAGTAGTTTTTAGTTTGTTTTTAGTTTTATCTATTTTAGGGGGATATCTGTGTGTGCAGGTGACTATTACTGTGCATAATTATTAGGCAACTTAACAAAAAACAAATATGTACCCATTTCAATTATTTATTTTTACCAGTGAAACCAATATAACATCTCAACATTCACAAATATACATTTCTGACATTCAAAAACAAAACAAAAACAAATCAGTGACCAATATAGCCACCTTTCTTTGCAAGGACACTCAAAAGCCTGCCATCCATGGATTCTGTCAGTGTTTTGATCTGTTCACCATCAACATTGCGTGCAGCAGCAACCACAGCCTCCCAGACACTGTTCAGAGAGGTGTACTGTTTTCCCTCCTTGTAAATCTCACATTTGATGATGGACCACAGGTTCTCAATGGGGTTCAGATCAGGTGAACAAGGAGGCCATGTCATTAGATTTTCTTCTTTTATACCCTTTCTTGCCAGCCACGCTGTGGAGTACTTGGACGCGTGTGATGGAGCATTGTCCTGCATGAAAATCATGTTTTTCTTGAAGGATGCAGACTTCTTCCTGTACCACTGCTTGAAGAAGGTGTCTTCCAGAAACTGGCAGTAGGACTGGGAGTTGAGCTTGACTCCATCCTCAACCTGAAAAGGCCCCACAAGCTCATCTTTGATGATACCAGCCCAAACCAGTACTCCACCTCCACCTTGCTGGCGTCTGAGTCGGACTGGAGCTCTCTGCCCTTTACCAATCCAGCCACTGGCCCATCCATCTGGCCCATCAAGACTCACTCTCATTTCATCAGTCCATAAAACCTTAGAAAAATCAGTCTTGAGATATTTCTTGGCCCAGTCTTGACGTTTCAGCTTGTGTGTCTTGTTCAGTGGTGGTCGTCTTTCAGCCTTTCTTACCTTGGCCATGTCTCTGAGTATTGCACACCTTGTGCTTTTAGGCACTCCAGTGATGTTGCAGTTCTGAAATATGGCCAAACTGGTGGCAAGTGGCATCTTGGCAGCTGCACGCTTGACTTTTCTCAGTTCATGGGCAGTTATTTTGCGCCTTGGTTTTTCCACACGCTTCTTGTGACCCTGTTAACTATTTTGAATGAAACGCTTGATTGTTCGATGATCACGCTTCAGAAGCTTTGCAATTTTAAGAGTGCTGCATCCCTCTGCAAGATATCTCACTATTTTTGACTTTTCTGAGCCTGTCAAGTCCTTCTTTTGACCCATTTTGCCAAAGGAAAGGAAGTTGCCTAATAATTATGCACACCGGATATAGGGTGTTGATGTCATTAGACCACACCCCTTCTCATTACAGAGATGCACATCACCTAATATGCTTAATTGGTAGTAGGCTTTCGAGCCTATACAGCTTGGAGTAAGACAACATGCATAAAGAGGATGATGTGGTCAAAATACTAATTTGCCTAATAATTCTGCACTCCCTGTACAAATACATATGTACACACATATATACATGTCTTTAGACATGTATATGTATGTATCTCTATGTTAAAGCTTTTGCCTGGCTTTTTTTTGTAACATCTGAGACTTCGGGGTAGATTTATCATAGTGCGAGCAGACATGATACAATGTAGCGTATCATGTCCGCTGCACATCGATAACTAGCAGGGCACGCCAATCAATCCGATCGTATTTGATCAGGTTGATTTCTGTCCGTGGCCTCAGAGCAGGCAAACAAGTTATGGAGCAGCGGTCTTTAGACCGCTGCTTCAAAACTTCTGTTTCCGATGAGCCTGAAGGCTCACGCAGAAACAGGGGCATCAAGCTCCATACAGAGCTTGATAAATCGGCCCCCTCATATTTTTGAGCCCTTATAACTTTTTTGTGCAATATTTTTTTTAAATATGTTTTATTATATTGTGTTATTATGAGTGTAACTGAACATTGTAATGTATTTTCTGATGTGTTTTGTGACACTTTTTTGTTACGGAAAATAGTTAACCAGAGCTCTGAGAACGAGCGTTAACTTGAATTGCACTCAAGCGCCTGGGGTAAACACCTGCGGTAAACCACTTATTGCTCGCGGGTAACTGTTAGTGCTCCACGCGTAATCTGGCCCTAGATGTGTTCAGCTAGATGTGTTTAGCTAGATGTGTTCAGCTAGATGTGTTCAGCTAGATGTGTTCAGCTAGATGTGTTCAGCTAGCTGCCAGTAGTGCAAGGCTGTTCCTTAAGCAAAGGATAAAAAGAAAATGAGGCAAATTTGATAATAAAATTACATTTGAAAGTTGTTAAAAATTCTAAATTTTACTATCCTTTAATTTAGAAAAAAAATGGAAATTCAGTTAAAAATGTGCTACATAGAAGAAAATAAAACATTAAATTACAAAAAATGAATAATAATAAAAAATAATTATTATAAATAACTGGACATTTGGCAAAGGTAAAAGTATTGGTGCAGCACAGCTCTGATTGACCCAGTGGATAATTAACCAATCACAAGAAGTGCAGTATGTAAAATTCCTTAGAATGCTGTCATTGTGCTCTGCAGCCTTTCCTTCTCTGTACATCTGCATCCTATATCTGACTGTTCCGAAAATATCCATTTCATATCTTGTTTCTTATAGCCCTAGCATGTGACAGTGGTATACTGGAAGACCATTTATTTTATTAAGATAGATTATTATTCTGGGAATTGTTATAATGGCAGATAATTTCACAGTTGCGTCTTCTGCACGGTTAAACCTATTTGCCACCATAATGTATTTGCACGTGCGTTAGGCAGTAAAGAACTAAAGGGATCCCCTTTATCCACAGCCAGAAGAGTTAAAAATAGCTTTTAAAAATATTGAGGCAGTTTGCCACAATAGTAATAACGCTCCATTTCACCCAATTAAGGCTCTTTTGAATCAAGAGGGTCATTATGTAGTGAGAACGTTTAAAAGCAGCCAAGTATTCGCTGGTCTATAAGCTGCAGGGGAAGCAAAAGCTTTTAGTTTCACATGGAATCAAATCCCCAAAAAAGAGGTTTAATACTCTTTGTCACTCTCTAACTGTTAAATGTGAACACATTCTTCATTGTGTTATTTGTTGGTCATAACATTTATTTAAAAAAATAAGAAAATGAGCAGCCATACTGAGAGTTCCTAGGTTTTAGTGAGACAAGTTGTATCTCCTTTTCTTCTCTCATATCCTCTTCTAATTTTATTTTCTCTTTCTATAACAGTTATTTACTGTTTCTGCCATTTGCTGTTCCCTTTCACGTTAGTTTAGAGCCTGATCATCATATTCTCTCCGTCATAGAGAGAATTTGTGCAAAACTTTCTGGATTTTTTTTTGAGGCATTATATTGTAATGTAGGTGTCTCCCGCTCACATTCAGAAACTGCAAAGTGAAATAAACAGCTCTCAAGTTAAAATTCTTAAATTATTTGGACCTCACAGTACTGATGAGATCTTTAGTTCATGTTCATATAGCTCTGCGGAATCTGTTGGCGCTCTACATATAACCGATAATAATAATGTTCTGCCTCATTTTCACTTGCTCTTCCCATTTGCACTGGGGCTACAAACAACAAATGCTGTGGTGCCCATGAGAATGAAGCTTACAAGACTTGGGCCCAATTCTCTAAAGCGCTCTGATCTTGGAAGATTCTATAAAATGCATTGACAGCAGCACCAGATTGGCCCACTGGGATACAGGAAAACTTCTTGGTGGGCCGGAGGGATGACGGCAACACAGGGCCACATCCCTTGTGCCTCTGCTGGGATGCTGGCACCATAGAGCAACTTGTGCAAAGGGATCCTCCAGCAAGGTCAGGGAGCGAGCCTCGTGCTCCACTCCCGACAGCCACAAGGTAAAGGGATGAACTAGGTCAGAGGGGGTGCTTAGCTGAGGGGTGCATCTGGGTGACTGGGCCGGTCTTCAAAAATGTCCTAGTCCAGCCCTCGGGGAGTTCACTAAAAATGCTTCATATTAAAGACAGATAATTTACTTTACAATATTGTAAAATAAACTGATATCTCTCCATGCTCTTAGTAACCTGTCAAGCTAAAGTTAGTCTGAGATTCTTAAAGAAGGGGCTGGATCTCAGTATGACTGTGAATTGTTTGGGCCTTATATCCTTCATCCTTTCAGGGTTGCTTGCAGCTTGTTGTGAGAGTACAAAGCATGACACAATATTTATTAAAGGGACATAAAGGTGCAAAAAAAATGTTCTGATGCTGATATGTTAGAGCATTTTATTATTCCACTGTTATTTGCATATGATTTGTTTAACCCCTGAAAGGGGGCAACTATTGCTTGTGCTTGATACAAATCTTGAAATATAAGAAGTTGATCTGTGTTAATGTACCATGCACAACGAGGTGTCAAACTAGCGGCCCATGGGCCTCATGCGGTCCATGACCCTCATGCGGCCCATGACCTCATTTTTTTGTGACCCATGACACCTCCATGAAAAATAATAATTAGAATATGTTTATTACTAAAACAGGGAGCACGATTACTATTAGGTTTGCGCATGCGTGCAACCTCCATTCAACTCTCCATTACAATGACCCTTTGTTCCGGCATTGCGATTTACTTATTGTATAGTGAGCAGCTGCGCTACTGTAGAAAGATCATTAAAAACCCCAAAACTTTAACGAGCCTCATTGTAATAAAAAAAAAGGCAAACACAGACACAGATAAGTACATAATGATTTATTTGTCACATGCAACAATTCTTTTTTTTCCCATTCTTTATTTATGTTGAGATGACAACTGTTACAAACACAAACAATATTTCCAATATAAAATTTTGTTGTTCATATGATAAAGCTTTTTATAACGCATTATTCCTTTCTTTTGAGTCTCTTTGTTTGCGTATAGGATGGTTCTTTTTTATTTGGTAGTTCTTTTCCTGTGATGTCTTTGCCATCTCATCTTTTATAATTTATTTCCTTTTCCCTTTCTCTTAGAGACAATTTCCAGGCTAGAGAAATTTGACATACCATAAGCAATACAATGCTGTTCTTATTCTTACTTTGAGCGCTTTTAACTTTTGATGATAGCCAAGGTTTTATTTATTTTTGCAGAACTTCTTTATATGTGTTCATTACTATGGCAGAACTGATTTCACTCATCATTGTTGCCCAGTCCTTTTCATAATTATCTCTTTAACTTAAATTACATACTTGACATTTGATAAATAAATAAATATTTTTATACATTTATTTTATCTGGGAGAGCAGCCAGATGAAGCGTGTGTGTCACCTTCTTAAAAGCATTAGAGCGTGTTTCATGAAGCGTATGTTACTTAGGGGTTACAGAACACAATCTTATAAAATGCATTAAGGTTATAGCAAACGGCACTGCTGTGTTTAGCAATGGCAAGATATGAATGTAGCGTGTGGACCACGTGAGTTGTACTTGTATGGAAAATGGTGACTCAAATGAGTTTGGCACCCCTGATGCACAAACTTAAAGGGACACTCAATCAAAATTAAACTTTCATGATTCAGATAGAGCATGCCATTTTAAACAACTTTCCAATTTATTTCCATTATCTAAATGTGCACAGTCTTTTTATATTTAAACTTTTTGAGTCACCAGCTCCTACTGAGCATGTGCAAGAATAAGTGTGTATGCATTTGTGAATGGCTGATGGCTGTCACATGGTACGTGTATGCATTTGTGAATGGCTGATGGCTGTCACATGGTACAGGGGGAGTGGAAAAAGACATAACTTTTAAAATTGTCGGGGAAAAAATCTACTACTCATTTGAAGTTCAGACTAAGTGCTATTGCATTGTCTTGTTATCTTGCATTTGTTGATTATGCAAATCTACTGTGTTGACTGGTCCTTTAAGCACAGTGTCTATTCACCAGTGATCACCATAGTCTCCAAAATCAGCTGCAAAATGCACTGACTACTGAGTTTGTTTTTTAGAATAAGAATAAAAAGAGTGATGTTGGAACCAAAGCCCCTCATGCATATTACAAATAGATTTGTTATCTCACTGGACAGAAAAGCAATTTTAAGAAACATTCCAGTTTACGTCTATTAGACAATTTTTTTAGTTCTCTTGGCATCTTTTGTAGATGAGTAAACCTAGGTAGGCTCATAGGACCTCGGGGACATTCATATAATTTTAGCATTCTATGGCATCAGTGTTTGCAAGAATATATAAAACATTGCTATAAGCATTGTTACTGTTACAAACACTGTCGCATAATAACATGTGTACATTCCGGAGCTATTATGAGTCTTTCTAGGTTTACTCTTCAACAAAGGATGCCAACTTTCATGATTTGGACAGAGGATGCAATTTAACAACAACAAAAAAAAAACTTTCCAGTTTATTTCAATTATTAAAATGTGCACAATAGTTTTATATACACATTTTTCAGAGGCACCAGCATCTACTAAGCATGTGCAAGAGTTCACAGTATATGAGTATATGCATTTTGTGATTGGCTGGTGTCTGTCACATAGATAAAAGGAGCACTGATAATAGAAGTAATTGAAATTTGTCAGAAAAAAAATCTACTACTCATTTGAAATTCAGTGATATTGCATTGCGTTTTAATGTTGTATTTGTTAATGCTACTGTATTTTTATGGACCATTAATTGTCTCTTTTTTTCCTAGCCATTACATTTGCAAACATCCCTTGCCCTCTAATCTATTCTACTCTTACTACTGTCTCTAGCTTCATTTTCAGTCTCTCACCTCACCGCCTTATTTCTTTATTACAATCTGTTTTGTTCTCTCTCGTTTTGTTTCCCATTCTCATTCATTCGTATTCCTGCTTTCTATCCAAACCAGCTGTTTTAATTTACCCTGCTTGCCTGCACAGCTCCCTCCCAAGCCATTCACTGCTAATTTATTATTTTCTCCAAATCATTGTAATTAGTTTATTACCGTGATATTAATGGCACTCGCAGGGTGTGCAGGAACTAATTGAAATGTTTGTAATTCCTGATGGTTGGTGATTCACATGGAGAAGAAAAAACCTCTATATTTTGCATACAGCGGGGACTGTAAACGTTCAGTAATGTGCAGCTTCTGGGAAAATGCCAACTGCAGCTTAAAGCTTTGTAGAGTACATTTTAGTTACTCTCGCGTTCTCCTTTTTTTCAATCCCTAGACACACATTTTACTTTGGACTGCATAACATTACTTCATTTTGAAGCCAAAAGCAAATTGGAACACATTCCTTAATTTTGCCTTTTTTAAAAAAAATTATCTTGAACTGAATTCTGTAAGCAATGTGGAAATATTATACCTATTTTTTTTTCTACACAGGGGCTTTATCCATGTAGAGGCTTTTACCTAAATTGAAACATCCTGGGTGCCTCAAAAAAAAAAAAAAGTAGTTATCTATAATTTTATTTAGCTTTGTCTCTGCAATAAAGTCAGCTGGGTGTTTAAAAGTGTATACACAAATAACTAATAATAGGTTTCTGTGGCTAACCTTGTGTGCATACTACAGACATGATGACATTTCCCTGGCAGCTAACCTCACATATTCAGCGAAAAGAAGCCCTGCCAACAGGACAACGGCCCACCTGTCAAACTTATACTTAGTCTTGATATATAGCCCTTTACAGTATTCCCTCCAGAAGTTCAGTGATGTCTTAACAACGCCCACCCCACCACACCACACCATTATAACTCCATCCTCATATGGCAAACGTTGCTTCCTATGGGACAGAAAGCCACACTTTGTTTTGTCCCATTGTGTCACCTGCCACGTGTCCCTAACGCTCTCCCATTGCCAGCTGCTAGGAAAATCCTATTATGTATAGGATTTAGGAGGGCTGGACCTGGGACTGTGACCATCTGCTGTATGCAGAGTCTGTCTGAACAGAGGCCTCCTGGTCTTCAGCGGTCATCTGAATCACAAGAGCTCAGAGATGGAATTAAACAACCCTTTCACTGCCAAGTGAAATCTCACAAACAATAAAGAGTGATTGTAACAGATAGTTGTAAATATTTAGCTTGATAGTGAGCTATAGTTTAAGTATATTGGACTAATTATTAATATTTAATGTTAAAATGTCACAACTAAAGTTTTAGGATTCCAAATGTTGGAATTGAAAATGTTGCAGCATTTCAGATATTGTTACAAATTAAAACATATTTTTGTTATTTGTTTGTTTTTTAATGTAGTAGCATTCTAAATGTGACAGCTTCTTAAAATTCACTTTTCTGCTAAAGAAGCCTTCAAAACATTACAGTGACTGGTACAGGGGCGGAACTACCATTGATGCAGCAGGTGCAGTCGCACCAGGGCTCAAGAGCTGTAGGGGGCCCATAACAGCCAGCCTATACATAGTTGTGTGTAGAATGTTTACAATCCTAATGCAGGGGAGCCTTTTACTAGTGCAGGTTGCAGGTCCATCTGTCTGCCTGTCTATCTATCCTAAAAATCATTATACAAAGCAGAATGTATATTAATACTTTTGCTTTCTACTGGGCCCCAAAATCATCTTGCATCAGGGCCCTTTGTTGAGTAGGTCCGCTACTGGACTGGTATATTATTTCATTTTATTTTTTTTGTGCTGCCCTAGAGACACTGGGAACTCCCCAATAGTTTTAACTTACATTTTCTTCATATATTTGTTACAACCAGAGACCAAGAACTCATGTAGGGGTGTGAAACCACAGAAAACCAGGCATTATTGAAGTGTAATCAAATTAATAAATAATACATTTAAATGCCAATATTAACCCATATGAGACAATAACACAAATGTAATTTCAAAGTATATTCAAAATAATTAAAAGATATTCACACTGTCTAAAAATGTTTTGTTATCTGTGTCTTTGAAAATAATGTGCTCAAAATAAAAAAAAAAAATATACAAAAGTGCAATAATGTTCCATCAGTTTAAGCTGTACCAATGCAATCATGGAATCATGGAAAATATAACCTATGTTATTACATAAAAACTTAATATCATAAAATATAAAATGAACACCAGCATGTAAAGTTACTCTGGGTATCAATTAGCTCATATATTTTGGAATTTATTTAACAAAGCCATTCTTCGTAAGGAGAATGTCAACGGATTATCAAGTTGGCTCTTTCTCGGCACATATATTTGAATGCTGTTCCTTTGCAAAACGTTCCATCCTTCTGGTGACTAAATTATGTATTCACTCAAATAGGTAGTGTAAAGTGCTACTGGCTTTTGTAGTTTGTTTGGTTGTTTGTTTTTATTACATATTTTCTCAGTTTTCTTTTTTGAGTGTATGCACATTTTGTCAGGCTACCTCGAATATTCATTTAAGCAACTCTGCAATTTTTAAAGAAAAAATAGCGTCTGGATTTTATAAAAGATTTGTTTTGCACATCACCTTCACCTGAGATCAATTCAACAACAATAAATATGAACATATATTTTAAAATATTTAATAAACTATTTTATTTACATCTATGTTAGACTACAGTTTTAGAGGTGGTTATTCCTCATGGTTTCTAAACAACATCTTCTTGTTTTATAATTAAAAATGATTTATTACTTTAATATATAATATTTCTGGATTTAATATATCTTATATTTATAGGTACCAACCTTTTTATATAACACAACCCAGCACATTTCTTTTTTATATATATATATATATATATATATATATATATATATATATATATATATATATATATATATATATATAAAAATTTTATTTATAGATTCTGGAAAATCACAAAACATAAAAAAAAAAAAAAAACTTTGCAGAAAACACAAATGCAATTTCTTATCAATCAGAATAAACTAAATAAATACAGTTATTTGACTATGTTGCTTCGTATCTTACACCTGTTATGGTCTCTGATTAGGAGGCCCATTTATCAAGCTCTGTATGGAGCTTGAAGGGCCGTGTTTTTGGCGAGTCTTCAGACTCGCCAGAAACACAAGTTATGGAGCAATGGTCTAAAGACCACTGCTCCATAACCCTGTCCGCCTGCTCTGATGAGGGGGACAGGAATCGCCGCAATTCAACCCGATCGAATACGATCGGGTTGATTGACGCCTCCCTGCTGGCGGCCGATTGGCTGCGAGTCTAAAGGGGGCGGCGTCTGCAGGGCGAGTCTGCATGGGAGCTGCTGGTGCAATGCTGAATACGGAGAGCGTATTACTCTCCGCATACAGCGATGTCTGTTGGACCTGATCCGCACTGTCGGATCAGGTTCCACAAACATATGATAAATAGGCCTCTTAATCTTTTTCAAAAATCATCACAACACAATATTCCATCTATATACAGTATGTGGATGTAAGGGAGGGGGAAAGAGAAGAAGAGAGGAGAAAAAAAAACGCCTTACCCCTTTACCTTGCCTTGCCCATTCCCTCACATACCCTGCAAAAAAATCTAAATCAAAAATCAAATTCACTGTATGAATTCCGTATGAAAGTTGCCTCTTTAAATAGATAAACTATTTGTTTTTGAATGTTTATTGGTTCTGCTTTGACAAGGGAGTACCATGTGGAAAAATATTTTTTTGATATCTAAGTCAATATTGATCAACAGATCAACCTGTTCAATTATCAGTTGGAATCTCATTTTTTCTGAAAATTTTTAGAAGCTAATCGCCTTCTTATCTTTCCAACTGTTGAAAATAATAGCACAACCACGAAGAATGGCGTACACAACACAACACAGAATAATAGCACAACCACGAAGAATGGGGTACACAACACAGAATAATAGCACAACCACGAAGAATGGCGTACACAACACAACACATCTTAAATATTCATATGATTTTATTGAAAAAGTTTATGTTTTAAAAATGCTTCTCAATTTGAAATACCTAGTTAAAAAGGGTATTTCTGGCCCTTTACACCTAAGCATAGAAAGCTGCATTTATTTTTTTAGTGAGAGTTTATATGAGCAATAAAAGGTGCATGTGTCTATTTTTAATAGTGATGGAAAAAATTAGTGTCCGGTTATAGCAATATGAATATATTTTTAAAGTGGTTACTTTGAGCAACAGATTCAGTTAATAAATTCTATGAATATTCTATTTCCACCCATAAATGTATGACATTCTAAAAAAATGCCTATTGAATCTCAAAAGCATACTGGAAGAAATATAATCCTTCCATGATTACATTTTCCATTATCTTTAAAATATCTCACCAAACTTTTTAAAAATGAGAAGCGAAAATGGACTGCTGCAATGTCACGTACAAAGCCATCTGGTGCAGCAGTGGTAAAGGCAACAAGGGCACTGTTCTGCCATATGGTGCACTTGAAAATGGTCACTTGCAACCCAGGATGATCCTTCCCAGATGGAGCGTTTTGTAATCCTATCAATGCTAGATATCCAGATAGATATTCCATGGCAACTGTTTCTCCTTTCACAGTTCCAGTATCCCTGGATACCACCTGGTAGTGCCAAACTGCTGCCTTTTTAGTTTGGAAGATTGAAAATTAAATGTAACCCCCCTAAGAGACCCTGTATTACTTAAAAATGAAGTAAAACAACAGACTGGTTCAGGGTTAAAATTCTCCACTTGATTGTGTCAAGTAAACTTTTTCCTGTCTAGAAATTTTGTTTCCTGATTGTTAACCTAAAATGAAAAAAAAAATCACAGGAGTTTAAGCTCTCAGATAAATGTGTAGCAAATAATAATAATATCATTTTTAAAGTTCTTGATGTAATTATGAGACATAAATTATGTGACCCAGACATTCAATGCCCTATACCTTCTTACCCTGCATTTTTCACTTAGCAAAAATAAACATTTTTATTAAAAGGGTTGTTATTATTGAGAGGATTAGTATTAAAGGGACAGCATACTCAGGTAGACAGCTGATACAGTCCATCGTATCCATTTGCGGGCGCGCAATAAATAACCAGCCATTACAAGTTGCTATTTATTGCTACCGCAAGCTGTTTAGTGCAGATCTCTGGTTACATTTTTAAAATTGCCTCAAATGCCCCCAAAATTATGGGTCTTTTATTTCTTTATGAACATTTTTTTTAGCTTTCTTTTCATAAAAAAACTACTGCACTAGGCAGTTTTTTTAGGGGTTAAAAGTGGTAGTGAGGTGCCTTTACATTGTGGACTATGTGAACTGTGTGTTCCCAGTAAATATATATGTATATGCTTATATTCATATATATTTATGTGTTTGTATGTGTATATACACATATTAACACATAAATATATATGTATATAAGGATATGCATCTATATTTACAATTGCTGCCCATCGCTGCAAGACTTCCTTCCTTCGCTGCACTAATTCTCATGCCGTGTCTCACAGCATGAGAACGAGGCTCTCATTGAAACCTATCGAAGTGCACTCTTGTGAGCGCAATGCTTCCGTGCAATGCGAACGTGACCTCCTAACTCGTATCTTTGTTTTGCATGTGCTGGTGTTACTAAGTTGAGTGCAAATATCGCTTTCGAAGAAGCAATATATTTTGCGCTCAACTTGTAATCTGGCCCTATGTATGTTACTGGCAGTAAAGGGAATCAAACACTGGTCTGAGTGTTACTAGCAGCCAAGGGAGGTAAAATCAAAGCTATGTTGTGAGAAATATATACACTGATGTTAAGGCTTAGCCAAGCGTGGATTTATGATGGAGACCAGGTTTTGCTTTTAGGGAGGGGATTTTGAACATACACATAGGGGCCAATTTATCAATGTCTGTCCGACACGATACGCTGTAGCGTATCATGTCCGACAGACATCGCTGAATGCTGACAGCATACGCTGTCGGCATTTAACATTGCACAAGCAGTTCTGGTGACTGCTTGTGCAATGCCGCCCCCTGCAGATTCGCAGCCAATTGGGCACTAGCAGGGGGTGTCAATCAACCCGGTCGTATAGGATTGGGCGGATTGATGTCCAGTTAAGACCGCTGCTTCATAACTGCTGTTTCCGGTGAGACTGAAGGCTCGCATGGAAACAAGGGCATCAGGGGCCATTCGGCCCTTGATAAATCGGCCCCATAGGCTTTTATTTTTATAATCATGTACATTGTCAATATTTTGTTAACATTTTATTTGATTATTTAAGTTGGCATAACCGCATATTTGAAATGCACAGTATTGCCTTTTTATTTTGCATAGAAGCATTTTTATATTACACATCAATAGAGTTATTTTTATTTATATCTATAGCTGTACAGGTAGCCCATATATGGCAGTATATGTGAGTATTCTGAGGCTGGTTCTGATGCACTAATGTCATACTATGAATTTCTGGTGCAGCTTGCTTAGTGGGGCATGAGCAAGAATGAAATGTGCATATACACATCGTACTGCTCAGTAGGTTGTGTGCACAGTAAAGATTATCACAAAAATTCATATTCATATACTGTCCTGATTGCAGCCTATGTTTATAGGATAGAACAGATGGATGAAGTAACCATTCCTTAATGTGTAAATCTCTAATTGTTAAATAGGATAAGGGATGCAGGGAGAACCCTGGGAAAAACTGGACACTGGAATGATTAAAGAATTGTTTCCTTACTGCAAAACAAAGCTCAAAGAGAAATTAGTTATATACTATTATACAGATAACCGGAGAGGGACCAAAACGTCCACACACATGTGGAAGATGTATATTTATGGAAGAATCAGCAGAGGCAGTCAGTGACCAGCAGATAATATTTCCTACCACTGCTGAATAATAATAATAAATATCAGCTTTATTCTGGAGAATGAGAAGTAAAAGAGGAGAAAGTATTTAACCCATTTGCTACCGGGAATTTCAGAGAACTTTTATTTACCTGTCAAAACTATATTTTTTTCAAGTAGATAACCCAAGGTATTGATTTAGGCCCATTTTGATATATTTTATGCCACCATTTCACCGCCAAATGCGATCATATAAAAAAAATCATTAACTTTTTCACAAACTTTGGGTTTCTCACTGAAATTATTTATATACACCTTGTGCAATCATGACACAAATGGTTGTAAAAGCTTCTCTGGGATCCCCTTTGTACAGAAATAGCAGACATACATGGCTTTGCCATTGGTTTTTGGTAATTAGAAAGCCGCAAATTGCAGTTACACATCACACTTCTATTGTTCCTGGCAATGAAGAAGTAAATCAGGTCGCTTGTAACGTTATTTTTAGCTGTAGTGTAGAGATTACCCTCCCTCACTCTGATCCCTCCCAAACAGCTCTCTTCCCTCCATTACACCCCACTGGTCAACACCATCTTTGGTACTGGCAGACAGTCTGCCAGTATGCAATTTAGGTTTTTTATTATTATTCATATATATGTATATATTTTTTTGTTTTGTTTTCTGCAATGTAGTGACCCTCCTCAACCTTCCCACCTCCCTGATCCCCCCAAATTTCTCTCTAACCCCACTAATGCAACCATCAGTACTTAATACACACACACACATACATATATATATATATATATATATATATATATATATACACACATACATACACATACTCATGTATTTTTTATTCTTTTTACTTTTTGTAAGTTTTCTGTAGTGTAGTGGTCCCCACACCACCCCCTCCCGTGATAGTTAGTAAGAGTATTCCAACCACCCATTCCGCCTTTTTTTCTGTGTTTTAGCTTCCCATCCCTCTCCCTTAAAGGGACAGTCAAGTCCAAAAAAACTTTCATTTTTCAAATAGGGCATGTAATTTTAAACAACTTTCCAATTTACTTTTATCAACAATTTTGCTGTGTTCTCTTGGTATTCTAGTTGAAATCAAACCTAGGAAGGCCCTTGAAGACCACCTCTATTTTATTTACTTTTCACAGCAGGGGAGAGCAAGTTCATGTAGGCCATATAGATAGCATTGTGATCACGCTCGTGGCTAGTGGCAGACACTGCACTAATTGGCTAAAATCCAAGTCAATAGATAACTAAAAGTCATGTGATTAGGGGTCAGGAGATGCTTAGATACAAGTTAGTCAAAGAAGTAAAAAGTGTATTAATATAACAGTGTTGGTTTTGCAAAACTGGGGAATGGGTAATAAAGGGATTATATATCTTTTTAAACAACAAAAATTCTGGTGTTGACTGTCCCTTTAACACATTTTTCTGTAGCATAGGGCCCCTCCCACTCCTTCCGTGCTCCGGTTCCATATGCAGGCAGATGCCTGGAGCACAGGAATTCCAGACTGCTCGTGTTTCCTGCAGCTCCAACGTATATATATATATATGATATATGATGAGCTTTGTGCCGCATGACATATATATAAGTCACATTGGGTAAAGGGGTTAAACAAAAACAGGAAAAGGTTTTAGATAAAGACCCCACTTTTATCATCCTGCACTCTTGGTATTTAGCTTTTGTCAACTAAGTTAGTACTACCCAGGAATTAGCCTCAGGAGGAGGAAACACCAGTCAGATTAAGAATTAAAGGGACATAAAAGTCAAAATTAAAATATCATGGTTCAGATTTGAAATGAATTTCTGTTATTAAATTGACTTTGTTTTCTTTGCATCCTTTTCAGAAAAACTTGCCTAGGTAAGCTCAGCAGTAGCAAATAATGCACATCTGAGAGAAAGTGGGTGATTGGTCGCTGCACACTTAAACCTCTTGTAATTGGTTAGCCAGATTAATTCAGCTAGCTCTAATTAGTGTATTGCTGCTCAGGAGCAAAAGAGAAATCATAATGGTGTAATACATTTTAGATTAGCTTTTTTTAAAGATAGATCTATCAGATAGTAACTGAACATATTTATTAAATTACTCTGACAAAGCAAGTTTGGCTATCAATATGGTATCACAGGAAACTGTTTTCATAAATGCTTCAGTTAAAGGGACAGTTCACCCAAAAATGTTCTCCCCTTTAAATTATTCCCAATGATCCTTTTAACCTGCTAGAGTGTATTAAATTGGTTAGACATAGCTCCTTTACTCCTATTTCAGCATTTGAAATAGCTGATTTAGCCTGTGGTATCGCCACCTATACTGAACAAATTAATACTGGAGTATAGGCTATTGAATAGCCTAAGTATACACAGCCAGCAAAAGAGATTACACTCTCAGTGGGATGCAGGATAGTTAAGTAATAAAATGATCATTTTCCATTGTTCTCTCTATGTATTGAGCTTTGGTGTTCCAGCCAAATAAAAGATAAGGAAGCAAGTCTGTTTACACAAACTTAGAACATAATGAGATCTGATATCACCTTTAAGTTCAACCCATTGTAATAGGCTGTGGTTTCAAAGCACAAAATCAGCTACTTCATATACACAAATAAGCATGAAAATGGAATTTTTCAAATATTTTATACTCTGCAGTTGGTATAACAAGTCATTTAAAATACATTAATGGAAAAACAAATTTACAGTGTACTGTGCCTTTAATTCCTAACTTCCAGTATTAATTTGCTTGAACGCAAGGTAATCTATTTTCTCTTTCAAATGTGATATTTTCAGGGTCAATAAGAAACTTCCATAGTTAACTACAGTGTTTTCACCATATTAGTACATCTATGTTGATCTGGTGCAAGTATTCAACATGTTTAATTGAATGTTCTTCACACTATGGTGTTAGCATATCATGCTGTTGTCTCCTCACATAAACTCTTTGACTACAACCAAAAATGTCAAATTTTGATTTGTTAGTAATCAGGAAGTTTTTTCAGTCTTCCACTGTGAAATTTCTGTATTGCTTGGCCTATGCTAAATATTTATACTTGTTTTTTTTTTTTTTATTCAACAAAGAAGTGGTTTAGAGACCATTACTTTTCTATGAAGACTGTACTTTGCTAGTGGTCTGTTTACTTTGATTTCGCTTAGTGGAGTAGGACGTTCTATTTCATCATGATAATAGCTTAATATACTATTCTTCAGATGTTGCAGTTACTTCAGGTCTGCCTGATCTTGCTTGACATGAAAATTATTTGTATTTGGTTTAAGAAAATCACTTTTGTGCGCATTGTATTGCCACCTTATAAATATTCGACTTAGCAGCAATTTGAAGCTGAGAAAGTGTTTCGGCACACAGGAGAAGAACATGTCCTCATATTGCTTCACTAAGCTCCTTTGACATGATTACAAAACCTATTTCAACTAACGTCCTTCTTCAAAGACCCTAACAGGTGACCCAGTAGAAACACTAGCAGGACCATAATAATTGAATTAATATAAAATATAATTATAACTCAAGTATGCTAGAATGTTACTCTTTTTATAACCAAATAGTGTGTTATATTCATATAAATTAAATATCAAATACATGTTTAACAAAGAGATACAAAATTGATTTGTATCATTATTAAATATTGTATTGTTGAATAATAAGCTTCAACTGATTAACATATCTTACTAATTTTTAATAAACAACAAAATAAAACCAGCTTGTTATGATGGACTCTTGACTTTTGGACCCTACTGTATACACACACAGATTTATATTTTAAAACTATTATCTACTACCTTGTTTCTGAATTTTTTGCCTTTTTTTTATTTATTATAACTATATTTTCAGTTATAAGAAACCATAGATATATGTATTAAAGTGTTTGTGTCTGACATTGAACTTGGAAGGGTTAAAGGCTGTTTTACGATTGATGTACATTACAACTGGCTCAGCTGTTTCAAGGGCAAAATACACATCCTTTCCCTCCTAAAACAACAAAGTGGCCCTCAGCTTGCCACCTGCCTGGCTACTGCTATCAGACAGTTGATAAATACACAATGTGACAGCAAGAGAAGAGACGTGTCCCCAGGATGTCAAGCCCACGTGTGTAAACAGTAACAAGTAATAATTATTTACACAGCAAAACAAATATCTTAAGTCTTTTAGCAGTCCAGCAAAGTACAGCAGATGCTGTTGAAGTCCATCTGAGTAGTAATGCCAGGATAATGGTTCCAAAAGGGTTTGCAAAGTCTCAGTAACATTTAGCACCTACAATTTACCACATTAAATACTTTGAGGCATGAGATAAAAATGTGCAATTTGTAACCAGGAAGAAGCCTGTTTTTGTCCATTGTTTATCTGGTAGACTCGAAATACTGTTTCAAATATGTTGTCTGCACAAAAAGCAAACAGACGTTAAATAAAGTGTACTGTGTATGTCACTGCATGGTGTGTTGTCAGTATAGTCTGAAGAGCCAACAAAAGAAAAATAACTTGTATTACTGCTATAAGGAATAGAAGTTATGTAAAAGTAATTAAAGGGACACCTTTTTGCTAGAATTTGCTGAGCATGAAAATTCCCTGAAAGGGCCATATTAGTCGTAAAATGACATGCTGTAATTTGTTAGAGCTTTTAATTTTATGACTATCAACCCTGCACTACAATGTATTTAACCCCTGTAAAGGCTATAAACACAAATTATAAGTACTGCTTAGGACCCATGGAGCACTGGTGGTTCCAAGCGGAAATCGCAGCTGATCCAATCAGCAGCACTAGTTACACATCTGTGTCGTGTGACTAGCGCTCCCGATTGGTTTCCATTCAGGACCAGCAGTGCTCTGCTAGTCCAGAGTGGCACTTCTACTGTGTGTTTAACTTTGTTAGACACACAGTAGTGATGGGGAGATTGGCTTAAAATTAGCTGTTCTAATGAATTAGAGCATATCCTTTTTCGACTATTGTGGCCCTTGAATTCATTAACACTTTGTCCCCACCACCACCACTTGCCTTTGTAATATGTTATTTTATCATTTCTGCTGTGTAAAATTAGGGACACATATATGGCAATGTAAGGCATGTGAAGTCTACATATTGTACTAATTCTAATTAAATTACAGGCAAATTATGCAAAATAAATACTAAAAGTATACAGCAAAGTTTTTTTTTACAATACATAATTAAACATTTTATATAGCAATCTCAAAGTTTTTCTTCTCCCTTTAAGAAAAATATCATTCAATAGTAAATTTAAAATCTAGATCTCATAACACTAATACTAATATATTCTTATTTGGATAACTGAAAATGTTAATCAAACATGTATAATCAGCTACATGCCCAAAAAATTGTGACTATAAAATATACATAATCTACAGATTTTTGGCCGTACTTAATAATCTGTATAGAATGAAAACAATAATCTGGTATTTAATAAGCCATTTATTACCTTAATGCCTACAAATAATATTATAGACTGGTCAAAGTACTAAAATAATGTTTCCGGTTTATGAAAGATCAAAATATACAGATGTTAAAAGGTTCTTTTTGTTCTTTAAAATGATAGTAAAACTAACAGCAAACTTATAACTCAATGTTAATGACATAATTCCCACTGGCTAATAAGGAAAACAACCAGTTCTATTGTCAGACAGAGAAAAGCCTCACCTATCATGAATGCAAAGTGTAATTTTATTCAGAAGAAAGAAAGAGCAAAGAAGATAAA
Source organism: Bombina bombina (assembly GCF_027579735.1). Lineage (NCBI taxonomy): Eukaryota > Metazoa > Chordata > Amphibia > Anura > Bombinatoridae > Bombina > Bombina bombina. The sequence continues at coordinate 1,000,339,986 of NC_069499.1, forward strand.
AGTACATGGAAGTTACGGTCTAACGTTCATGATTCAGATGGTTTACCTTGGTCTCTATTTAAAACGTTACCTCCTTTCCATTAGTGATCAAGACATATCCATTGTCCTGAGCCTATCAAGGAAGGGGACAAATTTTTTAAAAAAGGACCAAGGTAACATTGGTAACAGAATTAAATAGGACACCCCCCCCCCCCCGTAATTCTCAGTTCTATAGAAATTATGTTTAATTTTGACTTTACTAAATCTTAAAATATATTTATAGTTGTGAAATTTCATATGTGCTTAAATATAGATTGGCCTCCTACCTCGTTTCATGACAGGCGTTTCCAAAATGTATTTATTACAAAAAATGATTATTACTACATAAGAAATCAATAAGTGAATATATTGCATAAATTATGGTACCTGTCTCAATATCATGCATATTACTCTTTATGAGTGTCTTTGTAGGCTGACAAAGATGTTATTGAGGTTTTTATAATTGTCTCGTTGACAGTTTTTAGATATTACCTGTATTATTTAAATAAAAAGAGACATTCAGGCCCATTTATCAAAGGGCTTGCGGACCTGATCCGACACTGCGGTTCAGGTCCGCAAGACCTCGCTAAATACGGAGAGCAATACGCTCTCCGCATTTAACATTGCACCAGCAGCTCACAATCGGCCACCAGCAGGGAGGTGTCAATCAACCCGATCGTACTCGATCGGATTGATTTCAGGTGATTCCTGTCCGCCTGCTCAGAGCAAGCGGACAGGGTTATGGAGCAGCAGTCTTTAGACTCACCAGAAACACGGCCCTTCAAGCTCCGTACGGAGCTTGATAAATGGGCCTGTGAGAGTGAGGTTTAACTGGTCTTACCATTACATTTCTTTAGTCAAACTTTTAATTACTATTTTATAAATCTATTGTTTATATGTGACTTATTGTTATAGTAATGTTATTACCATTTGTCACTATTTATGGTGTCCATGTATAGTCAAATAAGCTTGTTTATAAAACTCTTCTGGCAACAATATCGTTGTGAAATTGTTGAGGGCCAAGATCTTAAGTATACCAACAATCTCACTGTCCATTACATCACCATCCTAGAATGTCAATGATCTCAAGACAGGAGAGTGGGGAAACTGTGAGACTGCAGAGTTAGGGCTAAAATGAAGCCAAGGGTTGACCAACTGATTGCATTGGTGATTTAGCATCCTTACACCCACCATGCACTTAACCACACTGATGCACTCCCCAGGGACTCTATCACCATTGGCCACATCCCCAGCCACTCTTCTACTTTTATGCACATTTACAAGGCATTGGTCCATTTTTATGCACACTAATCCATGCACTCTTCCACACATGTGTTCACTTTTGAGGAATTTTATATTATTTAAAATGTGAACTTTTTAAAATATATACTTTTATGGGATTTAACTTGATCTGTTGGAGAATTTAGCCATGATGATAAAGGGATGACAATTTTAATTATGTGCTGTGGTAGGAACGGGGTAAAGTGAACATACATGTTTGGTACCTATGTGATTAGGACAGATGGGGGAGTGTTATTTTTATCTATCATCCAGTATTCTATACCAAAAAAATAGCAGATTTAAATATACTATAAAATATATAATATTCAAAAAATATATAAAAAAGTAAATAATTAGGATATACTTTGTTGTGATGATTTTCCAGTGTATGTAACAGTGAATACTCAGATTTCAATAATCTCGGATTAATGAAAAATAAATATTGTGCAAAATACACAATCACATTGGTCCAGCTTCAAATTGCCAGCTCACACTTCTCTGAGCTATAACAAGCTCATGTGTAATATTACTCAGAGGAAACTACTTTCTGAAATCAATTTGTAACAACATTACTGGTAAGTAAAAAGGAACAACTCTCAAAAGTTCCAATAAAAGTCTTTCAGGGCTACAAAGTACCAAACTTACAGAGTATCAGATGTTTGTTGAGACACCGCTATGATTGCAGTCTCTGCTTTCACAATAAGGCCTCTATCCCAAAAGGTGGTGCCCGCCCTTCACAAAGACACATAGCTACAATTAATAAGCTCCAACACATTTCAATAATAGACAGCTTTTTCATGGAGCGGCCTTGGGTCGATTCCAATCCTTTAGTAAAACTTATATAATAATTACCACTGAAATGGGTTAACCAACCCTGCAGAAGTCACCAGTTTGTGACGTAGGGGGTTAATCAACACTTTTCATTTTTATTCAGATTGATACAGCCAAGCCACTTCAGGTGAGACTGTGGCCTAGTTTAGTGGATGCAAAAGTTAACAAAACACTCTCCAATCTGTAATAGATCCAGAAAATGCATCAAACTCCCCTTTATTGCCACCCCCACTAAACTATCTCTGCTGCCAACATTTAGGATTATTAAATAGGAAATCCTTAGGAAAACCCATACTACTAGATTAAAAAATATACAATTTGGCAAAAATAAAGTAACAAACAATACTACTAATATAATATCTCTTCGCTAACGTGGTTCAAAACTTTATTAATTATGAGCAAAAAATAGTCACAGTGGATGTATATAACAAAAAATAAAACAAACAAAATTACATAATGAAAACAGTTTAAATTAAAAAGGAGAAAATAACAGAACCTAATACTATACCAGAAAAATATCTCTGTCCCAAGGGAAATTGGCATGAAAGATGGTCAATTACGCTGTAGAAGGCTCACATGTAAAAGACAATCACCTAGATTACATGTTTTGTGCTATAGAGGGTGCGAAACGAACGCAAAAAAGTTGCGTTATTTCACCCTCCATAGCGCTGCCATTACGAGTTTTTGAAAAGCCAGCTTGTACATGCGATATGGTTGTGTTGAGATTTATACCGCACAAAATACAAGCGCTGCTTTGACGTGCTTGTGCACACTTTCCCCATAGACATCAATGGGGAGAGAGTGTTAGAAAAACACCTAACACCTGAAGCGTGGAATGAAAATCTTCGTAACGCAACCCCATTGATGTCTATGGGGAAAAAAAGTTTTTAAACCTAACACCCTAACATAAACCCCACATAAACCCCACGTCTAAACACCCCTAATCTGCTGCCCCAACAAAGCCGACACCTAAATAAAGTTATTAACCCATAATCGGCCGCACCCCAACATTGCCCACACTATAAAAAATATTAACCCCTATTCCACCGCTCCCCGACATCGCCGCCACTAAATAAAGTTATTAACCCCTAAACCTCTGGCCTCCCACATCACTACCACTAAATAAACCTATTAACCCCTAAACCGCCAGCCCCCTACATCGCAACAACCTAAATTAAACTATATTAGCCCCTAAACCTAACCCTAAACCTAACCTTAACCGTAACCCTAAACCTAACCCTAAACCTAACACCCCCTAACTTTAACATAATTAAAATAGAGCTAAATTAAAGTTACAATTATTAACTAAATAATAAATAAGCTAAAACCTAAGCTAGCTACAATATAACTAATAGTCATATTGTAGCTAGCTTAGGTTTTTATTTCACAGTTTGGGGGATATTAATCAAAGCCTCAACTTTGTTGCATTCGCCGGCACCAATACGCACGCCTAACATCACGGCCGCGTATCTCATTACGCTCTCCTTATTTATAAAAAAGCCGGCAAAAAGATGCGCACCAAGCACGGGGCGATGAGCAACGGACTGTTGTTAACTAGCAGTTATCGATCACGCGTCTATTCGGCTTCTTCCCAACTTTATTTATACCCTGTCACTAAACGCCGCCACTATACTAAAATGTTTAACCCCCATCCCGCCACTCCCCGACCCCGCCACGACATAAATAAAGTTATTAACCCCTATTCCGCCGCTCCCCAACACTGCCACCACTGAATCAAAGTATTAACCCCTAAACCTCTGGCCTCCCACATCACCACCACTAACTAAACCTATTAACCCCTAAACCGTCAGCCCCCCACAACGCCATAAACTAAATTAAGCTATTAACCCCTAAACCTCTGGCCTCCCACATCACCACCACTAACTAAACCTATTAACCTCTAAACCGTCAGCCCCCCACATCGCCATAAACTAAATTAAGATATTAACCCCTAAACCTAACAACCCACTAACTTTAAATTAAAATTACAACATCCCTATCTTCAAATACATTTAAACTTACCTGTAGAATTAAAATAAACCATTTTAAACTATTAATTAACCTACCCTAACTATTATACTACAATTAAATTAAACTACCAATTAAATTAACTAAATTACACAATAAAAAACCCTAACCCTACTCAAATTATTTAAATATACTATTAAACCTTATTAAAAGTACTACATTATCAAAAAAAAGCTATGTTACAAAAAAACAAACACTAAATTACGAAAAATAAAAAAACACATTATAAAAAAGAAAAAAGAATTACACCTAATCATTACACCTAATCGAATAGCCCTATCAAAATAAAAAAGCCCCCCATAATTAAAAAAAAACTAGCCTACAATAAACTACCAATGACCCTTAAAAGGGCCTTTTGTGGGGCATTGCCCCAAAGATATCAGCTCTTTTACCAGTAAAAAAAAAAATACAACCCCCTCAACAGTTAAACCCACCACCCACCCAACCAACCCCCCCAAATAAAAAAAACTATCTAAAATAACCTAAGCTCCCCATTGCCCTATAAAAGGGCATTTGTATGGGCATTGCCCTTAAAAGGGCATTTAGCTCTTTTACATGCCCAGACCCTAATCTAATAACAAAACCCACCCAAAAAACCCTTAAAAAAACCTAACACTAACCCCCGACAATTCACTTACAGTTCTTGAAGTCCCACTTGAAGGATCCATCCAAACGGAGAAGTCATCATCCAGGTGGCAAGAAGTCTTCATCCGGGCGTCCTCTTCCATCTTCATCCAGCCGAAGAAGTCCTCATCCAGACGGCAAGAAATCTTCATCCAGACGGCATCTTCTATCTTCATCTATCCGGCGAGGAGCGGGTCCATCCTGAAGACATCCGGCGCAGAGCATCCTCTTCATACGATCGCCGCCGTAAACTGGAACTTCAATGCAAGTGACAGCATCCAAGATGGTGTCCTTGCATTCCTATTGGCTGAAAGATTTCAATCAGCCAATAGGATTAGAGCTGCTAAAATCCTATTGGCTGTTCCAATCAGCCAATAGGATTAGAGCTCAATCCTATTGGCTGATTGGAACAGCTAATAGGATTTTAGCAACTCTAATCCTATTGGCTGATTGGAACAGCCAATAGAGTTTTTTGGGTGGGTTTTATTTTTAGATTAGGGTCTGGGCATGTAAAGGAGCTAAATGCCCTTTTAAGGGCAATGCCCATACAAATGCCCTTTTCAGGGCAATGGGGAGCTTAGGTTATTTTAGATAGTTTTTTTATTTGAGGGGGTTGGTTGGGTGGGTGGTGGGTTTAACTGTTGGGGGGCTGTTTGTATTTTTTTTTACAGGCAAAAGAGCTGATATCTTTGGGGGAATGCCCCACAAAAGGCCCTTTTAAGAGCCATTGGTAGTTTATTGTAGGCTAGGGTTTTTTTTTTATTTTGGGGGGGCTTTTTTATTTTGATAGGGCTATTAGATTAGGTGTAATTCTTTTTTATTTTTGATACTGTGGGGTTTTCTTTCTTCGTAATTTAGTGTTTCTTATTTTTTGTAACAGCGTTTATTTTCTTTGTAATTTAGTCATTTTTAATTGTAGATTTAAATAATTTGAGTAGGGTTAGGGATTTTTTAATATATAATATAGTTAATTTAATTGGTAGTTTAATGTAATTGAAGTATAATAGTTAGGGTAGGTTAATTAATAGTTTAAAATAGTTTATTTTAATTCTACAGGTAAGTTTGAATTTATTTGAAGATAGGGATGTTGTAATTTTAATTTAAAGTTAGCGGGTTGTTAGGTTTAGGGGTTAATATCTTAATTTAGTTTGTGGTGATGTGGGGGGCTGATGGTTTAGGGGTTAATAGGTTTAGTTAGTGGCGGCAGTGGCGGGCAGCAGTGGAATAGGGGTTAATACATTTTATTTAGGTTGCAGCGATGTCTGGGGCGGCAGATTAGGGGTGTTTAGACTCGGGATTTATGTTAGGGTGTTAGGTGTAAACGTAACTTGTTTTCAACCATATAAAATCAAAGGGATACCTGGCAGCATGGCGGTGACGGATTGAAAACCAGGTACGCTGGGTCGGAATAGCCATGAGCGTACCTGTTAACTATTTGATAAATGGGAAAAAGTTTCAAATAGAGCCGAATGTGTATTCAGAACATCTGTAATGACGTAAGCATCTATCTGCGTCGGATTGAGACTGGCTGATCGTACGTTACATCACAAATTTCAACATTTTCCAGTCTGTAGGCTTTGATAACTAGGTTGGATCAAGCTCGCAACAATTACACTGCGGAATTCCGGCGTATTTGCGGTTGAGGCTTTGCTACATATCCCCCTTTGTATTTACTTTAACTAGGTAGACTAGTTAGTAAATAGTTATTAACTATTTACTAACTACCTAGTTAAAATAAATTCAAATTTGCCTGTGAAATAAAACCTAAGCTGCCTTATGTACCTAAACCTAACATTACAAAAATAAAAAAAAATATAATTACAAAAAATAAAAAACACTAAAATTACAAAACAATTAAAAACCCTACCATTACAAAAAACGAAATTAGCCAAAACAATAAAAATTATTCCTATTCTAATACCCTGCTTTAAAAAAACAAAAAAAAAAAACCTAATCTATAATAAACTACCAAGGGCCCTTAAATGGGCCTTTTGTAGGGCATTGCCCTAAACAAATCAGCTCTTTTTCTACAAAATAAAAAAATAATAAAAATTGGAATCAGCCAATAGGATTTAGAGCTGCTAAAATCCTATTGGCTGTTCAAATCAGCAAATAGGATTTACGCAGCTCTCATTTCTGTTGGCTGAATCGAATTTGATTTGAGCAGCCAATAGGATTTTAGCAGCCCTAATTTCTATTGGCTGATTTAAATTTTTCAGCCAATAATGCAATGGTATCCCCTGTATAACGCCGGTTCATAAAGCTCTTAACTACTGTGCTCTAAAGTACACTAACACCCATAAACTACCTATGTACCCCTAAACCGAGTTCCCCCCACATCGCCGCCACTCTAATAAAAATTTTTAACCCCTAATCTGCTGACCGCACACCGCCGCAACCTACATTATCCCTATGTACCCCTAATCTGCTGCCCCTAATATCGCCGATCCCTATATTATATTTATTACCCCCTAATCTGCCCCCCCCAACGTCGCCGCTACCTACCTACACTTATTAACCCCTAATCTGCCGACCGGACCTCGCCGTCACTATAATAAATGTATTAACCCCTAAACCGCCTCACTCCCGCCTCAAAAACCCTATAATAAATAGTATTAACCCCTAATCTGCCCTCCCTAACATCGCCGACACCTAACTTCAAGTATTAACCCCTAATCTGCCGACCGGACCTCGTCGCTACTCTAATAAATGTATTAACCCCTAAAGGTAAGTCTAACCCTAACACTAACACCCCCCCCCTAAGTTAAATATATTTTTTATCTAACGAAATAAAATAAATCTTATTAACTAAAGTATTCCTATTTAAAGCTAAATACTTACCTGTAAAATAAACCCTAATATAGCTACAATATAAATAATAATTATATTGTAGCTATTTTAGGATTTATATTTATTTTACAGGCAACTTTGTATTTATTTTAACTAGGTACAATAGCTATTAAATAGTTAATAACTATTTAATAGCTACCTAGTTAAAATAATTACAAAATTACCTGTAAAATAAATCCTAACCTAAGTTACAATTAAACCTAACACTACACTATCAATAAATTAATTAACTAAACTATCTACAATTATCTACAATTAAATCAACTAAACTAAATTACAAAAAAACCAAACACTAAATTACAAAAATAAAAAAAGATTACAAGAATTTTAAACTAATTACACCTACTCTAAGCCCCCTAAAAAATAACAAAGCCCCCCAAAATAAAAAAATGCCCTACCCTATTCTAAAATAAAAATTTAACAGCTCTATTACATTACCAGCCCTTAAAAGGCCTTTTGCGGGGCATGCCCCAAAGAAAACAGCTCTTTTGCATTTAAATAAACATACAATACACCCCTCAACATTACAACCCACCACCCACATACCCCTAATCTAACCCAAACACCCCTTAAAAAACATAACACTAAGCTCCTGAAGATCTCCCTACCTTATCTTCACCACGCCAGGTATCACCGATCCGTCCAGAAGAGGGTCCGAAGTCTTCATCCTATCCGGCAAGAAGAGGTCCAGAAGAGGGTCCGAAGTCTTCATCCTATCCGGCAAGAAGAGGACATCCGGACCGGTAGACATGCTCATCCAGTCGGCGTCTTCTATCTTCATCCATCCGGCGCGGAGCGGGACCATCTTGAAGCAGCCGACGCGGATCCATCCTCTTCTTCCAGCGACTCCTGACGAATGAAGGTTCCTTTAAGTGACATCATCCAAGATGGCATCCCTCAAATTCCGATTGGCTGATAGGATTCTATCAGCCAATCGGAATTAAGGTAGGAAAAATCTGATTGGCTGATTGAATCAGCCAATCAGATTCAATTTCAATACGATTGGCTGATTGGATCAGCCAATCAGATTGAGCTCGCATTCTATTGGCTGATCGGAACAGCCAATAGAATGCGAGCTCAATCTGATTGGCTGATCCAATCAGCCAATCAGATTTTTCCTACCTTAATTCCGATTGGCTGATAGAATCCTATCAGCCAATTGGAATTCGAGGGACGCCATCTTGGATGACGTCACTTAAAGGAACCTTCATTCGTCTGGAGTCGCCGGAAGAAGAGGATGGATCCGCGTCGGCTGCTTCAAGATGGTCCCGCTCTGCGCCGGATGGATGAAAATAGAAGACACCGCCTGGATGAACATGTCTACCAGTCCGGATGTCCTCTTCTTGCCGGATAGGATGAAGACTTCGGACCCTCTTCTGGACCTCTTCTTGCCAGATAGGATGATGACTTCGGACCCTCTTCTGGACGGATTGGTGATACTCGGCGTGGTGAAGATAAGGTAGGAAGATCTTCAGGGGCTTAGTGTTAGGTTTTTTAAGGGGTGTTTGGGTTAGATTAGGGGTATGTGGGTGATGGGTTGTAATGTTGGGGGGGGTATTGTATGTTTATTTAAATGCAAAAGAGCGGTTTTCTTTGGGGCATGCCCCGCAAAAGGCCCTTTTAAGGGCTGGTAAGGTAAAAAAGCTGTTAAATTTTTATTTTAGAATAGGGTAGGGCATTTTTTTTATTTTGGGGGGCTTTGTTATTTTTTAGGGGGCTTAGAGTAGGTGTAATTAGTTGAAAATTCTTGTAATTTTTTTTATTCTTGTAATTTAGTTTAGTTGATTTAATTGTAGATAATTGTAGATAGTTTAGTTAATTAATTAATTTATTGATAGTGTAGTGTTAGGTTTAATTGTAACTTAGGATTTATTTTACAGGTAATTTTGTAATTATTTTAACTAGGTAGCTATTAAATAGTTATTAACTATTTAATAGCTATTGTACCTAGTTAAAATAAATACAAAGTTGCCTGTAAAATAAATATAAATCCTAAAATAGCTACAATATAATTATTATTTATATTGTAGCTATATTAGGGTTTATTTTACAGGTAAGTATTTAGCTTTAAATAGGAATACTTTAGTTAATAAGATTTATTTTATTTCGTTAGATAAAAATTATATTTAACTTAGGGGGGGTGTTAGTGTTAGGGTTAGACTTAGCTTTAGGGGTTAATACATTTATTAGAGTAGCGGCGAGGTCCGGTCGGCAGATTAGGGGTTAATACTTGAAGTTAGGTGTCGGCGATGTTAGGCAGGGCAGATTAGGGGTTAATACTATTTATTATAGTGTTTTTGAGGCGGGAGTGAGGCGGTTTAGGGGTTAATACATTTATTATAGTGGCGGCGAGGTCCGGTCGACAGATTAGGGGGTTAATAAGTGTAGGTAGGTAGCGGCGACGTTGGGGGGGGGCAGATTAGGGGGTAATAAATATAATATAGGGGTCGGTGGTGTTAGGGGCAGCAGATTATGGGTACATAGGGATAATGTAGGTTGCGGCTGTGTACGGAGCTGCAGATTAGGGGTTCATAATAATATGCAGGTGTCAGCGATAGCGGGGGCGGCAGATTAGGGGTTAATAAGTGTAAGATTAGGGGTCTTTAGACTCGGGGTACATGTTAGGGTGTTAAGTGCAGACTTAGAAAGTGTTTCCCCATAGGAAACAATGGGGCTGCGTTAGGAGCTGAACGCTGCTTTTTTGCAGGTGTTAGGTTTTTTTTTCAGCTCAAACTGCCCCATTGTTTCCTATGGGGATATCAGGCACAAGCACGTTTTTTAAGCTGGCCGCGTCCATAAGCAACGCTGGTATTTAGAGTTGCAGTGGCGGTAAATATGCCTATACGCTCCCTTTTTGGAGCCTAACGCAGCCCTTCAGAGAACTCTAAATACCAGCGTTGTTTAAAAGGTGTGGGAAACACACGTAGCTAACGCACCCCTTCTAACGCAAAACTCTAAATCTAGGTGTTAATTTTTTGAGTACAGGACTGACATTGCGTTACAGGCTAAAAGGCTTGCGGTACAGCTTGTAATGGCTGCGTTGCTGTTTTAACGCTGAAATTACCATTTTTTCTGAATATGATATAGCGAGATTAAAAAATATTTATTTTTTTATGCTGTGGTCAAGTTTATGGTCAGTCCCCTTTCAGAGAGGGGCAAGGAATGTAGCCTCCCCTTTTATGGCCGGCCATAAACCAGAGCCTGGCTGAAATTATATTATTACATTTCTACATAGGTGCATTAGATAACAATACACAGTTGATCACTCACATCGTCCAACCATGGAGATTATTTTGATAACAAACATGACATGCCTGTTATATAAAATGTCTTCAGGACATAATATATTGACACTCCTGTTTGCATATAACACAATATCACTGTCTTATGTCACTCTGTGTTGACAGCTTGGACCATAAAGATTACTCTACTGAGAAGAGTGAATTGTACCTTGTATCTGGTAAACCAGATGTAGAAAATAACAATAATTTGTACCAATATTTGGCTTTTTAGATATTCCCCAGACTTTACTTAAAGAATGTTTTTCCACTTCAGGGACTCAAATTAATTCTCTTCTTAACCATAAACAAGAAAATATATTAACCCACAATATCCCAGATATGATTTACCTCAGGATATTATCATGATAATTATTTTCTACAGAAAATCAATTATTAAGTTTGATTTAATTTTTCAGACCCCATAAGAGGTGCTTGTTCTTACATACTGTTTTTGCAATATTATATTATAATCTTTTTTTAAAAAAATAACATTTATTTAAAAATGTATTTAAATGTATGTGTGTTGCTGCTTGTTATATAGAAGGGCATTTTTTGTTTATTAACAAGAGAAAATCATTTTGCTACAATTATGAATATCTTTACATGATGGCATTTGAATACTCAGAAGAATGAAGGCTTTTATAAAACCATTAACTTTCAGTGAGAGTTATTGCATTATATCCTGATTCAAGAACTAAAATACAGTCAAAGGGTATCAAAACTGAATTAGTGCTGAAAAATAACAAATAAATAGGTATCCTGTGTATAGACACCTAGGAATGAAGTCCCAATGAAAAAGTAGCTGTATTATGATCATCTGTCAGGTCTTCAGCAATAGACACATATATCAGACTCCTGTCACTGAAGGAGTTAAAGACACAGGGGGAAAGCATAATACACCAGTATGAAGGCTTGGTTTTAAAGGTGCCGATGGTATACAGGATACACTGGTATACAGATTTGGCAGATGAGATAACACTCTGGAACCCTGGATCTTAAAGGGACATGAAAACCAAAAATGTTCTTTTATGATTTAGGTAGAACATACAATTTTAAACAACTTTCCAGTTTATTTCTATTATCAAATTTGTTTCATTCTCTTAGTATCATTTGTTGAAGGAGCAGCAATGCACTATTGGTTTCTAACTGAAAACATGGGTGAGCCGGCAATTGGTTTATTTATATGCATCCACCAATCAGCAGCTAGAACCTAGGTTCTTTGCTACTCCTGAGCTTACCAAGATAAACCTTTCAACAAAGGATTAGAAAAGAAGGAAACAAATGAAATAATATAAGTAAATTGGAAAGTTGCTTAAAATTGTATGTTCTGTCTAAATCATAAATGTCTAATTATGACTTTACTGTTCCTTTAAGAACAGAGAAACACAGTAAAACACTTGAGCTCAGGAACAGCAACAGCTTCAAAGGCTGAATGGAAAAGCAAGCGATTGAACTAATGCTCAGTTGATCCTAAGGGGCTGAACTATCAAAGTGCGAGCGGACATGATCCGCTGTAGCAGATCATGTCTGCTGCACATCGATAAATGCCGACAGTGATATCATTGCACAAGCATTTCACAAGAAATGCTTGTGCAATGCCGTCCCCTGCAGATTCGCTGCTTCTCAACTCCTGTTTCTGGCGAGCCTGAAGGATCGCACCAAAGCAGATGCATTGGGGTCGATTGACAGCTTGATAAATCAGCCCCTACTGTAATTGTTCTAGTTGTAAGCCTAGATTCACTAAAAGTTCAAGAAGCCCCAAAGGGAGATATCTCTCCAATTTACATGTCTTTCTTTGTGGCTGATTTAGCAAGATTTTGAGTTAAAAAGGTATAGTAAACCCTAAAATTTTCTTTTGTGATTCATATAGAACATACCATTTTAAAAAACTTTCCAATTTAATTCTATTATAAAATTTTCTTCATTCTCTCTGAAGGGAAAGCATCATTGCACTACTGACACGAAGCTGAAAATATCTATTTAGCCAATCACAAGAGACAAATGTGTGCAGGCACCAATTAGCAGCAGCTCCCACTAGTGTATGATATGTGCATATTCATTTTTTAACAAGAGATACTAAGAGAAAGAAGCACATTTGAAAATAAAAGGGAATTTAAAAGGGTCTTAAAATGACCTGCTCTATCTGAATCCTGCAAGTTTAATTTTGACTTTCCTATCCCTTTAAATGGACATTGTACACTAGATTTTTCCTTGCATAAATGTTTTGTAGATGATCCATTTCTATAGCCCATACGGGAGTGTTTTTGAAAAAATGTATAGTTTTGCTTATTTTTTAAGAACATTGTGCTTATTTTCAGACTCCTAACCAAGCCCCACAGGGTCCGATGTATACACGCGTTTACTTACTCCTGCAGGCTCCTGTTTATGTTATCTGTTTTTTCATATGCAGGGAAAGGGGGGGGGGTCTGCACTTCTTGTTTACCCGGCCCCTTTCAGTGAGTGTCCCAGACTACTTCATCAACAAAGCTAAACTGGGAGCTTCTAAGTAAGTTATTAAACGGTTTTATACTGGATTTTTAGATCAATATCTGTGCATATTCTTCTTTATAGTAGTGACATGCATTTATATGAAAATTGGAGTATATTGTCCCTTTAAATAAATTTGTCCATTGCGTAGGCTAAAATGAATTGGGAAGATGACACTACTGAGGAGTTTCCTGCTGTTCCACAGCAAGTAGAGCAAAATCGATATGCTGCAATCACTAATGAATAAGACCATGCCATTTTTACACTACAGTGTCCCTTTAAACATTTAAATAACTCTCTAGAGGGAAAAGGTTATTTAGCTCTATGGGAATTAGATAGGTTCTTCTCATTGGACATGTATTTGTAATGTTAGTGAATTTAGGTCAATGTCAAAATGTTTAACAATACATGAAATAATATATTTATAGGTTTTCATCTAGATGTATATATTATGTGGTGCACGTAGTAGATTACTGTCATAATGTTTTTAAATGCTCTTGTATTGCTTAAAAAAAAAAAAAAAGATTGCTCCTCTGCCCTGGAAAAAAACCTGGGTGGGGCAGGAGCATGAAGGGTGTCTTAGGCATGACAACCCCTAAATATATCACTGCTATTAAGGGTAATGTTAGTGGGGGTGCAGCTACATCCATGTAGGCTGTGGCATAATAATGTTTCATGCTGCCCTAGGCAAAGATAATTCTGCTGCTCCTCAAGTGTCTTTCCTGACAATTGTATATACTAGTGTTTGCTTCATATACATTTTATACAAATAAACATTTATCAGATCAGACACATAGAGCAAGTGTGAATCACTTCAGACATCTGGATATGGAACTGGGATTTAATCACTTTGACCAGCCACATATGGAACTGTGATCTGTCACAGATAGACCAATAAGCAGCAGTGATTATCCCCTTTTGCAAGCCACATAGAGTGATTGACCTCTTTTATTAGCACCATATTAAACAGTGATGAACCTAGAATAAAAGCTTTATATAGAACAATTAATAACCACTTATGTCAGTCACATCGAATCTAGTGGTTTATCCTTAAAGCCATACATCACTACTCAATATGTGATTGGTATTAAGGGGTTAATCCCAGAGACAGGAGTTGTGGGAGCAAGTTGGCGACATGCATCTAAGTGGTATCAATACTTTAAATGAAAAAGAATGTAGAGGGAGCCGTGAGACATGCTGCTGAGCTATTCTACCACATAAAACCATAATGTATCTTGGCTTTAATAACATACATATTAAAATCAGTGAAAGGAGTGGAAGCCTGTGTATAGTAACGTGGCATAACATCAAAATTTGCTTCACATGAAATTGCTATGGTTCTGTACATTAAACAGCCCTGTCTATAGACATCTAGGAGAGCTTTGATAAACTAGAAGTTCTAGAACAGCCTGGCATTGCCTTCATTTAAAGGGACACTGAACCCAAATTTTTTCTTTTGTGATTCAGATAGAGCATGAAATTTTAAGCAACTTTCTAATTTACTCCTATTATCAAATGTTCTTTATTCTCTTGGTATTTTTATTTGAAATGCAAGAATGTAAGTTTAGATGCCGGCCCATTTTTGGTGAACAACCTAGGTTGTCCTTGCTGATTGGTGGATAAATTCATCCACCAATCAAAAAGTGCTGTCCAGAGGTCTGAACCAAGAAAAAAAGCTTATATGCCTTCTTTTTCATATAAAGGTAGCAAGAGAACGAAGAAAAATTCATAATAGGAGTAAATTAGAAAGTTACTTAAAGGGCCACTGTAAGCAAATATTTTCTATGCCTGTTACTAACTAACAACCCCAAATACGCTTTTTATCAATAGCATTTCATTAACATATCTCTACCGTAAATCAGAAATCTTGTCTGCAAATTTAATTGTTTTCCAAACCCACTCCGTGGGTATCCTTTGCTCTGTACCAATCCGTTTACAATACCTAGGTTTCAAAATGGCGCTTTAAACACAAAGTTATTGGTTTAAGTATTTTGAACATGCAGTGCTGAAAATAGTGGGCAGGATAACGTGACATCATCGGCGAATAAAAGATATAACTTTTAGAACGTTATGAAACCTCGTTTTGGAGAAAATATAGGTCAGTAAGTGTTAATTAATGTTTATTAACTTTAATATGTTAGTTGTTTAGCTTAAAAATTATAACAGAAAGTAATCCTTTAAAATTGCATGCTCTACAGGGAGTGCAGAATTATTAGGCAAGTGGTATTTTTGAGGATTAATTTTATTATTGAACAACAACCATGTTCTCAATGAACCCAAAAAACTCATTAATATCAAAGCTGAATATTTTTGGAAGTAGTTTTTAGTTTGTTTTTAGTTTTAGCTATTTTAGGGGGATATCTGTGTGTGCAGGTGACTATTACTGTGCAGAATTATTAGGCAACTTAACAAAAAACAAATATATACCCATTTCAATTATTTATTTTTACCAGTGAAACCAATATAACATCTCAACATTCATAAATATACATTTCTGACATTCAAAAACAAAACAAAAACAAATCAGTGACCAATATAGCCACCTTTCTTTGCAAGGACACTCAAAAGCCTGCCATCCATGGATTCTGTCAGTGTTTTGATCTGTTCACCATCAACATTGCGTGCAGCAGCAACCACACCCTCCCAGACACTGTTCAGAGAGGTGTACTGTTTTCCCTCCTTGTAAATCTCACATTTGATGATGGACCACAGGTTCTCAATGGGGTTCAGATCAGGTGAACAAGGAGGCCATGTCATTAGATTTTCTTCTTTTATACCCTTTCTTGCCAGCCACGCTGTGGAGTACTTGGACGCGTGTGATGGAGCATTGTCCTGCATGAAAATCATGTTTTTCTTGAAGGATGCAGACTTCTTCCTGTACCACTGCTTGAAGAAGGTGTCTTCCAGAAACTGGCAGTAGGACTGGGAGTTGAGCTTGACTCCATCCTCAACCCGAAAAGGCCCCACAAGTTCATCTTTGATGATACCAGCCCAAACCAGTACTCCACCTCCACCTTGCTGGCGTCTGAGTCGGACTGGAGCTCTCTGCCCTTTACCAATCCAGCCACGGGCCCATCCATCTGGCCCATCAAGACTCACTCTCATTTCATCAGTCCATAAAACCTTAGAAAAATCAGTCTGGAGATATTTCTTGGCCCAGTCTTGACGTTTCAGCTTGTGTGTCTTGTTCAGTGGTGGTCGTCTTTCAGCCTTTCTTACCTTGGCCATGTCTCTGAGTATTGCACACCTTGTGCTTTTGGGCACTCCAGTGATGTTGCAGCTCTGAAATATGGCCAAACTGGTGGCAAGTGGCATCTTGGCAGCTGCACGCTTGACTTTTCTCAGTTCATGGGCAGTTATTTTGCTCCTTGGTTTTTCCACACGCTTCTTGCGACCCTGTTGACTATTTTGAATGAAACGCTTGATTGTTCGATGATCACGCTTGAGAAGCTTTGCAATTTTAAGAGTGCTGCATCCCTCTGCAAGATATCTCACTATTTTTGACTTTTCTGAGCCTGTCAAGTCCTTCTTTTGACCCATTTTGCCAAAGGAAAGGAAGTTGCCTAACAATTATGCACATCTGATATAGGGTGTTGATGTCATTAGACCACACCCCTTCTCATTACAGAGATGCACATCACCTAATATGCTTAATTGGTAGTAGGCTTTCTAGCCTATACAGCTTGGAGTAAGACAACATGCATAAAGAAGATGATGTGGTTAAAATACTCATTTGCCTAATAATTCTGCACTCCCTGTATCTGAATCACAAAAGAAAATTTTTGGGTTCAGTGTCCCTTTAATAATACAGCCCTGAAAAACTATGCAATGATCTACTAAATGAAAGATTTGTACTTTCATGCCTCCAACAGCCGTGGATCAACTTCACAAAATTCCAGATTCGATTCCTCTTCATCAGTTATAATTTTATAGCAGTGTTTACTTGCATTGTAGCAAAACCACAGCATATAGATTTCCCAGTCACCAAGTCCTCTATAAGTGCATGATAGAGCGTCCATATTGGGTACAAGATAAGTGCCAATATTTACTGAAGCTTTCCTCATTAAAGATGGTTGTCTGATATGGATGTGCAGAATACTTTGCTGCTGTTGAAGGTGGTCTGTATGCAGTGAACCTGTTATAATGAAACATAAAAAGCTTAATTAACCCTTTCATGCCGAGGTTAACATGTCTACATCGGAACAACTGTTCCAATGTAAACAATTTGAAATCTCGCGATCGTGCATGTGATCATGAGATTTCAATTATGGGATCGCGTTAGGGGGGTGTCCATATGATGCTAGGCACGCCCCCCAGACCGCGATCCCATCAGGGAAGCGCCAGTGGCTTCAGGAAAGCCAAGCTTTTAGGATGTTGTATTCCGTCCATCGGCACTAAAGCCCAGCAAAATTCGGATGGAATACAAAGTCGGAACGGTGTTAAAAGGTTAAAGGGCCATAATACTAATACTATGTGCAGCATTATATAACATTATTTTATACGTTTACTGTCCCTTTAAGTCAAATCTCATGAAATCACAGTAAAAGAGTTCATGACCTCCGCACTGTTGATGCTGATTGGCTGCTGTTCATTTCTTCATTTTTTTTTTTTACCTGCAGCTGGGAGCAGCCGAGTATAACTTTTTACACAGAACTTACTCTGGTGAGCTGAGGAGATTGTGAGGTAAAATATCTTCCTTTTTTACATAGAGATGCTCAGGTGATATTTTCCTGTCAGCTTTTTACATTTATCCTGCATCAGTTTCAAGTGATTTAGCAGATGAGTATTATGTCCCTCACTCACATATCTGCCCCCAAAAACATGTTTCCTGGTCCATGACCTTCAAAATAATGCAGAAAACAACTCTCAAATTATTGCTTCCCTATAAAACAGTAAAATTAAATTTGTATGAAAGAATAATTAGACAGCTAACATAAGGGTTTTCATATAATATACCAACATACATTATGGCTGCATAACATTTTATTATTATTATACTTTATTTATGAAGCGCCAACATATTCTGCAGCGCTGTCCATGGATACAATTCATTTAAATAAAACAATGATATAAAACTTGTAAGAGAGAGGACAAGAAAACACATACAGGAGGAATCGAGGGCCCTATTCCTGTGGTATTTTACAATCTAGAAGGGTAGGAGGTTAAGAAACAGGAGGTGAGGACTGCAAGATTGAGAAAGATGTTAATGCAGAGTTAGATGAGGGAAATGCTGTTAGGTAAGTGGAATACATTTATTATTGAGTTGGCTGGTAGGCTTCTCTGAACAAAAAAAGTCTTCAGGAAGCATTTAAATAGTGCTTCTATACAAATTTACATAAAAGACAGTTTTTTGTTCCAAATTAAATGTCATATTTTAATTGAGATTTGCAATTGTTATAAAACTAAAAATGTGAAGAAAACTGTTTTGGTACTTTTGTAGGTATTGAGGTGATCAAGCTACAGTCCAAGGAGCTGAATGATTGGTTTTGAAACTTACTAGTGAAATGGCTTGGGTAGGCTTCAGGTATCTTATGAAATATTCTAAATTGTTTTTCAGAGATTAAAATATTTCAGAGTTGAAACAAAATGACTTGTTTGGCTCAGTAACAAAAAGTATACAGGTATTCCCTGCTCATACAGCGGGTTAGGGAACGGAGCCCCGCTGTAAAGTGAAAACCGCCTTAAAGCGAAACAAGGCAGTTTTAGCTTTCTGTGTGTTTAAAGACTTGAAAACATATTTGAGCTAACATATATTAGGTGTGCAATAGCGCTACGTTTAGTTTAACACTCGCACAGCACAACATGCAATTAGTATTCAATAAATACTGCACCTGTAAAATAGTGACAATTACTGTAGTAAAATGTGCCAGACTATAGCAGTGAGACACAGATTGCGCTGTAATGCTGTAAACAGAGTGAACTGCGCATAACAAAACGGTGCCAGTCACTTTTCTAGCAACCTCACGATGATTACAGCACTGTTTCAAAATCATTGGAGGTTGAACTTCAGCTCCACAAAGCGCTGTATTAGCGAAGCGCTGTAAAGTGGGGAATACCTGTATATATATAGTTATTGGTGAGAATGCACTTTTGTTTTCGCCTATATTATTGTAGTTTCCATGTGAGCTTGTTGCTAGATTTGGCATATAAGCAGTTATTTTGTCCAGAAAATTGTTCTACATAGTTGGTTTGTTTGGATATTGTAAAAAGATGCACTGGTTCCATTAGCAGTTTTGGAATTATGATATTTTTTTTATTTTTTTTGGGGGGGGGGGGAGAGATTGCAATATTGGGCAGTTTTCCTTCATTATGTTGTCTAAATTTTAGAGCAAATAAGCTAAATCCTACTGTTAGAATAGATTATAACAAATGTGGCTGCCAGCTCCAGCAAAAAAACAGTAAGTGGTCAAGAAGACATGCTGTAGACTGAGTTTGTTAAAACAGTAAAACACCTCCCCAAAACGCCACATTAGTTACATACCAGGTGATATGTATATATATCTTTCGAAGAACTAAACTGTGGATGTGAGACCCTTGCTATGTGTATTACTTCCATTGTTTTGCCAGTTTTCCCCCTTTCAAACAATGTATCCACTCCACACAAAAAAGAGGGAGGTTTAACTCTGTGGTGGGGAGGAGGAAACTCCTTCTTCCTTCCCTGCCCCCTTACTGAAGCCCCACAGTTTGTTCCAGATCTTGCAGCGGCACTTTAACCTCACAGTTACAGAGATACGTGTGGAATTTTTTTTATTGTTGCTGCCATCGTCATTGTTGCATAATGGTGGGGATTCCAGGGTCCTTCCAATGTAAGTACCTTTTTACTCCATATTTCCCTGTTTTATGTTTTGGGGACTAGTAAAGTATACTGGGCCCTGTTCGTATGCTGTTATTTCTGTTTAACAAATTGTATGCGTTTTTGGTGTAATAAGCACGTAGTAAGAGTGTTGAGAAATCAAGATTTAACCCTTTGCCTGACACAGAGTGCTGCAGCAATATGTTTCAACCATCTCTTAAAGTCAAAGGCTTAAACACACGTTTAGCTTCTCGGTTTACTGGTGAGGGGGTTAATGCTTTGCATTGCTTGTTACTGACTATAAATAGGTTTAATGAGCTAAATTTATGTAAGAAGATTATTTCCCAACATACTGTGTGTGAGGTATTCATGTAGGAACTCCAGATTTTTTTTTATTTTTATAAATTGGCTTTAACCAATAAACTTGCTGTGGACAGTTATCACAGTTCTGTGTCTAGGTTTTGACCAAAGGATTTAGAGTCGTGACATTTGTAAAGTATTGTGACAGGCAGTTTCTGGGAATTAGTAAACGTTTTACAATTTCTGCTCTATTGAGCTTACAAGGAAATGAAATTGCTTTTTTATTACTTTCCCTGCCTCTGGAAACTTAGTGTCTCACTTAAAATTTTTGTTGGTTTATTGAGGATAACAAAGCTGTAGAAATGTTGCTGTCCTGTCATTGAAAAGAGGCATGGCAAATGTTAAAACTGTAAAAATTACATGAAATTATATATATATATATATATATATATATATATATATATATATATATATATATATATATATATATATATATATATATATATATATATACACACACACACTTTTTTTTTTTTTTTTTTTTTAGCAATAAAGTATTTTTTTAAAAAAAAATAAGGGGTATATACATTGTTATGTGTGTGGTTTTTTTTTTGTTTTGTTTTAGATCTAATGCTATTGCACACTCAGGGGCGATTTATTAAAGAGACAGTCTATTCCAAAATAAACTTTCATGATTCAGATAGAGAATGCAATTTTAAACAATTTTCCAATTTACTTTTAGCACCAATTTTGCTTTGTTCTCTTAGTATTCGTAGTTGAAAGCTAAACCTAGTAGGTTCATATGCAAAGAGGTAAAAAGTGTATTTATATAACTGTGTCAGTTGTGCAAAACTAGGGAATGGGTAATAAAGGGATTATCTCTCTTTTTAAACAATACAAATTCTGGTGTAGACTGTCCCTTTAAGCTGAGGCGGACAGGGGCGCACATATACACCCCTGTCCGCCGCAGCTCGCCTCTGGCGGGCTGAATTCCCGCACACGAGCGCTATTTTGCACTCACGTGCAATCCCGCTCCCTATCCAAGCTCAGCCAATCACACACGGGCAGGATCTGTCAATCTCCCTGGTCGGACTAGACCGTTGGGATTGAAATTTGCCACCTCTTAGGGTAGGGAAGCAGCGATCTGATGACCACTGCTTGTTAAATACGGCATGCAGGTTCTCTTGTGAGAACCTGCAGTCGTAGGCAGGCTTGCCGAAAGGGCTTGATAAATCGCCCCCTTAGGGCTCGATTTATCAAACCTTCTCCTGCACTACAACTGCAGGTTCTCACAAGAGAACCCGCAGTCCGTATTTATCAAGCAGCATTCATCAGACTACACTCTTCTCAGGTGGAGAATTTCAGTCTCCCCGGTCTCGTCCGTCCGGGGAGATTGACAGATCCTACCCGCGCGTGATTGGCTGTGCGCGGGCAGGGGGACATTGCACGCAAGTGCAAAATAGTGCTCGCATGCAATGTTAAATTCCGCCAGAGACGAGCTGTGTGTTAGAACCAACCCCCCCACCCCACCTCTGACGTATGCCACATTTTATAATTTTCTTAAAATGAACAAGGCTAAACTTCTTAGCAAGAGCAGTTTGGTCATAAGACCATCATACTTTGAAAACACTCTATATGGAATAAAATATGCATGGCTAAGTAGTTTCACATCTCTTAAATTTGTGGTTGTGACTATGTGGGGTGCAGCTGCACCCATCCCTTTATGTCATTATTATGAACTAAAGACAAAGCATTCTATGTCTACTGATTTGCTTTCTTGTGGCAAATGAAAATGTAATATATACTAGTAGGCGATAAGCCTGCCCAGAGGGCAGTCTATGTTTAAAAAATACGAACCCCCAAGCTTAAGTTACAAAAAAATAAAAAATGTAAAATTACAGAAAAAAATAAACAAAGCTATCCAAAATAAAAAAATTAAACCTAAACTAATACCCCTATAAAAATAAAAATCCCCCCCAAAATAAAAACACCCCCAATCTAATACTAAACTACCAATAGCCCTTTAAAAGGGCCTTTTGTAGGGCATTACCCTACAATAAACAGCTCTTTTCCTCTAAAAATATTAAGCCCCCCCCTTTACTGCCCTTAAAAGGGCAATCAGCTCTTTTTTAAGCCCCCAAAAAAACCTAATCTAAAAAAAAAAAAAAAACCCCAAAAATTTAAAATAAAAAAGCCTAAGCCCTAAATAGGTACTCACTGTTCCTGAAGCATGGCGGAGATGGTTTTCTTCCAGAAGGATCCATCATCTTCTATCTTCATCCGGAGTGAAGGCGGCGGGGAGCGGAGGTGTAGAGCTGTGTTCCTGATGCCTGGATCCTCAGCGGTGGAGTTCCTCGGCGGCATGGAGGCTCCTCTTCATCCAATGTCCATCGTAGACAGAAGATTGAATGCAAGGTACCGCAATCAATTTAGGGTACCTTGCATTCCTATTGGCTGAAATTTTGAAATCAGCCAATAGGATTAGAGCTACTGAAATCCTATTGGCTGTTCAAATCAGCCAATAAGCTTTCAGTAGCTCTCATCCTATTAGCTGATTTCAAAATTTTAGCCAATAGGAATGCAAGGTACCCCAATAAATATGGGGTACCTTGCATTCAATCTTCTGTGTGCGACGGACGATCGCATGAAGAGGAGCCGCTGAGGACCGTCGCCGTTGAGGATCCAGGCATCGGGAACACAGCTCCGCACCTACGCCCTGCTCCCCTTTCACTCGGAATGAAGATAGAAGATGATAGATCCATCTGGAAGAAGACCTCCGCCGGACTTCAGGAACAGTAAGTACCTATTTGGGCTTAGGTTTAGGCTTTTTTATTTTCATTTTTGGGGTGTTTTTTTTGGGCTTGAAAAAGAGCTGATTGCCATTTTAAGGGCAGTAAAAGAGCTGATTGCCCTTTTAAGGGCAATAGTCATACAAATGCCCCTTTAGGGGCAATGGGTAGTTTATTGTTTTTAGTGTTAGATTTTTATTTTTTATTTTGGGTGGTTTGGTGGGTAGGGGGTTTTACTGTTAGGGGGACTTAGTATTTTTTTTTAGAGGTAAAAGAGCTGTTTAACTTAGGGCAATGCCCTACAAAAGGCCCTTTAAGGGCTATTGGTAGTTTAGATTAGGGGGTGTTTTTATTTGTTGTGGGGGGGGGGCTTTTTTATTTTCATAGAGATTAGGTATATTTTTTTTTATTTTTGATAATTTTGTTTATTTTTTCTGTAATGTTAGACTTATTTTTTGTAATTTAATGTTAGTTTTTTGTAACTTAGTAGTAATTGGGGTTAATATAGGGGCTGTTAGGTTAGTGGGCTTAGTAATTAAACTAGTTATTTGCGTGGTGGGAGTTTGGCGGTTTAGGGGTTAATAGGTTAATTAGGGTTATTGCGATGTGGAAGCTGATAGGTTAAATAGTTTTTTTGCGATGCGGGGGTTTAGGGGTTAATAGGTAAATTAGGTTTATTGCGATGTGGTTGGCGGTTAAGGAGTTAATATTTTAATTATGTTATTTGCGGATTAGGGGTTAATTACTTTATTGTTTTACGATGTGAGTGTTTACGGTTTAGGTGTTTGTTAATGCTTTGTGAGGGAGGTTAGTTTTTTTTTGTTATACTTCGTGAGGAAGGTTACATGTTTTTTAGTTATTTTGTGCGGTTGTTGCATGTTTTTTTTTTTTTTTTTAAAGGCTTTGGGTTTGCCTATGCTGCATCTAGGTGGGTTCTGTTAGCTGGATTCTTTGAGGATGCGTGCGCAACTGGCGACTGACGCATTACAAACGTGATTATAGCATAGATATTAAAACTATGCTTTCTTCATTTTTCATGTTATAAGCAAATGTTTTGACTTTTGAAACTGGCTACATTAATGTACACACACTAGTAACTTTTTCCCTGTGGCCTAATAGCTATTCTCCCTTGACTTTATGTACATACATGTCTGATCTACAAGTACATTAATATGTAAAATAACTATTTAGATATTAGTTATACACGTGTAGTTATTTACATCCTGTATGATACATATCTGCTAAGGACAAGCTAAAAGGACCTTTTGAAGTTTGCTATTTTGTTGGTATGTTTTGGGCCTCTGGCAGGGGGTGGGTTACACTATCCTCATGTGAGCCTAACCATAGCCAGCCTGTCTCCCGAGCAGCTGCTATAGATTATCTTCTGAGACCGTATTGATTAGCTGCGTCTGTAAGGAACAGACAGATCCACCCGGTGTATATAAAAAGATAATTCTTCTGGGAGTAAAGCTCCAAATATAGAGAAATGTGTCTGGTCTGAGTAAAGAAGCTGTATATGTTCTTTTCATCTGCACTGTAATTATTGGTCTGTGTGTATAAAATATGTATTATGTTTATATCTTGGGTTTGCAGATTTATGTGGAGCCTAGGAGCCAGCCGGGGAATGATTTTTATAAGGATCTGTGTAGAACAATTAAAGGTTTGGAGCCATACCTGGGATTTTAATAGCCATGGCTCCTACAGCGTGTGAAGTCCTGGAGTGTGTAAAATAAATATATTATTATGCAACTAAATTTAAACAGAAACTTGAAACACTTGAACTATTACAAATGTATTCAATAGCAGGAGTTCAGAAATTGAAGGAGCCTTGAATTTTCTTATATTTACTGCAATACTTATCAGTCTACCTATATCTGTTTGGTCATGCACACCTCTGGGGTCTATTCATTAAAGGGACATGAAACCCAAACATTTTCTTTCATGATTCAGCTACAGCATACAATTTTTAAACAGCTTTTTAATTGACTTTGACTTCTTATTTGCTTTGTTATCTTGGTTTTCTTTGTTGAAAATGATACCTAGGTAGGCTCAGGAACTGGGATTTAGCTGCTTATTGGTGGCTGCACATTGGTTAACCAATGTGTTCAGCTAGCTCCCAGCAGTGCATTGTTGCTCCTTCAATAAATGATACCAAGAGAATGAAGCAAAATTGATAATAGAATTGGAAAATTATTTAAAATTGTATTCTCTACCTGAATCATGGAAAAAAAATGTTGGGTTTCAGTTTCCTCCATTAACTATGCATTATGAATGGCCAAACCTAATGAGTATCTCCTTCTATAAGAAGAGCTGAGTTAGCCCTGCACATTGCATAGTTAATGCTGTGTACGATTCACCGAAAATAGGAGAATTGCAGGTGAGTTATATGCAGCATTAACTATGCATTGTGCAGGGCTAACAAAGCTCTTCTTTCAGGAGATACTCACTCACTGGGTTTGGCCCTTGTGAAAGATTTAACATTGCCTATAGTTCACCTGCAATTCTTTTTTTTTTTTTTTTTTTTGTGTGAATAGAGCCCCTCTGACTAAAGGCAGAACAGCAGAAACCAAGACTAAGGTGTGTGCACTCTGCTCACTTTCTGTTGTGGTGTAGCATCTGGCTTGAGTTAGAGGGCCAGTCAAGTATATAAAAATGTACCCACTGATGTGCTAAATTATAGCTTACTTGCGATAGTTTTCAATCCCCCTAGCTATGTTGCAGAAATAATAAACATTTAGGGCTTGATTTATCAAGCCGGTCGCCCTCTACAACTGCAGATTTTCACAAGAGAATTTACTCTCATCAGACCGCTTCTTCCCTACCCTCTTCTCCACCTCTTAGGTGGAGAATTTCAATCTCTCCAGTCTCTTCCGACTGGGAAGATTGACAGCTCCTACACCCACGTAATTGGCTGTGCAAGAACAGGGGCGGTGTTGCAAGCGAGCGCAAAATAGCGCTTGTGTACAATGCTGAATTCCGGCAGTGGATTGCTGCCCGCCACAGGCGTGCTGGGGCGGACAGGGGCAAATATTTACACCCCTGTCTGCTCTAGCTTGATAAATCGAGACCTTACTGTCCTTTTAATATGTTTGTAGGATCGGACAGTGACTTATGCTAGGGACACCATATTGGTCCTTTTGTATACACTCTCAATCATGGTTTTTTAAATGTGTATAAAAATTGTACAATGTTCTGTTTTACATTGGGGAAATATTATGTGTATTTGGACATAGTATCCATTCTATAAGTCACATGAAAGGATTCAGTTACCCATCTTAGAAAACTCCCAGATGAAGAGTGTATATAAATAAGCTAGTGATGCTATTGACCTAATTTGGAAAAGAGGTGGCATATAAAGCCATAATGGATAGTTTGGGAAAACAGTATTTAAACCTATATCACCCAAAACAAAAACAAACAAACAAACATTTGCTAGATTTATATCACAGCAGTAGCATTTTTTGGGAGAAGATATTCACTTTAATTTTATGTAAGAGCCTGAAATATGAAATTGACACCAACTGGATTAATTCCACATTTAGAAATAATGATTTTTCTAGTAATGCAATTTCGATTTATAGGCCTAGTCCCTTGGGGTAGATGGAAATTAGAATCACATTTTAATGTCCTTAATTGAAGCATGCTACATACTCTATCCCCACAACAAAGTTACGGATCAATGTGTGTGCATAGAAAATGAGAGGGTAGGCAAATTAACTCCATATTTCCACAGGAAGAGCTTGTTTTGTAGATTGATCACACATGTAGAATAAAGTTTTGTTCCAGAAAATCTGCAAATGCATTGGTTACTTTGACTACCAGTTAAATTAAAGGTATTGTATACAGGTTTTTAAAAAAAAAAAATGTTTCCATATAATACAATGTATGTCCAAAAGCAATACAAAGGCTGTAGTAGCTTACATGTAGTATATATGGGTATTGGTGTAGTTTTAATTGAAAAGGGACAGAAAAGTAAAAAAATTACCTTTTGTGATTCAGATACAGCTTACAATTTTAAACTTTCCAATTTACTTCTATTATCAATGTTGCTTAGTTCCCTTGGTATTCTTTGTTAAAGAGTAATCTTAGGTGAACTCAAGAGCGTGCACATGTCTACTTATTTGGCCTGCAAAGAATATCAATATAAACATAATATAGGGCTTATGTGAATGATATATATTTAGGGGGTGCACACTATTAAAACAATTGAATATAACAAAATGCCATACAAAATTAAATAATAAAAGATATAAAGTGTATATTTTATTAATAGTAAATATAAAGATAGTCCAACAATGGAATCCACCAGGCGAGTCGTCACTCTAGGAAAGGGATCCTGAGTGCCAGATATACTAAAACGACAAAAGAGAAAGGAGGCGCCTCATAGGATAAGTCCAAACAGGGCAAATACACCTCAGGACAGATAAAGGGCAACTCACATGTGTTGGAGCACTACTGGTAGTGCACATGACACAGACTGGGGCACATGGGCCTCCCAAGCGAGGCAGCTTAGCGATAGCGGCAGGCAGTATCGACAGTGTTGGTGAGAGGTCAAGGGTACCCGGCTGTATTCTTCCTCGTCACACTCACGTATGTCTCCAATTCAAGGAACACACACACTTTGAGGTGTGTTTGCTTGTTAAAAGTGCAGAGTAGTGCAAGAACATGAAAGGAGACAAAATTCCTCAATACAAAGTTAAAAAAGTTCAATAAAAGCAACGCGTTTCTCGGTGATACATCCACCGTTTCATCAGGCTTAAAATGACAATGCCAAACACAAGTATAAATCCCTCCTCTAAAATGGCTAATGTGCAAGATATAGATCAGTGTTTCCCAACTCCAGACCTGGGGGTCAATTTATCAAAACTTCAACTGAAAATACGGTTGAATTCTGTGTCGTATTTGTCACGAGGTTGATCCGCAGAAATTAAATTTCAGCAGAAATTAAAATCACCTCTTTAATGACATGCTATTTTCAGTGTATTTCTTCCTTCTCTTGAATTTCTTTTTCAATAAGAAATGTCATCTTATATGCCAGCCCATTTTATAACACCTGTGAAGGGGTGGTTTTTAAAACTAGATTGCAATCAGGAGGGGTTACACAGCTACAGAGAGAAAACTGGCTCAGCTCTTAAAATATCCATTGATTGCAAATAAATACATATGATACTCTGATTACATGTTATATTTGCAATGATTCCTGCTCAGAATAATAATAAATGTACACTATATACATATAGTGATATAAATAAACACAGAGATATGAAAGACAACATTGTTTAGAACAAAAAAGGAACTTAGGGACATGTAAATATGTTTGCAAAATATTTCTGACGTAACACACGCGTGTGTGCAAAACAGCACTCTCAGAAAGCTGTACCGTCCACAGAGCCGCAGGCAGTTAACCCCAGACAAGTCTGGGTTCACAGCCCAAATGGGAAAATTACAAAACAAATATATAACTTAATATAGCACACAGAGAAAGTATGTGTGTGTGTGTGTGTGTATATATATATATATATATATATATATATATATATATATATATATATATATATATATGTTTGTTTTTTATTTCGGTTAGAAAGTTACAGTCACAAATATAATTTGCCTCCATAAAACAACGGCAAAATCTTAGACAAGATGTTATAATCAATGACAATATATCACAGGTTTGACATTATCGAGTAATATGGTCGCGGTAACTAGCTATAAACCTTGTAATGCCTCACTATGAATTATTTGGCACATTTTTAACTTAAACTTGATGATAATAATAATAATTCTCCCAATTCTCATGGAAGCCACTTTTGTGCTTCTTACCAACTGTTGGAACATACATAGGGAGTAACCGTTTGAGTTGTTCATAGTATTAGCGATAAGTAAAATCCCAATAATATATTTTATCAGCCACTCTTAGGCTACAGTAGATTAGGTAGGACTAAAAAGGGGAAAGCTAGAGAAAATAAGGGAAAAGACCACTTTTGGGTCTAGATTCTATAATAGTCATTTTTTTTTGGGGAGCCAGCTTATTTTGGACATTAGAAACTGGACAGCAATAGCCTTGTATATTGTAAAAGAGGAATACATGACTATGTGGGAACATCAAGTTGA
Organism: Bombina bombina; assembly: GCF_027579735.1. Lineage (NCBI taxonomy): Eukaryota > Metazoa > Chordata > Amphibia > Anura > Bombinatoridae > Bombina > Bombina bombina. The sequence goes on from NC_069499.1 coordinate 1,000,369,382, forward strand.
GGCGAACCAACAAATGCTATTTCAAAAAGTAGATAGTATGAGGGATAATGTATCCCTGCGTATATAAAGAACTATGAAGTCCTGCGATAGAGGGGTTTGAAGGATGGGGGAATTCCATACTAGTTCTGGGATGAGCATCTGAGAAGAATGTTAGTGGTCAGTGTGGGGAATTAAGGTGTGCCATCTCGGCCGCAGATAGCACATCGCCCGATTAGGATAAATTAGAGTGACCAACTAACCATATGTAGGTCTCTACCTTCTATGCAGGGCTAATAATATTCTAGTATATAACAGGTTAGTTTTATATTTGACAAATATATACTTGGTCCGGTAGTACAGTATGTGGTTATGCATGAGCCTACTGTAACTAGGATACCAGACTATGTGGGGAAGATTGTGATTTGGTTTCTTGATTTCCAAAAAAAGACAAACTTTTGCAATATTGCTTCAAATTAGAACATATTCACCTAGAACAACCTCATCTTGTAAGAGTGTAGCTCAGATTGAACAACCTAAACATATTAATGACATAAACAGAACTGGAATAGTAAGCAAAATAAAAATGAAAAACACAAGTAAACGACTTATATCACTGCCTTCCACTCATGTAAAATAAGCAGGAGATCTTTAGGAGGACATAGTGTGACATGAGTATATATTATGGCTATTTTTAAGTTATATAAAGTCCTCTGGAACATATCTGCTAGCTGTGGTCTTAAATCTCATGTCTACAAGTCACTGAGCATCAATAGGTAATTATGAAAATGGCAATCTAGTTCAGCTGTGTCCACTTTGTAGCATGCAAATCAGTCACGGTATATGAAACATATTTATCTCACACCAAGTCGCCAGTCTTGGGGAACCTTCTCTGGGGAATAACCTTCTAAGCAGTAGGGTTGCCAGTCCCTTCCATAGGTCTCTATAGATCGACCCGTTGTCACATACCTCCAAATGTGAATGGAGCAAAGCTTGCAGCCAGCCTTAACACCGGCATTATCAGGATTTGGAAGCATGTAGCCTTTTCTATCTACTCCAGTCAGACCAAAAGATCTTGGTATGCCAGATCCAACCTTGGCCTTTCTCCAATGCAGTTACACACTCCCCGCTATCATATGAGTGCGAAGAAGGGAATCCCCTGGTTCCTTGAAAGCAAAGAGGGTCTCTGTGCTTATATAGGCCTCTATTTATCAAGGTCTGGCGGACCTGATCCGACAGTGCGGATCAGGTCCGTCAGACCTCGCTGAATACGGCGAGCAATACACTTGCCGTATTCAGCATTGCACCAGCAGCTCCCTGCAGACGTGGCCACCAGCAGGGGGGTGTAAATCAACCCGATCGTACTCGATCGGGTTGATTTCCGGCGATGTCTGTCCGTCTGCTCAGAGCAGGCGGACAGGTTATGGAGCAGCAGTCTTTGTGACCGCTGCTTCATAACTTGTGTTTCTGGAGAGTCTGAAGACTTGCCAGAAACACGGCCCTTCAAGCTCCGTATGGAGCTTGATAAATATGGGCCATAGTCTCTACTAATGTCCCAGGCTGCGATTTGACTAGTATCTGATTTGAAATCAATGTGCCCGACCTCATATTTGGCCCCATTCAGCTTGGTTTCCCTATCACTGCGGAGGACAGTTCCCAACTGTAAAGGGATCTTAGTGTGGTGGGTAAGTCCCCTTGTTTTGGGGACCTCTGCTTCACTTACCTGCCTAAGCTTGGTCAGAGACCCGAAGGTATTAGCTGCGGCCTGCTTGAGACTTGGTGTGAGGGAGGCATCCAATATGGCCACTGAATCCGTTCTTTGCAGTGTGGCTTCATTACACTTGGCTGTGCCGCCAGTATCTCTCAGCACAAGAGGTTCAGCAGTCAGGAACTTGTTATTGGCGGCTCGCCTTATACTCCGCTGGGGAATAGTGAGTTCAGCATGTTGTTGCTCAGGTAAGGCATAATCTTTGGTAAAGCATCTGCTGATCAGCCAGTGGAGCTTTGCGAAATGATCCTCCAGCAGCTTTAACAGTTAATTTGAGGTTCTGCGCCTCCATGTTTGTAACAAGGCCCATTTTATTTCAGTGATATTATTTACTTTAGGCTCCCACTTGTAGTTTAATAATTATCCTATTTCATAATATCGTAACCCCAGAGTTTGGGGGGGGGGGGGTGTTCGGCAGCCCCAGACCTGCGCTGCTTTCCCTACTCAGGGCCTGTTTTCTTGTGGTTAACCTACGGTGCAAGCGCTTCAGATGGCGTAATGTCCTAGGCCTGTGAGAAAATCTGCCACGCAGCTGTTCCAAAGAGCATAGGCCAAACACGATCAAAGCATCCGCTCATAGGATTTATTTCCTCTTAGCACAATAGTTATCTCAGTGGTATGAAAAACTGATGGTCGATTGTAATAAATTTTAATGAAAATCTGTATTTTTCCTGGATCTTCATCAAGACGCGTCTTGCCGCTTTGGAAGTAGGCTCCGCCCCCTTGATGACTTTTTAAAAATAGATAAATAATTAAAGGTTTCGTATTCAGATCCACGTCGGCAATGTCTGGCGAGTGTATTGACGCTGGCGAATGCACTGAGATTGACGCTTTGATAAATCTACCCCCTGGACTGGAGTTGGGAAACACTGATCTATATATTATACTTTATTTATGAAGCGCCAACATATTCCGCATCGCTGTCAATGGATACAATTCATTTAGATAAAACAATGATAAAAAAAAAAAAAAAAACTTGGAGACAGGACAAAATTTACAAACACATACAGGATGAATTGAGGGCCCTATTCCCGTAGGAACTTACAATCTAGAAGGGTAGGAGGTTGAAAAACAGGAGGTGAGGACGGCAAGATTGAGAAATATGTTAAAGGGACACTGAACCCAAATTTTTTCTTTCGTGATTCAGATAGAGCATGAAATTTTAAGCAACTTTCTAATTTAATCCTATTATCAAATTTTCTATATTCTCTAGGTATCTTTATTTTAAATGCAAGAATGTAAGTTTAGATGCCGGCCCATTTTTGGTGAACAACCTGGGTTGTCCTTGCTGATTGGTGGATAAATTCACCCACCAATAAAAAAAAATGCTGTCCAGAGTTCTAAACCATAAAAAAGCTTAGGGGCTCGATCCGATAAAAATCGTCGCCCGCAAAAGCTGGCGACGCCAATATTTGCGCTGGTTTGGTATCACATAAACGGCGTAACCTAGAAGTTACGCGCGTATATTTCTGCTGTCGCCCGTAGTTTTTTGGGCCATAGGCAGGTATACCAAACCAGCGCAGTTTGGTATCCAATATACAGCGTAAGGACTTACGTGGCGAAAATGGAGAAATCTTACTCCATTTTCACCTCGCCACAAAAAGCAGCCGTAAGAAGCCTTACGCTGACTATTAGAGCCCCGTAACTCCCTAAACTAGCTACAAAATAAACCGAACACCTAACGCATGCGCAATGTCTATCTACCTGTCAACCGCGATCCCCCGTCGCAATCAATAATAAAGTATTTAACCGCCGCCATCTACATAAACTAACCCCCTACTGTTAGCCCCTAAAACCACCACCATCTAACTGATCTATCCCCTAATGTGAGCCCCTAAAACCGCCACCATCTAACTGATCTATCCCCTAATGTGAGCCCCTAAAACCGCCGCCATCTACCTGATCTATCCCCTAATCTGACCCCTTACACCGCCGCCAGCTATATTAATATTATTAACCCCTAATCTAATATCCATAAAGTAATAAGCTCTATTACCAGCCCTTAAAAGGGCCTTTTGCAGGGCTTTGCCCCAAAGTTAACAGCTCTTTCTCCTGTTAAGTGTAGTCAGTCCACGGGTCATCCATTACTTATGGAATATATCTCTTCCTAACAGGAAACTGCAAGAGAATTACCCAGCAGAGCTGCTATATAGCTCCTCCCCTCACATATCATACTCAGTCATTCTCTTGCAGCCTAACTAAAAAGGAAACTTCTTCCCTGTTTTTCGTTTACTCTGGACAGAGGAGAGGTCAAAAGGCTTCGGCTACCTCTCTTTTTGGCTTCATAGCATAATACGCTTAGCCTATGAGACTGCTGGACAGCAGCCTCCTGAAAGGATTACAGCTCATTCTACTAGAGCTGTGGCTTCCACCTGGGCCTTTAAAAATGAGGCCTCTGTTGAACAGATTTGCAAGGCTGCGACTTGGTCTTCGCTTCACACTTTTTCAAAATTTTACAAATTTAACACTTTTGCTTCGTCGGAGGCTATTTTTGGGAGAAAGGTACTTCAGGCAGTGGTTCCTTCTGTTTAATGTTCCTGCCTTGTCCCTCCCTTCATCCGTGTACTTTAGCTTTGGTATTGGTATTCCATAAGTAATGGATGACCCGTGGACTGACTACACTTAACAGGAGAAAACATAATTTATGCTTACCTGATAAATTCCTTTCTCCTGTAGTGTAGTCAGTCCACGGCCCGCCCTGTTTTTACGGCAGGTCTAAATTTTAATTAAACTCCAGTCACCACTGTACCCTATGGTTCCTCCTTTCTCGTCTGCTTTGGTCGAATGACTGAGTATGATAGGTGAGGGGAGGAGCTATATAGCAGCTCTGCTGGGTAATTCTCTTGCAGTTTCCTGTTAGGAAGAGATATATTCCATAAGTAATGGATGACCCGTGGACTGACTACACTACAGGAGAAAGGAATTTATCAGGTAAGCATAAATTATGTTTTTGCCCTATAACCTGCCCTCCCTACACCGCCGCCACCTATATTAATGGTATTAACCCCTAATGTAAGCCCCTTACACTGCCGCCATCTATATTAAAATTATTAACCCTTAATTTAATCTACCTACCCCGCTGCCAGCTATATTATCTATATTAACCCTAAGTATATTATAGTTAATATAGTTATTACATTATATATATATATTAACTATATTAACCCTAATTATATTAGGGTTAATATAGTTAATATAGTTACTATAGTATTTATATTAACTATATTAACTCTATCTAACCCCCCTAACTAAATTCTTATTAAATAAATCTAATTCATATTATAAACTAAAATATTCCTATTTAAATCTAAATACTTACCTATAAAATAAACCCTAAGATAGCTACAATATAATTAATAATTACATTGTAGCTATGTTAGGGTTTATATTTATTTTACAGGTAAATTGTTAATTATTTTAACTAGGTACAATAGCTATTAAATAGTTATTAACTATTTAATAGCTACCTAGTTAAAATAATTACCCAATTACCTGTAAAATAAATCCTAACCTAAGTTACAAATACACCTACACTATCAATAAATTAAATAAACTATAAATATCTATCTAAAAATACAATTAAACTAAATTACAAAAAAAAAACAAACACTAAATTACAAAAAATAAAAAAAAGATTACAAGATTTTTAAGCTAATTACACCTATTCTAAGCCCCCTAATAAAATAATAAAGCCCCCCAAAATAAAAAAAATTCCCTACCCTATTCTAAATTAAAAAAAGTTCAAAGCTCTTTTACCTTACCAGCCCTTAAAAGGGCCTTTTGTGGGGGCATGCCCCAAAGAAAACTGCTCTTTTGCCTGAAAAAAACCCACAATACCACCCCCCAACATTACAACCCACCACCCACATACCCCTAATCTAACCCAAACCCCCCTTAAATAAACCTAACACTACCCCCCTGAAGTTCTCCCTACCTTGTCTTCACCACACCGGGCCGAACTCCTCATCCGATCCGGGCGATGTCTGTATCCAAGCGGCAGCAAAGTCTTCTTCCATCCGGCAGCATCTTCCATCAAGCGGCATCTTCAATCTTCATACTTCGCTCCTCTGACGAGGAGCATCCATCCCGGCCGACGACTGAACGACGAATGAGGTACCTTTAAATTACGTCATCCAAGATGGCGTCCGTCGAATTCCGATTGGCTGATAGGATTCTATCAGCCAATCGGAATTAAGGTAGAAAAATCTGATTGGCTCATTGAATCAGCCAATCAGATTCAAGTTCAATCCGATTGGCTGAATCCTATCAGCCAATCGGAATTCGACGGATGCCATCTTGGATGACGTCATTTAAAGGTACCTCATTCGTCGTTCAGTCGTCGGCCGGGATGGATGCTCCGCGTCGGAGGAGCGAAGTATGAAGATGCCGCTTGATGGAAGATGCTGCCGGATGGAAGAAGTCTTTGCTGCCGCTTGGATACAGACATCGCCCGGATCGGATGAGGAGTTCGGCCCGGTGTGGTGAACACAAGGTAGGGAGATCTTCAGGGGGTAGTGTTAGGTTTATTTAAGGGGGGTTTGGGTTAGATTAGGGGTATGTGGGTGATGGGTTGTAATGTTGGGGGGTGGTATTGTGTTTTTTTTTCAGGCAAAAGAGCAGTTTTCTTTGGGGCATGCCCCCACAAAAGGCCCTTTTAAGGGCTGGTAAGGTAAGAGAGCTTTGAACTTTTTTTAATTTAGAATAGGGTAGGGAATTTTTTTTATTTTGGGGGGCTTTATTATTTTATTAGGGGGCTTAGAATAGGTGTAATTAGCTTAAAAATCTTGTAATCTTTTTTTTATTTTTTGTAATTTAGGGTTTATTTTATAGGTAAGTATTTAGATTTAAATAGGAATATTTTAATTAATAATATTAGATTTATTTTAATAAGAGTTTAGTTAGGGATGTTAGAGTTAAATAGGGTTGTTATACTTTAAAAAAAAAAAAAAAAAAAATTATATATATATATATATATATATATATATATATATATATATATATATATATATATATATATATATATATATAACGATATTAACTATATTAACCCTTATATAATTAGGGTTAATATAGTTAATATATATAATATAATTATTAACTATATTAACCCTAATATAATTAGGGTTAATATAGTTAATATAGCTGGCGGCGGTGTAGGGGTTTTAGATTAGGGGTTAATACATTTATTATAGGTGGCAGAGGTGTAGGGGGATTTAGATTGTAGGCAAAAGAGCTGATTACTTTGTGACAAAGCCCCGCCAAAAGCCCTTTTAAGGGCTGGCAAAAGAGCAGTTTACTTTGGGGTAATGCCACGCAAAAAGCCCTTTTCAGGTAGGTAGGGATAGTTTAGTATTTTAGGGGTTAAATAATTTAATATAGCTGGCGGGGGTCCGGGAGCGGCGGTTTAGGGGTTAATAACTTTATTAGGTTGTGGCGGGGTTTGGGAGCGGCAGTTTAGGGGTTAATACATATTTTATTGTTAGGATAGAGAGGGGGGATAGCGAATAGAGGGTTAGACGTGTCAGGCTATGTTAGGGAGGCGTGTTAGACGTGTCGGGCTATGTTAGGGAGGCGTGTTAGACAGTGCGTGTGATTTCATACTTTAGTCAGGTTTTGTAGGCGCCGGCAGTTTCTAACATGGCGTAAGTCACTGGCGACGCCAGAAATTTGTACTTGCGCAGATTTCTGGACATCGCTGGTTTATCCGACTTACGGCACGTTAGCATCTGACGGCGCCGTATATTGGATAGCTCGAGATGCGAGCTGAAACTGCGGGCGACGCGGGTTCCCTCGCTTGCGCCGCAAACTACGCCGTATATCGGATTGCGCCCTAGATGCCTTATTTTTTTCAAATAAAGATAGCAAGAGAACAAAGAAAAATTGATAATAGGAGAAAATTAGAAAGTTGCTTAAAATTGCATGCTCTATCTGAATTACGAAAGAAAAAAATTGGGTTCTGTGTCCCTTTAATGCAGAGTTAGGTAAGTAAAATTAATTTATTGAGTTGGGTGGTAGGCTTCTCTAAACAGAAAAGTCTTCAGGGAGTATTTAAATGAAGAAAGATTAGGGCAAAGCCTGACAGCACGAGGGGGAGACTTCCAGAGGGTAGGTGCTGCATGACAGAAGTCCTGCAGTCTAGCATAGGAAGAGGTGATAGTCGCGGATGCAAGGAGCAGGTCATTGTTGGATCTTAGTGGGCGGGCTGGAGTATACTTGTGTATTAGAGAGGATAGGTAGAGGGGAGCAGCGTTGGTGAGAGCTTTGTATGTAAGGGTAAGAATTTTGAATTTAATTCTGTGAATGGAGAGCCAATGAAGGGACTCTCAGAGAGGTGCAGCAGATACAGAGCGACAGGAAAGGTGGATCAGCCTGACAGAGGCATTTAGAATGGATTGAAGTGGGGAGAGGCAGGAAAGACGAAGGCCAGTAAGTAGGTTATTGCAGTAGTCAAGTCGGGAGATAACAAGGAAGTGGATTATTAGCTTTGTGGTGTTAGCGCTCAGAAAAGGTAGAATCTTGGAAATATTGTGTAGATCAGTGGTTCTCAACCAAAGTGACCTCAAGGCCCGGTAAATTAATTATATATATATATATATATATATATATATATATATATATATATATATATATATATATTTATTACTGGGCACTATATATAGTGAGCAGCAGGGGCGGGCTGATCAGCCAGGCAAATAGGACCTGGGCCGAGGGACCAGCAAGTAGGAGGGCCCACAAATGGTATCTCCACGGATCCTGGTGCATTCCTTAAGCTGGAGTTTTCAGTTGCCCTATCAGTAACTAAGCAAATAAGTGTGGGTTTAGTGGGGGCCCTGGCAGGGGTCTGTCGCTCTGAGGGCCATGGAGTGTGGGGTCTGGCCCTGGAGGTTGGGTGCCCTTTCTCTGGCCCTTAATGTTGGGGGTCCTGGCTCTGTAGGATGAGGGGCCTGTTTGGGGCAGGGCAGGAAGGCTACCATGTACATTTGCATACCATTTAATACATTTTGGTCAGTGTGAGACAGTGTTCCTGGGGCCTTGATTGGTCTCAGTCTGCACCTGGTTTGCAGTGGGGTAAGAGTGTGCAGTGGGGGCATGACAGGTCAGGGCCCACCAGCAGGGCTATCACGGCCCGGTACTGGGCCACGGCCCGGCTGTTGAGAAACCAGGGTGTAGATGGTTGCGGCAGGATGCGAGATATACTTGTGTTTGGCATTGTCATTTTTGCTTTTATTGAACCTTTTTAACTTGGTATTGAGGAACTTTGTCTCCTTTCACTGCTGCTCTGTTCTTGCACTACTTTACTCATTTGGCAGCAGTTTTTGCAACAATGTTTATAGCAATGTTACCATAGAGCGTCTGTAGCATGCTGGGCAGTAGTGTTTGCAACTTATTGCTATAAACATTTTTGCAGGCACTGCTGCCAGAGACACATGCATGCTCCTAAACTCACATAGGATTTCTCTTTAATAGAGGATACCAAGGGAACTAAGCAAAATTGATGGCAGAAATAAAGTTATGATTCCATGTTCTATCCAGTCCATATTAATTTTGACTTTACTGACCCTTTAAAATAGACATTGACGTTATGTCCTAAAGTTAATGCATCATTTCAAGGTTGTCCTGTAAAGTACTGACTTTTTAATTATACTGTAAATGTGTATCTGCATTCCCACATTCTCTCTGGCAATAATCAGTCTCGGAAGAGTCTTGCTATAGGGATTAATAGCTTGGGCGATAGTGTGTGCATGTTCAGTGGTTAAAAATAGTGTTAGCCCCGGAGATTTAGTTCACAAACTAATGTTAAAGACCATGGAAATTTAGAAATTAAACTTCTGCCAACGTATTATATTAGTAATTTCTCAGGAGTGGGAGATTTTAAATTTGGAATTTGCATGCTTTTTTTTTTTTTACTTAAACTCGGGTATCTATGTAAGTTTTTATTATCAGTAAGTTTCCTAGTTTTAAATGGTAAAAGGTGTTTGCATTTATACTATATGGAACTTACGCAAAGCTGAAATAAAGTCACCTTTAAAAAAAAAGTATGTGGCTGAATTTGTACATTATCCATTTAAAAGGTTTAATGGGACATTAAACTCAAAATTTCTAGTAAGCATATAAAAGAGCTCTATATAAGCATGTTTACCATTTTTCATGCAAAGTAAAGATGTTTGTTGTAATGCTAACAGGAAGTGCATGTCTGTTCAATAAACCTTAAAAGGATTTGAAACCCCCAAAAATATTTTGTGATTCAGACACAGCATACCATTTAATTTACTTCTATTGTCAAATTTGAAATAGTGCTGCCATAGTGCTCTTGCAGATGGATAACATTCTTGCAAAACTGCTGCCAAATAGTGTTCCAGAAATGGGCTAGCTCCTAAGCTTATGTCCCTGCTTTTCAACGAAAGATAGCAAGGGAATGAAAAAAAATTTGATAATAGAAGTAAAATAAAAAGTTGTTTAAAATTGCATGCTCTAGCTTAATCATGAGAGAGAACATTATTTTGGGTTTCATATCCTTTTAAACCTGGTGCCTACTTAGGAAGTATATATTGTTTACTTCATTGCTGAAAATACATAGAAAAGACTCTCTGAGCGGAGACAGTATTTGAATACAGGTGCATGGGGCATATTTACATATACTATATCTACATAAAAAAATAAATCAAAAACACATATTCAAGACTGAAAAGAGTTAATGTGCTTTTCACATTTGTACTTTATGTCCTTTTTATGCACCTCCCTCTAATTATGGGTGCTACCATCTTAAAACCTAGGTTTTACTGCAGGTATCTGAAGTAGAGTTACTGCACATGTGCAAACACATCAGCAGTGGAAAGCGGTGAAAGCTAGATTTTAACATGGTGGCACCCATTACAAGAGCGAGGTGGTGAATAACCCCAATAGTAAGCTTATAAAATGTATTTGGTTTTTAACCTTTTACACCGTTTGGACAGCATGGAGGGCGTGCCTAGCATCATAGGGACACCCCCTGACCTGATCCCAACGTTAAAGTGAATGTAAATTTTGATGCTAAAGTGCCCGGTTATTAAAAATTTGATTAAAAACGGGGGCCCTTTAATTCATCAAAATTTACATTTCACTTCTGTTGTGAAAAAAAAACTTACCTTTTAATCTTGACAGCAGCTCCAGCTTCCTCCACCCGTCGC